>NC_137325.1:141713731-142158731 GCF_965287045.1 Carcharhinus amblyrhynchos | reverse complement strand
TCTAGGACTCACTGACCCTCTGACCACCACTGCGCCACCCACACAGTCCTGCCATTGGCGAGCCCTGGTACATCCCATCGTCGCCCAGGGCCAATAGGAAGCAGACTGCCTCTCGTTAAGCTGGTTGGATAGTTCTGGAACCTCAATGCAAGAACCTCCACCCATCTCCAGAGCTCTAGAACCATGGAATGGAATCCCTACAGTGCAGAAGGGGGCCACTTGGCCCATCAAGCCTGCACTGACTCTCCAACAGAGCATCTTACCTAAGCCCCCCCCCCACTTCATCCTATCCCCGTAACCCCTGTGGAAGGAAACCGGAGCACCTGGGGGAAACCCACGCAGACACGGGGAGAACATGCAAACCTTAGAGGCATACAAGGTGGTCAGAGGGTTAGATAGGGTGGACAGTGGGAGCCTTTTTCCTCGGATGGTGATGGCTAACACGAGGGGACGTAGCTTTAAATTAAGGGGTGGTAATTATAGGACGGATGTCAGAGGTAGGTTCTTTACTCAGAGGGTAGTAAGGGCGTGGAATGCCCTGCCTGCAGCAGTTGTGGGCTCACCAACTTTAAGGGCGTTCAAATGGTCAGTGGATAGGCATATGGGTAACATTGGAATAGTTTAGGTTAGAGGGTCATTAGATTGGTTCCACTGGTCGGCGCAACATCGAGGGCCGAAGGGCCTGTACTGCGCTGGAATGTTCTATGTTCTAGGCTCTAACTCTGCCCAGACAGTGACCCAAGCTGGGAACTGACCCCGGGTCCCTGGCGACATGAGACAGCGGTGCTAACCGCTGTGCCGCTGCCCTTTGTCCAAATTTGCAGCAGGGAGAGGTACTTACAAGGGGAGAAAGAGCTGTGGTGAGAGAGAAGTGGAGTGGGTTGCCGGGGGGGGGGGGGGGGGCACTCTTTCAAAGAGCTAGCACAGGCACAGTGGGCTGAGCGGCCTCCTCCTGTGCTGGAGGATTCTGTGATTCCGTCCTCAAACACCTTGTTCTGTGATGGATTTCCCAGCCTTTGAGTTTGGGAGTGTGAAGGTTGCGTTCCATTCCCAGCCCTGCTGGGAGCTGAGGGAATGCTGCAGTACTGGAAGTGCCACCTTTTGGGGGGTCTGGTGTTAAACTGAGGCCCCCCCCCTTGCAACTGGAGGTGGCGGAGAATCAGTTGCTGATGTAACCGCTGGGGAGCGTGAAGAACAGGGTGGCACAGTGGGTTAGCACCGCTGCCTCACAGCGCCGGGGACCCGGGTTCGATTCCCGGCTCGGGTCACCGTCTGTGTGGAGTCTGCACATCCTCCCCGTGTCTGCCTGGGTTCCCTCCGGGTGCTCCGGTTTCCTCCCACACTCCAAAGATGTGCGGGTTAGGTGGATTGGCCGTGTTAAATCGCCTCTTAGTGCCAGGGGGGAACTAGCTCGGATAAATACATGGGGTTGTGGAGGCAAGGCCTGGGTGGGATTGTTGTCAGTACACTCTCGATGGGCTGAATGGCCTCTTGCACAGTAAGGATTCTATAATCTGATCTGTAGAGTAAGAATTTCAGACAACAGCCAGGAGTGCCCTCTGCTGGGACAGAGCTGTATCCTCACCCTACAGAAACTGACATGAATTAAGAACAGTTAGAAGTCTTGCAACACCAGGTTAAAGTCCAACAGGTTTATTTGGTAGCACGAGCTTTCGGAGCGCTGCTCCTTCATCAGGTGAGAGCAGGGTTTGTTTCACAAACTGGGCATAAATCGACGCAGACTCAGTTACGAGATAATGGTTGGAATGCGAGTCTTTGCAGATAATCAAGTCTTTGCAGGTCCAGGTAATGTGAGTGGAGAGAGAGGGTCAGGCACAGGTTAAAGAGATGTGTGTTGTCTCCAGACAGGACGGTTAGTGAGACGTTGCGAGCCCAGGCAAGTCACGGGGGTTACAGATAGTGTGACATGAACCCCAGATCCCGGTTGAGGTTGCGTGCGGAACTTGGCAGTCAGCGACTCTGCGCTGTCGTGTGTCCTGAAGGCCGCCTTGGAGAATGCTTACCCCAAGACCAGAGACTGAATGCCTGCGACTGCTGAAGTGTTCCCGACGGGGAAGGAAACACTCCTGCCTGGTGATTGTCGAGCGGTGTTCGTTGGGCATCGCTCCGAAAGCTCGTGATTCCAGATAAACCTGTTGGACTTTAACCTGGCGTTGCGAGACTTCTCACTGTGCCCGCCCCAGTCCAACATCGGCATCTCCACATCATGAATTGGGAATAGGCACTCATTTGTAGCCTCTGTTAGGCGTTGTCTTCAGTCTGTTTGTCAAACGAGGTTCGAGGTTCCGAACGTTAATTAAAAGAGGAATCGTGTTGCTAAGCAGGACGGGAATGATGGCCTCCGTGTCCAGCGCCTCTGTTCCTGCTGCTGCGTTGCCCCTTCCCGAGGGATGGATCCGTGTGGAGCTGCCGGTGTCCAGCTTGTTAGGAAACCCATTTCAAACTCACGCTGTCACTCCAAAGTCATTTAGAACCAGCTACCCTGCCCGCAGCACAGTGGGTTAGCGCCGTTACCTCGCAGCGCGGGCACCCGGGTTCGATTCCAGCCTCGGGTCACTGTCTGTGTGGAGTTTGCACATCCTCCCCGTGTCTGCCTGGGTTTCCTCTCCAATTTCCTCCTGCAGTCTGAAGGAGGCGCTGGTTAGGTACGTTGGCCGCAGTGTCATGGCGGTTCACAGCGCGGAAACAGGCCCTTCGGCCCAACTTGTCCATTCCGTCCTCTTTATTGTAAACCCCTAAGCTCGTCCCAGCTGCTGACCACTGTGCCACTCCTAATGTGGGCACCAGAGTGTGGCGACTAGGGGATTTTCACAGTAACTTCATTGCAGTGTTAATGCCAGCCGACTTGTGGCACTAATAAATAAACCTTAAAAGAAATGAACTTTAGAAAAAAAACCACGAACACCCCCGTCCGCCACCCAGCCCTCCCCCGGCTGCAGGTTCTCTCGGTCACCCATCACACCCACCTGTGTGTTCGTGCCCCCACCCTGGCTGGCAACGCGGGTTGGCAATCTCAATGATTAAACTTTCTTCCTCAACCCATCTTTCCAACCAAGGGTGGGATGGGGGCAGCTGCCCGGTTAACGCAGGTGAGGTCGGCTCAGACTGCCTTTGGCCAGTAGTCTTTTCCAGCTCCTACCACCTCAGTGCCACGCTGGGTGGCATCCGGCTGGATTTCTCACCGGCCAGGCTTGAGTTGGCACTTTTCCCACCTTGCTGGTCCATCTCGGTTTACCGTACGTCCCCCCCCCCCCCACCCCCTCCACCCCACACCCGGCCCTGCTCCCTGTATGCGTCATTTAGGCTCTGCCCAGGTGGGAGCGGGAGAGAGTCAGGTCCCCCAACTGGCCGTTGGCTGGCGGAGAAGGGAATGGGCAAGTGCCAAGGCTTAGAAAGCCCGTCCCGTTCCTCCCTCAATGCCCCCATGTCATCTCCATCTGTGCGCACTGTGCCCAGAGCCGGTGAGCTGCAATGGCTGCTGTTGAAATGGTGAGAACAGAAAGCTCCCATTCAGATCCATAGGAAGCCTGTGATGCAGAAAGAGGCCATTCGGCCCATTGAACTCACACCCACAACTATTCCATCCAAGTCCTATCCTCGTAACCCCTGGTATTTACCCTGCTATTCCCCTGACATTAATTTAGCACGGCCAATCCACCCAAACCCTGCCCGTAAATGGGCGGCACGGTGGCACAGTGGGTTAGCACTGCTGCTTCACAGCTCCAGGGCCCTGGGTTCGATTCCCGGCTCGGGTCACTGTCCGTGTGGAGTTTGCACGTTCTCCTCGTGTCTGCGTGGGTTTCCTCCGGGCGCTCCGGTTTCCTCCCACAGTCCAAAGATGTGCGGGTTAGGTTGATTTTAATGCTAAAATTGCCCCTGAGATGCGTAGGTTAGAGGGATTAGCGGGTAAAATATGTAGGGATATGGGGGATAGGGCCTGGGTGAGATTGTGGTCAGTGCAGACTCGATGGGCTGAAGGGCCTCTTTCTGCACTGTAGGGATTCTGTCTTTGGATACTAAGGGGTAATTTAGCACGGCCAATGCATCAAACCTACGCAGCTTTGAACTGTGGGAAGAAACTGGAGGAAACCCACGTGGATATAGGGGGAAAGGGCAGACTCCGCACAGACAGTGACCCAAGCCGGGAATCGAACCCGGGTCCCTGGCGCTGTGAGGCAGCAGTGCTAACCACTGTGCGGGGAAGCAAAATTGCTGTTACTGCAACTCTATAAAAAGTGTCAATCAGACTGAGCCTTAGAGCAGCATGAACCGAGCCCTGATCCACTTCACACCTCTTAACTGTGCCCAACTAAACATGTAGACATTGACAAAAGAGATCACAGAAAGGTGTAGGAGGGGCCACTTTGATGCACTCAGTTTTCTTGCTCTCCCCCTCTTTGGTACCAATTTGGGTTTAATTTTCGTAGAACATAGAACATTACAGCACAGTACTGCCCTCGATGTTGTACCGAGCTTTGTCCAAAAGTAAGATCGAGCTATCCCACTCCCTATCATTCTGGTGCGCTCCATGTGCCTATACAATAACCGCTTGAAAGTTCCTAAAGTGTCCGACTCCACTATCACAGCAGGCAGTCCATTCCACACCCCAACCACTCTCTGAGTGAAGAATCTACCTCGGACATCCCTCCTATATCTCCCACCATCAACCTTATAGCTATGCCCCCTAGTAACAGCTACATCCACCCGAGGAAATAGTCTCTGCACGTCCACTCTATCAATCCCTCTCATCATCTTATAAACCTCTATTAAGTCGCCTCTCATCCTCCTCCGCTCTAAAGAGAAAAGCCCCAGCTCCCTCAACCTTTCCTCATAAGACCTACCCTCCAAACCAGGCAGCATCCTGGTAAATCTCCTAAATTTCAATCTAATTCAACATGAATTCATGGTGGCACAGTGGTTAGCATTGCTGCCTCACAGTGCCAGGGACCCAGGTTCAATTCCCGGCTCGGGTCACTGTCTGTGTGGAGACTGCACACTCTCCCCGTGTCTGCGTGGGTTTCCTCCGGGTGCTCCGGTTTCCTCCCACAGTCCGAAGATGTGGAGATTGAATGGATTGGCTGTGCTACATTGCCCCTTAGTGTCTAAAGATGTGTAGGTTGGTGGATTGGCCGTGCTAAATTGCCTCTTAGTGTCTAAAGATGTGTAGGTTGGTGGATTGGCCGTGCTAAATTGCCTCTTAGTGTCTAAAGATGTGTAGGTTGGTGGATTGGCCGTGCTAAATTGCCTCTTAGTGTCCAAAGATGGATGGGTTAAGGAGTTAGTGGGGTAAAAACGTGGGATTATGGGGATAGGGCCTGAGTGGAATACTCATCAGAGGGTCAGTGCAGACTCGATGGGCTGAATGGCCTCCTTCTACACTGTAGGAAATCTATTCCACGATTAAATCAATTAAAAATGTTTGAGTTTTTACTCACAGACATCTGTTGTCACCTTGTTCGCCTTCTTGACTCCCTCTCGTTTGAATTTTAGATTCAAAAATGGTGGAGCTACACCCAGAGTATTTCTTGCAGCTTTCCAACTATGGGCTGATTCGCTGTTGCTTAGCAACTGACTGCGGTGCGGCAGGGGGATAGGTAAAGTTGCCATGGTCCCAGAATGACCATCGGCTGTCCCCTCCCCCTCATAAAGGTGGTGATTTAACCTGAGTGTCACCACACCTCCGGCAAGGTTGAGCCTTCATGAATAATCTCAGCCGGTAACAAGGATTGAACCCACGCTCTGTGGTGCTGTCCCTGTTTCACTCACCAGCCGTCCAGCCAACTGAGCTAGCTGACTCACCGAGGAACGTGGGATGAACATTCACGTAATGAGTTCCTAGCTCTTTTCCCCGTGGTCACAATTGGATTGGATTTGTCTCCATTCTGCGCAACGCACTGGAGATCCCCTCATCGTTGGAAGGTTGGAAAGTCTTTCTGTTGTCGCTCGCTCTCATGAAGCCCTTGTGTCTTGCAGAAAACTACACTGTACTCGCAATTACATTCACATGAACCTGTTCGTCTCCTTCATCCTCCGGGCAATCTCTGTCTTCATCAAAGACGCCATCCTGTACTCTGAGGAGGATGAAAATCACTGCCCCATGTCCACTGTAAGTAAGAGCAACTCCAGGTGTGGGCGCAGCGGGCAGGGCAGTTGGCAAGGGGGGGGGGGGGGGTGCATGAGGTGGGCGTGCTTACAGAGGGCAGATGGAGTTTCCGGACAAATGCGAGGTCATTTGGAAGGTCAAATTCAGGGGCAAATTATTTCGTAAATGGCAGAACCCTAAGGAGCGTTGACGTGCAGAGGGATCTGGGCGTACAGATCCCTGAAAGTGACAGAGCAGGTGGATAAGGTGGTCTAGAAGGCACAAAGCATGCACGCTTCCATTGGCCAGGGCATCGAGTATGAAAGTTGGCAAGTTATATTACAGCTGCATAAAGCTTTGGTTTGGGGTGGCACGGTGGCACAGTGATTAGCACTGCTGCCTCACAGCGTCAGGGACCCAGGTTCGATTGCTGGTTTGGGTCACTGTCTGTGTGGAGTTTGCACATTCTCCCTGTGTCTGTGTGGTTGCTTCCAGCACCTCCTTCTCTGTAATATGTAAACTCCTCACAACATCACTATTTATTTCCCCGAGTTCCCTAACATCCACGCTTTTCTCAATAGTAAATACTGATGAGAAATATTCATTTAGGATCTCACCCATCTCTTGTGGATCTGCACACAGATGATCTTGTTGCTCCTTAAGAAGCCCTACTCTCTCCCTTGTTACTCTTTTGCCCTTTATGTATTTGTAGAAGCTCTTTGGATTCTCCTTTGGCTTATCTGCCAAAACAATCTCGTGTCCCCTTTTTGCCCTCCTGATTTCTCTCTTAACTCTACTCCTACACCCCCTGTACTCTTCAAGGGATTCACTTGATCCCAGCTGCCTGTCATGTGCCTCTTTCTTCTTCTTGACCAGGGCCTCAATATCCCGAGTCATCCACGGTTCCCTACTTCTGCCAGCCTTCACTCTAAGCGGAATGCGTTTACCCTGAACACTGGTTAACTCACTTTTGAAAGGCTGCCACTTGCCAGACATCCCTTTGCCTTCCCACAGACTCCCCCAGTTGAAAGTTCCTGCCTGATACCATCAAAATTGGCCTTGCCCCAATTTAGAATTTTAGCTTTTGGGCCAGACCTGTCATTCTCCATAGCTATCTTAAAACCAATAGAATTATAGTCACTGGTCCCAATGTGATCCCTCACTAACACTCCTGTCACCTGCCCTTCCTCGTTTCCCAAGAGGAGGTCAAGTTTTGCCCCCTCTCTAGTTGGGCCATCCGCATACTGAATGAGAAATTCCTCCTGAATACTCAACAAATTTTTCTCCATCCAACCCTCTAATAGTATAGCTTCCCAGTCAATGTTGGGAAAGTTAAAATCTCCGACTATTACCATCCTATTTTTCTTGGAGCCATCTGTAATCTCCTTACATATTTGCTCCTCAATTTCCCGCTGACTATTTGGGGGTCTATAGTACAATCCTATCAAAGTGATTTCCCCCTTTCTTATTCCTCAGTTCTACCCATATGGACTCAGTGGCCGAACCTTTGATATATCCCCTCTCAGTATGGCCGTGATGCTTTCCCTAATCAAAAATGCAACTGCCCCTCCTCTCTTACCTCCTGTTCTATCTTTCCTATAGCATCTGTACCCTGAAACATTGAGCTGCCAGTCCTGTCTCCACTTAGCCATGTTTCAGTAATAGATATAATATCCCAGTCCCATGTGTCCATCCATGCCCTGAGTTCATCTGCCTTGCCCGTCAGGTCGCTTGCATTGAAATAAATGCAGTTTAATCTGGATTCCCTTGCTCTCTGTCTTGCTTTTGCCTGATTTGTCTGGTACGAGGATTACTGCCTTTTACTAATTAATGTGCTCTCTTTAACTTCTGTGCTGTCCTCAATCTTCTCGTGTCTCCCTACTGCTTTGGATCCCAACCCCCTGCCAAACTAGTTGAAACCCTCCTGAGTGGCCCTAGCAAATCTTCCCACTGGGATGTTAGTCCCTATCCAGTTCAGGTGTAACCCATCCCTCTTGAACAGGTCACCCCTTCCCCAGAAAAGATCCCAATGATCCAAAAATCTAAATCCCTGCCCCTCTGCACCAGCTCTCAAGCCACGCATTCATCTGCCTCGTCCTCCTATTCATCCTGTCGCTAGCACAGAGCAACGGTAGACATGAATGGGAGGGATAGAAGCCCCATCTTAACGCAGGCTCGGTGGGCTGAAGGGTCTGTTCCTGTGCCGTATTGTTCTTTGTAAGATGTGTAGAATGTGCATCCAAACACCCACTCACTGAGGTAGGGCGTGAAAGGAGGAAGTGGAGAGGCGGTGAAGATTAGGAAGGTTTTGGGCCTAGCTACTGGAGGCAAGGCCGCCAACATATGTCAGGGTGCGACTTAGCTAGAGGACAGAGGAAGGATGTGCTTCCCGGGGAAACCTGTATCCCATTAGATGTGGAAGCATTGGAAAGGGTGCAGAGGAGGTTTGCCAGGATGTTGCCTGGTTTGGTGGGAAGGTCTTATGAGGAAAGGCTGAGGGACTTGAGGTTGTTTTCGTTAGAGAGAAGAAGGTTGAGAGGTGACCTAATTGAGGCATACAAGATGATCAGAGGGTTAGATAGGGTGGATAGTGAGAGCCTTTTTCCTCGGATGGTGATGGCTAACACGAGGGGACATAGCTTTAAATTAAGGGGTGGTAATTATAGGATAGATGTCAGAGGTAGGTTCTTTACTCAGAGGGTAGTAAGGGTGTGGAATGCCCTGCCTGCAGCAGTTGTGGACTCGCCAACTTTAAGGGCATTCAAATGGTCAGTGGATAGGCATATGGATAACATTGGAATAGTTTAGGTTAGAGGGTCATTAGATTGGTTCCACTGGTCGGCGCAACATCGAGGGCCGAAGGGCCTGTACTGCGCTGGAATGTTCTATGTTCTATTCAGTCCCCTTTGTGGAAACAGGAGGATCGATATTAAAGAGGGGAAAGAATATCAGGATATGATAATGAATAGTTTGATGAGGAGGGAGTTGGTGGGCTGGGGGTTGGGTGGGGGGTGATTAGTATTTGGTTAGAATGTTTTAGGTTCAAGTCTATCTCAGGAGTCGAGCATAAAATTCAAGGCTGGCGATCCAAGGCAATACTGAGGGAATGCTGCACTGTCAGAGGTGCTGTTTTTCCAACAAAACATTCAAACAAAGCCCACCTTACAGATCAGGTGGATGTTAAATATCCCATGGCCCCATTTTTGAAGGAGAGCAGAGGAGTTATCGCTCTGAGCATTGTTTATCCTTCAATCGATATCAAAACACAGTGGCACAGTGGTTAGCACTGCTGCCTCATAGCGCCAGGGACCCACGTTCAATTTCAAGCTTGGGTTACTGTCTGTGTTCGCCCCATGTCTGCATGGGTTTCCTCCCACAGTCCAAAAATGTGCAGATTAGAGGGACTGGCCGTGCCAAATTGTTCCTTAGTGTCCAAAGATGTGCTGGTTAGAACATAAGAACATAAGAAATAGGAGCAGGAGTAGGCCATCTGGCCCTTCGAGCCTGCCCCGCCATTCAGTAAGATCATGGCTGATCTGTTGTGGCTCAGTTCCACTTTCCCGCCCTCTCCCCATAACCCTTAATCTCCTCTCTTATCAAGAACCCATCAACCCGCATCTTAAAAATATTTAGCGAGGCAGCCTCCACCACTTCAACGGGCAGAGAATTCCAGAGATTCACCACCCTTTGAGTGAAGAAGTTCCTCCTCAACTCCGTTCTAAACCGCCTCCCCTTTATCTTGAGGCTGTGCCCCCTAGTCCTACTGTCTTTTTTGAGCGGGAAGAGTCTTTCCACCTCTATCCTATCCATCCCATTCATCATCTTATACGTCTCAATGAGATCTCCCCTCATTCTTCTAAACTCTAACGAGTACAAGCCTAGTTTATTCAGCCTCTCCTCATAGCTCAATCCCCTCAACTCCGGTATCAGCCTAGTAAACCTCCTCTGCACTCCCTCCAGGGCCAAAATATCCTTGCGCAGGTGCGGCGCCCAAAACTGCACACAGTACTCCAGCTGCGGCCTCACCAATGCCCTATACAGCTGCAGCAAGACCTCCCTACTTTTATATTCAATCCCCCTCGCTATGAAGGCCAGCATCCCATTCGCCTTCCTGACCACCTGCTGCACCTGCAAGCTGGGTTTTTGCGACTCATGCACAAGGACCCCGAGGTCCCTCTGCACCGTCACCTGCTGCAGTTTTTCGCCCCGTAAGTAATAGTCCTTCCTACCATTCTTCCTACCAAAGTGGACCACCTCACACTTGCCAACATTAAATTCCATTTGCCATTTCCTGGCCCATTCGCCCAGCCTATCTAGATCCTTCTGCAGACTCTCCACACCCTCCGCACAATTTGCCTTTCCCCCAATCTTGGTGTCATCAGCAAATTTCGACACCCTACACTCGGTTCCCTCCTCCAGATCATCTATATAAATGGTAAATAGCTGAGGCCCCAGCACCGACCCCTGGGGCACCCCACTAGTCACCAACCGCCAATCCGAATAGCACCCATTAACCCCCACTCTCTGCCTCCTATTTGACAACCAATCCTCTATCCACGCTAACACCCTACCCCCAACTCCATGTCCCCTGACCTTCTGCAATAACCTCTTGTGAGGTACCTTGTCAAACGCATCCACTGCCCTAGACACATCCTCATAGAACTCCAGTAAATTTGTCAGACACGACTTCCCTTTAATGAAACCGTGTTGCGTCCGCCCTATCAAGCAATTCCCTTCAAGATGCCTCGCAATTTCCTCCTTAATGACGGATTCTAACATTTTACCTACCACAGACGTTAAACTAACCGGCCTATAATTCCCCGCCTTTTGCCTGGCACCCTTTTTAAACAACGGCGTAACATTAGCCGTTTTCCAATCTTCCGGCACTTCCCCGGAATCCAGCGACGTCTGGAAAATAACCACCAAGGCATCCACTATAACCTCCGCCATTTCTTTCAGAACCCTCGGATGCATTCCATCCGGTCCTGGGGACTTGTCCACAATCAGCCCCTCCAGTCTGTCGAGCACCACCTCTCTAGTAACAGTAATGTCATTAAGACCCTCCAGTCCTACCACCTTTCCATCGCTAACACCCAGCAAATTATTCACGTCCTCCGATTGGCCATGCTAAATTGCCCCTCAGTGTCCAAAGATGTGTAGGTTAGGTGGATTGGCCATGCTAAATTGCCCCTCAGTGTCCAAAGATGTGCTGGTTCGGTGGATTGGCCATGCTAAATTGCCCCTTAGTGTCCAAAGATGTGCTGGTTAGGTGGATTGGCCATGCTAAATTGCCCCTCAGTGTCCAAAGATGTGCAGGTTAGGTGGATTGGCCATGCTAAATTGCCCCTTAGTGTCCAAAGATGTGCAGGTTAGGTGGATTGGCCATGCTAAATTGTCCCTTAGTGTCCAAAGATGTGCTGGTTCGGTGGATTGGCCATGCTAAATTGCCCCTTAGTGTCCAAAGATGTGCTGGTTAGGTGGATTGGCCATGCTAAATTGCCCCTCAGTGTCCAAAGATGTGCAGGTTAGGTGGATTGGCCATGCTAAATTGCCCCTTAGTGTCCAAAGATGCCAAGGTTAGGTGGATTGGCCATGCTAAATTGTCCCTTAGTGTCCAAAGATGCGCAGTTTAGGTGGATTGGCCATGCTAAATTGCCCCTTAGTGTCCAAAGATGTGCAGGTTAGGTGGATTGGCCATGCTAAATTGCCCCTTAGTGTCCAAAGCTGTGCAGGTTAGGTGATTGGCTTTGCTAGATTGCTCCTTAGTGTCAGAGGATTAGCAGGGTAAACATAAGAGTTTATGGGGATAGGCCTGTGTGGGATTGTTGTTGATGCAGATCGATGGACTGAATGGCCTCCTTCTGCACTGTAGGGATTCTATGATTCTGCGTCTGCGTGGACTTGCTGTGTGAAAACTGGTTTCCTTCATAACAACAGCACCTCGAAATTACTTCCTCGGCTGTCAAGAGGGCGCGACAGCAAGTCTTTCTTTGCTTTTATCAGTGGAGTGATGGCAAACGGGGGTAGCCAAAGGGAAGAATTAGAGGAGTGAATCAACCTCAGCATCGAGAGGCAGCAAGAAGTTACAGAGGCAGGGAGACCAATGGGGAGAAGTTCAGAACTGAGATGTTGAGGGATCAGAAAGCACTGGAGCAGGGAACAGAGGGGACATAGTTCAATTTGATTTATTATTGTCACATGTATTAACATACAGTGAGAAGTATTGTTTCTTACAGACAAAGCATACCGTTCATGGAGAAGGAAACGAGAGAGTGTAGAATGTGGTGTTACAGTCATAGCGAGGGTGTAGAGAAAGATCAACTTAATGCGAGGTAGGTCCATTCAAAAGTCTGACAGCAGCAGGGAAGAAGCCGTTCTTGAGTCGGTTGGTACGTGACCTCAGACTTTTGTATTATTTTCCCCGACGGAAGAAGGTGGAAGAGAGAATGTCCGGGGTGCGTGGGGTCCTTGGCTGCTTTCCCCGAGGCAGCGGGAAGTGTAGACAGAGTCAGTGGATGGGAGGCTGGTTTGCGTGATGGACTGGGGCTACATTCACGACCCTTTTGTAGTTCCTTGCGGCCTTGGGCAGAGCAGGAGCCCATACCGAGCTGTGATACAACCCGGAGAGAACGTTTGCCGCGGGGCATCTGTAGAAGCTGGTGAGAGCCGTAGCCGGGCAATTAAATGCTGGGCAGAAAGCGACGCCCATTTCCCACAAGAGAATGATTTCCGAAAGGACCAGGGCTCCCCGCCGTGACCGAGCGTCTGATTGTTTCCAGGTCCAGTGCAAAGCCGCGATGGTTTTCTTCCATTACTGTGTGCTGTCCAACTACTTCTGGCTGTTCATTGAAGGACTTTACCTCTTCACCCTACTTGTGGAGACCTTCTTCCCCGAACGCAGATACTTCTACTGGTACATCCTGATCGGCTGGGGTGAGTCTCTTCTTTTCGCTGCTGGTGCCCGGGGTCCCGCACCGACATTATCAGTGTGTTACCGGGCAGAATACAAGGGGGGGAAACGTCGTCAGCGCTCTTGCATAAAACGTATTTGGCGCCGTCATAGCGTTCAAGGTGGTGGGCCACGTGCTGGCGGATGGGTGGGTTTAAGGTGGGTGGGGGGGGGGGGAGTTTAGGTGTTTCTCGCGTGTCGGGGCCCTGTCCTGCGCTCTGTGATTCTCTGACGTGAATAAATACCAGTCTTTCGACTCCTCTCGAAGCCCAAGGGCACTTGGGTGCAGTGCAATTGAGCAACAGCAGATGGCAGCAGATAGCCAGCTCCTTCCCTGAGCCCCAGTCAGGGTCATTGGAGAATCGGCGCTGGTAAAATGCCCCAGTGTGAACATAAACTGGAGAGATGTGTTTGTGTTTCTATTGACAGGAACCCCCACTATCTGTGTGATTATCTGGACAGTGCTGAGAATTCACTTTGATGATTCTGAGTAGGAGATTCACCTTCTATCTGTGTGTATGTCTGTGTGTGTGTGTGTGTGTGTGTGTGTGTGTGTGTGTGAGAGGGGGTATGGGGGTACTGTGTGTGTGGGGGGGGGGGGTGGGAGGATTGTGGGGTACTATGTCTGGGGGGATATGGGGTATTTTGTGTGTGTGTGTGAGAGAGAGAGGGTATGGGGGTATTTTGTGTATGTGTGGGGGGGGTGGGGTATTGTATTGTGAGTGTGTGTGGGGGGTATTGTGCGTGTGTGTGTGGGAGGGGTGGGGGGTATTGTGTGTGTGTGTGTGGGAGGGGTGGGGGGTATTGTGTGTGTGTGTGTGGGGGGGGTGGGGGGTATTGTGTGTGTGTGTGTGTGTGTGTGGGGGGCGTATTTTGTGTATGTGTGAGGGGGTATGGGGGTATTGTGTGAGTGTGTGAGGGGGTATGGGGGTATTGTGTGTGTGTGTGAGGGGGTATGGGGGTATTGTGTGTGTGTGTGAGGGGGTATGGGGGTATTGTGTGTGTGTGTGAGGGGATATGGGGGGTATTGCGTGTGTGTGTGAGGGGGTATGGGGGTATTGCGTGTGTGTGTGAGGGGGTATGGGGGTATTGTGTGTGTGTGTGAGGGGGTATGGGGGTATTGTGTGTGTGTGTGAGGGGGTATGGGGGTATTGCGTGTGTGTGTGAGGGGATATGGGGGGTATTGTGTGTGTGTGTGAGGGGGTATGGGGGTATTGCGTGTGTGTGTGAGGGGATATGGGGGGTATTGTGTGTGTGTGTGAGGGGGTATGGGGGTATTGTGTGTGTGTGTGTGAGGGGGTATGGGGGTATTGTGTGTGTGTGTGAGGGGGTATGGGGGTATTGTGTGTGTGTGTGAGGGGGTATGGGGGTATTGTGTGTGTGTGTGAGGGGGTATGGGGGTATTGTGTGTGTGTGTGAGGGGGTATGGGGGTATTGTGTGTGTGTGTGAGGGGGTATGGGGGTATTGTGTGTGTGTGTGAGGGGATATGGGGGGTATTGTGTGTGTGTGTGAGGGGGTATGGGGGTATTGTGTGTGTGTGTGTGTGAGGGGGTATGGGGGTATTGTGTGTGTGTGTGAGGGGATATGGGGGGTATTGTGTGTGTGTGTGAGGGGGTATGGGGGTATTGTGTGTGTGTGTGTGAGGGGGTATGGGGGTATTGTGTGTGTGTGTGAGGGGATATGGGGGGTATTGTGTGTGTGTGTGAGGGGGTATGGGGGTATTGTGTGTGTGTGTGTGAGGGGGTATGGGGGTATTGTGTGTGTGTGTGAGGGGGTATGGGGGTATTGTGTGTGTGTGTGAGGGGGTATGGGGGTATTGTGTGTGTGTGTGAGGGGGTATGGGGGTATTGTGTGTGTGTGTGAGGGGGTATGGGGGTATTGTGTGTGTGTGTGAGGGGGTATGGGGGGTATTGTGTGTGTGTGTGAGGGGGTATGGGGGTATTGTGTGTGTGTGTGAGGGGGTATGGGGGTATTGTGTGAGTGTGAGCAGGGGTGGGGGTATTGCGTGTGTGGGGGTGGTGGGTATTGTGTGTATTGGGGGGGTGGTATTGTGTGTGGGGTTCGGGGGGGGTGTTAGTGCCGATTCCAGTTTGCCCTGTGGGTAACTCTTGTCTTTTTCTCTCCCCCAGTTGCTGGGATACCAATGAGCACCGAGCACTGTGGTGGATCATTAAGGGACCTGTCATTGTCTCGATCATGGTAAAGACAGCGAAACTTCCTCACAGCCTCTCAGTGAAGGAACCCACACAACCACTCACCTTCCCCTGTCCACAAACATGGTGCCTCCCATTGACAATGGGGATGAGGGAAGAATTGGCACAGTGGGGTTAGCACTGCTGCCTCGCAGCGCCAGGGACCCGGGTTCGATTCCCGGCTTGGGTCACTGCCTGTGCGGAGCCTGCACATTAGAACATAGAACATAGAACACTACAGCACAAACAGGCCCTTCGGCCCATGAGTTGCGCCGATCACATCAACACCTACCAACCTACAGACCTATCTATAACCCTCAATCTCATTAAACCCCATATACTCATCCAGAAGTCTTTTAAAAGACCCCAGCGAGTTCGCCTCCACCACCACTGACGGCAGCCGATTCCATTCACTCACCACCCTCTGAGTGAAAAACTTACCCCTAACATCACTTCTGAACCTCCCTCCCCGCACCTTAAATCTGTGTCCTCTCGTAGCGACCATTTCAAACCGGGGAAATAGCCTCTGAGAGTCCACCCTATCTATTCCTCTCAACATTTTGTAAACTTCTATCAGGTCGCCTCTCAACCTTCGTCTCTCCAGGGAAAAGAGTCCCAGCTCCCTCAACCTAACTTCATAAGGCATGCCTCCCAATCCAGGCAACATCCTTGTAAATCTCCTCTGTACCCTCTCAATAGCTTCTACATCTTTCCTATAGTGAGGCGACCAGAACTGCGCACAATACTCTAAATGAGGCCTGACAAGGGTCTTATAAAGTTGCAGCATTACCTCCCGACTCCTAAACTCAATCCCTCGATTAATGAAGGCCAGTACACCATACGCCTTCTTAACCACCTCCTCCACCTGCGAGGCCGATTTAAGAGTCCTGTGGACCCAGACCCCTAGATCCTTCTGCTCTTCAACACTACTCAGACTTCTGCCGTGTCTGCGTGGGTTTTCTCCGGGAGCTCCAGTTTCCTCCCGCAGTCTGAAAGACGTGCTGGTTAGGGTGCATTGGCCGTGCTAAATTCTCCCTCAGTGTACCCGAGGAGTGTCAGCAAGGTGGATTGGCCGTGGGAAACGTGTACGGTGACCTGTGGGAGGTGGGGCCTGGGTAAGACAACCTGCCAGAGAGTCGGTACGGAATCAATGGGCCGAATGGTCTCTTCCTGCACCATAGCGATTCTCTGATTCTAAGTTCTTCTACTCTGAAGGTGGTGGGTCTATAGAATCCTTTCCCCCAAGTGGGGGCAGGGTCATCGTGACCCCCCCCGGATACAGGTTAACTGCCAACCGGCAAGAAGTGACTCATTCATGGGAATAAATAGGCATTTATTGCTCTTGAACTGAGCGGCCATTTGTCACAGGCAGGCCAGACCGGATAAGAACAGCAGATTTCCTCCCCTTCGAGCCTGCCCCGCCATTCAATAAGATCATGGCTGATCTGTCGTGTCTCAGTTCCACATTCCCGCCCTCTCCCCATAACCCTTAATCCCCTCTCTTATCAAAAACCCATCAACCCGCGTCTTAAAAATATTTAGCGAGGCAGCCTCCACCACTTCAACGGGCAGAGAATTCCAGAGATTCACCACCCTTTGAGTGAAGAAGTTCCTCCTCAACTCCGTTCTAAACCGCCCCCCCTTTATCTTGAGGCTGTGCCCCCTAGTCCTACTGTCTTTTTTGAGCGGGAAGAGTCTCTCCACCTCTATCCTATCCATCCCATTCATCATCTTATACGTCTCAATGAGATCTCCCCTCATTCTTCTAAACTCCAACGAGTACAAGCCTAGTTTATTCAGCCTCTCCTCATAGCTCAACCCCCTCAACTCCGGTATCAGCCTAGTAAACCTCCTCTGCACTCCCTCCAAGGCCAAAATATCCTTGCGTAAGTACGGCGCCCAAAACTGCACACAGTACTCCAGCTGCGGCCTCACCAATGCCCTATAGATGGCCTACTCCTGCTCCTATTTCTTATGTTCTTATGTTCTTAAAGGACATTAGTGAACCAGATGGCAAGTCATGATGCAGCTTTACAGAACCTTAGTTAGGCCGCACTTGGAATATAGTGTTCAATTCTGATCGCCACACTACCAGAAGGATGTGGAGGCTTTGGAGAGGGCGCAGAAAAGATTTACCAGGATGTTGCCCTGGTATGGAGGCCATTAGCTATGAGGAGAGATTGGAGAAACTTGGTTTGTTCTCACTGGGACGATGGAGGTTGAGGGGGGCCTGATAGAAGTCTACAAGATTATGAAGGACAGAGTGGATAATCAGAAGCTTTTTCCCAGGGTGGAAGAGTCAATTACTAGGGGGCACAGGTTTAAGGTGCGAAGGACAAGGAGATGTACGAGGCAGGTTTTTTACACAGAGTGGTGGGTGTCTGGAACTTGTTGCTGGGGGAGGTAGTGGAAGCGGGTATGGTAGTGACTTTTAAGGGCACCTTGACAAATATATGAATAGGATGGGAAAAGAAGAGTAGGGAGTTTTAGTTCAGTTGGGCAGTAGGGTCAGTGCAGGCTTGGAGGGCCGAAAGGCCTGTTCCTGTGCTGTAATTTTCTTTGCTCTTTGAGTTTTTCCAACAATCGACAATGGTTTCATGGTCATCAGTAGATTCTTAATTCCCGATCTTTATTGAACACAAATTTCACCACCTGCCGTGGTGGGATTCGAACCTGGGTGCCATGGGACTCTGGATTACTACTCAAATAAAAATACCATTGCGCCAACACCTCCCCCTTTGGGAAGGGGAGAAGGTGGAGAGGGTGCGGTTTTCGGGAACGGGAATGGTTGACCAGTGTCCTGTGAAGGAATTAGTGTCGCTCGGATTCAGCGCTAGCTGATCCCCGAACTTGTGCGCGCTGTCCTCCCGAACAACTTCATGATGTACGGACACTTATACGGGCGAGGTACCAGAGGATTGGAGAGTGGCTAACATTGTTCTTCTGTTGAAGAAGGGCAGAAGAGACAATTTGGGAAATTACAGGCCTGTGAGCCTTACATCAGTGGTGGGGAAATTATTGGAAAAGATTCTTAGGGACAGGATTACTGGAACAGAATAGGTTTATTAGCAATAGGCAGCTTGATTTTGTGAAGGGGAGATTGTGCTTCACAAACTTGATTGAGTTTTTTGAGGAAGTAACAAGAAAAATTGACCAGGGCAGGGCAGTGGATGTTGTATACATTGACTCTAGTAAAGCCTTCGATAAGATTCCTCTTGGCAGGCTGATACAGAAGGTGAACTCACACGGAATCCGAGGTAAGCTGGTAAGATAGGTACAAAACTAGCCTGGGTATAGAAAGCAGAGAGTCGCAGTGGAAAGGTATTTTTCCAACTGGAGGTCTGTGAGAAGCAGTGTTCCACAAGGATCAGTGCTGGGACCTCTGTTGTTTGTTGGATATAAATGATATTGAGGAAAATATAAGTGGTCTGATGAGTACATTTGCAGATGAAACAAAAATTGGAGGAGTAACGGATAGTGAGGAGGATTGTCAGGGGATATAAATCAGCTGGAGACCAGGGCTGAAAGATGGCCAATGGAATTTAACCCGGGCAAACCTGAGGTGATGTGATTTGGAAGGTTTACTGCAGATGGAAAGTATACAGTAAATGGTAGAGCCCTTAGAAATATTGGCATACAGAGGGATCTGGGTGTGCAGATCCACAACCCCTGAAGGTGGCAACTCAGACAGACAAGGTGGTCAAGAAGGCGTACGGCATGTTGGCCTTCATCGGTCAGGGCGTTGAGTATAGGAACTGGAAAATCATGTTGCAGCTGTATAAGACTTTGGTGAGGCCGCATTTGGAGTACTGTGTACAATTCTGGTCGCCACACTACCGGAAGGATGTTGATGCATTGGAAAGGGTGCAGAAGAGATTTCCCAGGATGTTACCTGGTTTGGAGGATATGGACTGTGAAGAAAGATTGAACAAACTTGGATTGTTTTCATTGGAGCGTCGGAGGATGAGGGGGGACCTGATAGAGGTTTACAAGATTATGACAGGCTTGGATAGAGTGGATAGTCAGGGTCTTTTCCCCAGGGTCAATTACTTGGGGGCAAAGGTTGAAAGTGAGAGGGGGAAAGTTTAAAAGAGACCTAAGGGGCAAGTTTTTCACACAGAGGGTGGTGAATGTCTGGAACGCGCTGCCGGAGGAGGTGGTGGAAGCTGATTCTATAACAATGTTCAAGAGGCATCTGGATAGATACATGAATAGGCCAGGAATAGAGGGATATGGACCAATAGAGGCAAGAAAATATTAGATTCGAGAGGCATCCGTGTCAGCACAGACTTGATGGGCCGAAGAGCCTGTTCCTGAGGTGTACTGTTCTTTGTTAAGAACACAAGAAATAGGAGCAGGAGTAGGCCATCTAGCCCTTCGAGCCTGCCCCGCCATTCAATAAGATCATGGCTGATCTTCGTGGCTCAGTTCCACATTCCCGCTTTCTCCCCATAACCCTTAATTCCCCTGTCTATCAGAAACCTATCTACCCGTGACTTAAATATATTTAGCGAGGCAGCCTCCACCACTTCAACGGGCAGAGAATTCCAGAGATTCACCACCCTTTGAGTGAAGAAGTTCCTCCTCAACTCCGATCTAGACTGCCCCCCACCCCCCCTTTATCTTGAGGCTGTGCCCTCTAGTCCTGCTGTCCTTTCTAAGCAGGAAGAATCTCTCTACCTCTACCCTATCCATCCCCTTCATTATCTTATACGTCTCTATAAGATCCCCCCTCATCCTTCTAAACTCTAACGAGTACAGACCCAGTCTATTCAGTCTCTCTTCATAGTCCAACCCCGTCATCTCCGGTATCAGCCTAGTGAACCTCCTCTGCACTTCCTCCAAGGCCAAAATATCCTTGCGTAAGTACGGCGCCCAAAACTGCACACAGTACTCCAGCTGCGGCCTCACCAATGCCCTATACAGCCGCAGCAAGACCTCCCTACTTTTATATTCAATCCCCCTCGCTATGAAGGCCAGCATCCCATTCGCCTTCCTGACCACCTGCTGCACCTGCAGACTGGGGTTTTACGACTCGTGCACAAGGTCCCCCAGGTCCCTCTGCACCGTAGCATGCTCTTTGTTCTTTGTTCTCTCCATTCTATATTTTCTTAATGAAGCAGGGTGGCATGGTGGCACAGTGGTTAGCGCAGCTGTCTCACAGCACCAGGGACCTGGGTTCGATTCCCGACTTGGGTCACTGTCTGTGTGCAGTTTGCACATTCTCCCCGTGTCTGCGTGGCTTTCCTCCGGGTGCTGCGGTCTTCCCCCACAGTCCAAACATGTGCAGGTTAGATGGATTGGCCATGTTAAATAGCCCCTTAGCGTCAGGGGGATTCGCTGGACTAAATGCATGGGGTTATGGCAATAGGGTGGGATTGTAGTAACTCCATGGGCTGAATGGCCTCCTTTTGTACGCTTCGAGGAACAAATTTCCATGTGAGGAAAGAAAGTGAGTTAAATTGACTTGGGACACAGGAGGGTGATAGCAGAATGCTTATTTTCCTGATTAGCAACCTGGAGATGTGGGTTCAAATCCCATGACAACCAGCAGAGGAATTTGAATTCACATCATTAAAGAAATCTCGGCTAAAAAGCTAGTTGCAGTAATGGTGGCTGTAAAATTATTGCTGTAAAAACCCATCTGGTTCACTAATGTCCTTGAAGGAAGGAAATCTGCTGTTCCTTACCCGATCTGGCCTACATGTGACTCCAGAGCAATGCGATTGATTCTTACTCACTGTGGGGTCAGTGCAACAGAGGTTCATCAGACTAATTCCCTTCCCCACTGCCCGGGGCCCATTCTGAGGCACAGCCCAAAAAAATTACAATAACCAATCATCCCCCGAGGCGGAGTGTTGGCCGAGAGAGCTCTGACAGAACGAAGGGAGGCGGGGGTGTACGAACTATTCATTCCTTTGAATAGACGTAGACGGCATGGTATAATGAATTCCTCTTATTGAACAAAACTTAAAATTAAATCATTACAAAAGAGAAAAAAGCGAGAGAGGGAGAGAGACGGGCTTCTTTTGTCCACCCTGTACTGATCAAAACAGAGCTCCAAAACAGACTGAACTAAACTTAAAACATCAAGCTAAAATTACAATATTTGTGATTTATTATCTTATTATCGAAATTGTTTGGCACATGCTGTCTCTAATTCGGAGAAACTGGCCTGGCCTTGTGATGTTGTTCGTGAAAAAGGCTGTTTTGCTGGAATTGTACATTGCCAAAAAATGTTTTCTCGCTAACCCGGCGTACCTTCTGAGTTTCAAAATGTAGCCAAGTTAAAGCTGAGTTGGTTAATCTCAGAAGCTTAGCGTTTAAATGTAATTACATAGGCAGAAATGTCTGAAAGTGAAGCCTTTGCATAGATGAAGCAAAACCACACACAGGATCAACGGGGGGGGTGGGGTTTGGCCTTGAAGAGATGGCTCAGGTAAGGTCAAGGGACCTTCCCAAGATGGAGGGAAAAGGAAGAGGAACAGAATCGGAGCTCCCTGGATGAGACAGAGATGGTGCGGGAAAAGGGGGGACGTCACGTTGTTAACAGACCAATCCTGGGGACGCTGGGATTGTCCAGTGTGAGATTGAGAAAACGGACCTGTTTTCTCTAGAATTTAGAAGAACAAGAAGTGATGTTATTGACACGTACAAGATCCTTACAAAGGTTCGACAGGGTAAAGTTAATTTATTTGAGTGGCAAGTAAGGCTTGTGTTAACGCTGCGATGAAGTTACTGTGAAAATCCCCTAGTCACCACAGTCCTGCACCTATTTGGATCAATGCACCTTTCAGACTGTGGGAGGAAACCGGAGCACCTAGAGGAAACCCACGCAGACACGGGGAGAACGTGCAGACTCCACATAGACAGTCACCTGAGGCCGGAATTGAACCCGAGTCTCTGGCACTATGAGGCAGCAGTGCTAACCACTCTGTTGCCATGGTAGTTGCAGGAAGGATGCTTCCCCTGATTGGGGAGGGAGTGATCTAGGACTGGGCACATGGTCCTAAATGGCCTATGCCTTATTCTGAGACTGAGATAAGGAAGCATTTCTTTAATCAGAAAGTGGTGAATCTTTTGAATTCTCTATTGCAGAGTCATTGGGGGAGATTTTATGGGAACACAGGAGATTTTCAGATCCATTCTTTGGGTGTTTTTTTTACCCCGAATCTTGTGGACAAAGACAAGTCAAAAATTGAGCTGGACCATTTCCAGCCACGAGGTAGAGTGGGCTGGGCTTAAATCGCCAGCCAGCGGCAGAGGGAGCTATTGCGCATGTGCAGACTTCTGTGGCTGCACCTGTGCAATTGCAACAGCAGAGGGCTGGCAGCACTGAGAGTGAGAGATCTGTCAGGCCTCTGCTGGTGCAGCCAGCTTCAACCCAGCAGCCCTTCCCTCCGCACCAGGCCACACCCTCACTCCCCATACAGATTGCCCGCAGAGTGGCAGTGGGGCCCCCCCCCACCACTCGACCGGATGGCCCGGCCTAGCCCTGCCCCTTCAGGCCCTGTCCATTCAGGCCTCGCCCCCTGGCATTGCCTCATGGGCAATGCCATGATGCCTCTTGGGCAGTGGGAGGATGCCAGGTTGGCACTGCGCAAAGAAAGCCCCCCACCCTTGCCCTTGACATCCCTGGGGAGGCCTCAATGGCCTCTGGTTCTACTGGCGAGGCCAACACAACTGTTCCCCATTCACTGGGATCTGGTGTTTTCCTCGCCGGAGAGAACCGCTCCTGGGCCTGTTTTCTCTAGAATTTAGAAGAATAAGAAGTGATGTTACTGACACGTACAGAATCCTTACAAAGGTTCGACAGGGTAAGGTTAATTTATTCGTGTCACAGGTAAGGCTTGCGTTAACGCTGCGATGAAGTTACTGTGAAAATCCCCTAGTCGCCACAGTCCTGCGCCTGTTTGGATCAGTGCACCTTTCGGACTGTGGGAGGAAACCGGAGCACCTCGAGGAAACCCATGCAGACACGGGGAGAATGTGCAGGCTCCACATAGACAGTCACCTAAAAACATCCCATTTTAAAACAGAAATCAACATAGAAAAACTACAGCACAAACAGGCCCTTCGGCCCACAAGTTGCGCCGATCATCTCCCTACCTACCAGGCCTCTCTATAACACTCAATCCCATTAAGTTTCCTAGATACCAGTGACGTTAAGGGAATAGTGCAGGAAGATGGCATTGAGGCTGAAGGCCAGCCATGATCTAGTTAAATGGTGCAGCAGGCTCGAGGGGCCGAATGGCCTACCTGATGCACCTATATGTTCTGCCACCCTTTGAAATGGCCTAGCAACCCACGCTGTTGTATTCAAGAAGCTCCATCTTCCTGAGAGCAATTGGAGATTGGTGATACAATTGGTGACCTTGGCAACGATGCCCACCTCCCTAGGTGGGCAGGAGGAGGAACTAGGAGCAGGAGGAGGCCATCTTGCCCCTCGAGCCTGCCCCGCCATTCAATAAGATCATGGCTGATCTTTTTGTGGACTCAGCTCCACTTACCCGCCCCCTCATCCTTAATTCCTTCACTGTTCAAACATTTATCTATCCTTGCCTTAAAAACGTTCAACGAGGTAGCCTCAACTGGGCAGGAAATATCACAGATTCACAACCCCTTTGGGTGAAGAAGTTCCCCCTCAACTCAGTCCTACGAGATAGTAGAGGAGTGGGCCATTCGGCTCCGTGGGCCTGGGTGTGCCACACGGGCGCGCCATTGGTGCAGGGCAGGCGGCGACGCACAGGTGAAAAAGTTCATGGGGGTTTTGGTTGGAAATCGGTGACGGGGTGAGTCTTGGCACCCGCGGGGAAGGATCTGCAAACTGATCCGTACGCTTAACCTGGACCAACTGACGGGCAACACCACAGCTCAGCGACTACCACTCTTTGCTGCGCGGTGTCAGGGACCCGGGTCGGATCTCCGGCTTGGGCCGGTGTCTGCGGGAGTTTGCACATTCTCCCCGTGCTTGCGTGGGTTTTCTCTGGGAGCTCCGGTTTCCACCCACATCCCAAAAACGTGCTCTTAGGCTGATTGGTGTCAATAAGTTGTTCCTGAATTGGATCTCCCTTAATCTGGTGTACATATAATTCCCTAAATTTTCACCCCCTTTATTGTGGAGTTCCACAATAAAAGTCGACAAGTGACAAAAGACTTGAATAAGGTACTCACTGAGTGTTAAAATGGGCCGAAGGGCCTGTTTCCTGTGCTGTTCTTTGTTCTTTGATGTGTGTCCTCTTGTCTTTACTCCAACAGGTCAACTTCATCCTGTTCATCGGAATTATATTTATCCTGGTGCAGAAGCTCCAATCGCCTGATATCGGAGGCAACGATTCCAGCATTTACTTGTAAGTCTTTGATACTTGTAGCTTTACGTTGGATGGAAATACCTTCTGTTGTACGAGTAGGAAAAAGGGGTTGTCCTTTGTCAGACGGGTCTTGTTTAGCTCTGGGTAAATTTCCCCCGCTGTGACGCTGTTAATTCCGGTGTGGTTAACCCGGGGACGGTTCCAGGCTATCTGTGATGTAGTCGCCAGCCTCCCACTGTACACATCACCTGCCACGCACTTCATGGGACTTCAGGAGAGATCACAGGATCCCACAGCACAGAAGGGAGGCCATTCAGCCCATCGGGCCCGTGTTGCCCCTTTGGAAGAACCATTCGCTCCACCTACCTGCTCAGTCCTGGCAATTCTTTCCCCTTCAACTTTCTGTCGAATCAGCTCCCGCAGACACTTTCATAATGCAGGAAGAGGCCATTTGGCCCACTGTGTCTGTACCAGCCCAGAGAGAGAAATCCAGTTGACTCCCACCTTCCCACCTCTGGCTCCACCTACAATCGCTTAGACAAGTTTTATTTTTAAATTATGGCAAGTTCTGCTTCGAGCTTGGAGGTCCAGATCTCCACCACCCCCTGGATCGTAACCTTAAGGTTAAATCGCTTGGGAGAGGGGAGGGTGCAGAGGGACCTGGGTGTCCTTGTGCACCAGTCGCTGAAGGTAAACATGCAGGTACAGCAGGCAGTAAAGAAGGCAGATGGTAAGTTAGCCTTCATTTGTGAGAGGTTTCGAGTACAGGAGCGGGGATGTGTTATTGGAATTACACAGGGTCTTGGTGAGGCCACACCTAGAGTATTGTGTACAGTTTTGATCTCCTTTTCTGAGGAAGGATGTTCTTGCTCTCGAGGGAGTGCAGTGAAGGTTTACCAGGCTGATTCCGGGGATGGAGGGACTGATGTATGAGGAGAGATTGACCAGGTTAGGATTGTTTTTGCTAGAGTTCAGACAAATGAGGGGAAATCTCATAGAGACTTATAAAATTCTAACAGGACTGGACGGGGTAGATGCAGGGAGGATGTTCCCGAGGGTGGGGGGAGTCCAGAACCAGGGGGTCACAGTCTGAGGATTGGGGGTAGACCATTTAGGACGGAGATGAGGAGACATTTCTTCACCCGGTGAGCCTGTGGAATTCATTACCACAGGAAGTAGTTGATGCCAAAACATTGAATGTATTCAAGAGGCAGCTGGATATTGGGGCGAATGGGATCAAAGGTTATGGGGAGAAAGCAGGATGAGGCTATTGAGTTGGACGATCAGCCATGATCGTGATGAATGGTGGGGCAGGCTCGAAGGGCTGAATGGCCTCTTCCTGCTTTCATCTTCTGTGTCTCCACCACTGTGTTATGAGGGGGTGAGGTGGGGTGGGTGGGGAGAATCCCGCCCAATGATTGGTAACAACCCAGAACTTGGTGCCCATAGTCAGTATTTCAGAAGGGAATTGGATTGACACGGTGGCACAGGGGTTAGCACTGCTGCCTCACAGTGCTAGGGACATGGGTTCGATTCCCGGCTCGGGTCACTGTCTGTGCGGAGTCTGCACGTTTCCTCCCGTGTTATTTATTAACAAATGAACTTACTTATTTAGACATTTGGTGGGAAATAAACTTGCAGAGTTATAAGCGACAGAGCCGGGGAGGTGAGATTGACTGAGCCGCACTGTGTGGGGGGGTGGGGGGATGTGGGGGTGGTGGGGGGGGGTGTGGGGGTGGGGTGGGGGGGGTGTGGGGGTGGGGTGGGGGGGGGGTTGCTGGCATCGACTCAATTGGCCGAATAAGAACATAAGAACATAAGAAATAGGAGCAGGAGTAGGCCAACTAGCCCTTCGAGCCTGCCCCGCCATTCAATAAGATCATGGCTGATCTGTCGTGGCTCAGTTCCACTTTCCCGCCCTCTCCCCATAACCCTTAATCCCCTCTCTTATCAAAAACCCATCAACCCGCTTCTTAAAAATATTTAGCGAGGCAGCCTCCACCACTTCAACGGGCAGAGAATTCCAGAGATTCACCACCCTTTGAGTGAAGAAGTTCCTCCTCAACTCCGTTCTAAACCGCCCCCCCTTTATCTTGAGGCTGTGCCCTCTAGTCCTACTGTCCTTTCTGAGCGGGAAGAGTCTCTCCACCTCTATCCTATCCATCCCATTCATCATCTTATACGTCTCAATGAGATCTCCCCTCATTCTTCTAAACTCTAACGAGTACAAGCCTAGTTTATTCAGCCTCTCCTCATAGCTCAACCCCCTCAACTCCGGAATGGCCTCCTTCTGTGCCTGAACGACTCGAACTTGCACTGCGGCCTGGTGTGAAGCAGCTTGAAGCGGTGTGAAAGGGTGGGGGGGGGGCTATGCCAACGCAAGTTGTTGTTGTTGTTGGCCTAACCATTCCTCTTGACTAAAGGTCACCTCAGGCAGGCTGAGGGAGACGTTCAGGCCCAGATGATATTTCTTTTTCACGTACAGTAAATACACAATAGCTCCCCTGTCGTACGCCCAACCTGAAGTGTGACTCTCCGGTACCCATAGGACAGATGTGGATGGCACAGTGGTTAACACCGCTGCCTCACAGCGCCAGGGATCTGGGTTCGATTCCGGCCTTGGGGTCACTATATCTGTGGAGTCTGCGCATTCTCCCCGTGCCTGCGTGGGTTTCCTCTGGGTGCTCCAGTTTCCTCCCACAGTCCAAAGATGTGCGGGTTAGGTGGGTTGGCCGTGCTAAATTGCCGCTGAGTGTTTAGCAGGGTAAATAAGTGGTGTGGAATTAAGTGAAGTTTATTTATTAGTGTCATAAGTAGGCTTATTGCAATGAAGTTACTGTGAAAATCCCCTAGTGGCCACACTTTGGCGCCTGTTCGGGTACACTGAGGGAGAATTTAGCACGGCCAATGCACCCTAACCAGCACACCTTTCAAACTGTGGGAGGAAACCGGAGCACCCAGAGGAAACCCACGCAGATACGGAGAGAACGTGCAAACTCCACACAGACAGTGACCCGAGCCGGGAATCGAACCCGGGTCCCTGGCGCTGTGAGGTAGCAGTGCTAACCACTGCGCCGCTCCTTATTGTGGTCGGTGCAGACTCGATGGGCCGAATGGCCTCCTTCTGCACTGTAGGGATTCTATGATTCTAACCCTGGTGCAGAGCCAATGAGGCCTGATGGCCAGAATGGCCTCCTGTATAGTTCTGCAATGATCGCAGCAGTGATGAAGGCACGGGAACCTACTGATCACATCAGAAGGCTGCGAGTATCCCCTTGTTCAGATTTGAAATAGAAATGGGGAGGCGGGGGGGGAATGAATATAATATCTTTAATTAAGTCAACTGGATGGTGAGTTCAGAATGGAGTTAGCCAATGTAAATATTAACCCTCCCATGCCCTGTGAGTATCGGAGGGGGATGTAGGGTGGGGAGAGGGGTAATGTAGTGGGGCTGGACGTGCATCTTCACCCTCAGGGATGTCACTTTGGTTTGACTAGGATGCTCCCGGGACTTGATGGATTGAGTTACAAGGAGAGGCTGGATAGACTGGGACTTTTTTCTCTGGAGCGTAGGAGACTGAGGGGTGATCTTATAGAGGTCTATAAAATAATGAGGGGCACAGATCAGCTAGATAGTCAATATCTTTTCCCCAAAGGTAGGGGAGTCTAAAACTAGAGGGTATAGGTTTAAGGTGAGAGGGGAGGGATACAGAAGTGTCCTGAGGGGCAATTTTTTCATGCAGAGGGTGGTGAGTGTCTGGAACAACCCTGCCAGAGGTAGTAGTAGAGGCGGGTACAATTCTGTCTTTTAAAAAACACTTAGACATGGGTATAGAGGGATATAGGCCAAATGCGGGCAATTGGGACTAGCTTAGTGGTAAAAATTGGGCAGCATGGGCAAGTTGGGCCAAAGGGCCTGTTTCCATGCTGTAAACCTCTACGGGTGGGATTTTACAACCTTGTTCGGATGAGGTCCTATAATCCTGCCCAAGGCCAACGGAAACTTCCGTTCTACAAACCTCACCTGCTCCAATTCCATGGCAGGCGAGGTGGTAGCGTTCCGGCCTATGAGCCTGGAGTCAGAAGTAGGCCAGACAGGGTTAGGACGGCAGATTTCCTTCCCTAAAGGACGCCAGTGAACCAGACGGGCCTTTACAGGACGCAACTGTTTCATGGTCACCATTACTGGGACTAACCTTTCAAGTCCAGGCTCTTTTTAATCAATTGAATGTAGATTCTAGCAGCTGTTGACGCGCCTGACGGTGCCTCCCACTTGTTAACCCCGAGTCTGCTGGTCAGATGGTTTGGCCCAGTGGCTCAGGAGACCCCTCTCACTGCCGAGTGATTGGCAAGGCCGTATTATAGGGAGCCGGAGAGGCAGTTGTTTAAAAGCTGGCCTCGTTTCCAAATCCAGGGTCGTGACCCCTGTCCGAATTTTGGCAAGCAGGAAGGAGGCCGGTGCTGGGCGAAGGTGGGGAGAGGGGAAGGGGAGGGAGGGAGAAGCAAACAGAGATCGGGCAGTGTCGCTAATCTTATTCCTGACTTAAGGAACGACGTACTTGCATTGGAAGCAGTTCAGAGAATGTTCATGAGGCTGATTCCTGGCAAGAAAGGGTTTATTTATTTATTAGTGTCACAAGTAAGGCTTACATTAACACCGCAATGAAGTTACTGTGAAAATCACCACACACCGGCACCTGTTTGGGTACACTGAGGGAGAATTTAGTACGGCCAATGCACCTAACCAGCACGTCTTTCGGACTGTGGGAAGAAACTGGAGCATTCGAGGAAACCCACGCAGACACGGGGAGAATGTGCAAACTCCATACAGACGGTGACCCAAGCCGGGAATTGAACCAGGGTCCCCGGCGCTGTGAGGCAGCAGTGCTAACCACTGTGCCACCCCAGTAATCAACACTTGTCATGAAATTGTTAGTCTCAGAATGACAAGGCTTAACAGTGCCCGACTCAATGTTGGGGTCAATTAGCCAGGCTCCATCCCTGCGATACCCCTGCTGCCATTACGTCAGGATCATTTGTACATCAAAGACTGTCCCAGAAAGAGTGTAGAAAAGAGTTATTGGGATGCTGCCGGGACTTGATGGATTGAGTTATAAGGAGAGACTGGATAATCTGGGACTTTTTTCCCTGGAGCGTAGGAGGTTTAGGGGTGATCTTATAGAGGTTTATAAAATAATCAGAGGCACAGATCAGCTAGATAGTCGATATCTTTTCCCAAAGGTAGGGGAGTCTAAAACTAGAGGGCATGGGTTTAAGGTGAGAGGGGAGAGACACAAAAGTGTCCAGAGGGGCAATTTTTTCACACACAGAGGGTGGTGAGTGTCTAGAACAAGCTGCCAGAGGCAGTAGTAGAGGCAGGTACAATTTTGTCTTTTAAAAAGCGTTTAGATGTCGGTAAGATGGGTGTAGAGGGGTAAAAGCAAATCACTGCAGATGCTGGAATCTGAAACCAAAGGAGAAAGTGCTGGAAAACCTTAGCGGGTCTGGCAGCATCTGTAAGGAGAGAAAAGAGCTGACGTTTCAAGTCCAGATGACTCTTTGTCAAAGCTTAAAGGCAGAGAAAGTGGAAGATATTTATATTGTAGGGGGAGGGAATGAAAGATGAGTCATAGCCCTGGAAACCAGGGGAAAGGCTGCTAATGGCAGCCCATTGAAAAAATAGAAGGTGTGAATGGCTTTGGCAAAGAATCATCTGGACTCAAAACGTCAGCTCTTTTCCCTCCTTACAGATGCTGCCAGACCTGCTGAGATTTTCCAGCATTTTCTCTTTTGGATTCTAGAGGGATATGGGCCAAATGCAAACAATTGGGAGTAGCTTAGTGATAAACCCTGAGCGGCATGGACAAGTTGGGCCAAAGGGCCTGTTTCAAAGCTGTAAACCTCCATGACTCTGTATGTTACCCGTCAAACTTTCAAAATAGGTCGAGGAAAGACACACCGAAAACTCTGCTTGCTGCAGTTTTCTTGCTGAGAAATTAACAGAACATGAACTCATATCTGTATAAATGTTTGATCCTTTTCCTGTGCATGTGACATTTTGATGGTAAGGTTATATTAATTGGTAACTGTGTTAAACTGGTTTTATCTCGCAGTTAACAGTATTTGTGTGTTATAGTGGAGTATTCATTATAACAAAGCTTCATTGGTAAACAAAGTGACACAGTGGTTAGCACTGCTGCCAGGGACTTGGGTTCGATTCCCGGCTTGGGTCACCATCTGTGTGGAGTTTGCATATTCTCCCCATGTCTGCATGGGTTTCTTCCGGGTGTTCTGGTTTCCTCCCACACTCCAAAGATGTGTAGACGTGCAGGTGGATTGGCCATGTTAAATTGGCCCTTAGTGTCAGGGGACTAGCTAGGGTGACTATGTGGAGTGCTGAGGATAAGGTCTAAGTGGGACTGTCATCAGTGCAGGTTTGATGGGCTGAATGGCCTTGTACGCTCTGAAGAGATCCTATGATTATGTGAGGGCTCTTTACCTGGTCATGAACGAACAGCTTACTGGTTTTGGTCTGCTCACAGGCTGTGGTGATATTTGTTCCATGTGGTGTTCTTTGGCATCAGTTTTGTTGAGTAGGCAAACTCTCTCCCAAGGGCATTGATTTCCCAACTCCAGTGCAGATCTGGGAATCTCCCAGTCCTTTGTCTGCTGGCCTTGACCGTGTGGCCTCCCAGAGTCGAATAGCCTATTGCCAACGCCACCATCTCTGCCAACACATGAAGGAATGTGTGGAAGCAATGCCCTCAGGAGGAGGTGGGCCAGATGGGGTGGATGCCGGGGTGAAGTTGGAGAGAGGGTTCAATGGAAGCGGCTGGGATGTTTATTTGCCACCTCTGAGAGGTGGAACTTTTCTCGCACCATTGTCTGACCCGACTGCATTCACAGGGTCCAATGGACAAGCCACCATGTTTGCTGGAGCCAGGTAAGGAAATACTGGCAGGGGATAGCAGCCCCGTAGATAAGAGGGTCAGGTAGGTGAGAGGTAAAGAGGTGAGGGGTCAGGAGGTGAAGGGTAAACAAGTGAGGGGTCAGGAGGTGAAGGGTAAACGAGTGAGGGGTCAGGAGGTGAAGGGTAAACGAGTGAGGGTCAGGAGGTGAAGGGTAAACAAGTGAGGGTCAGGAGGTGAAGGATAAACAAGTGAGGGGTCAGGAGGTGAAGGGTAAACGAGTGAGGGGTCAGGAGGTGAAGGGTAAACGAGTGAGGGGTCAGGAGGTGAAGGGTAAACGAGTGAGGGGTCAGGAGGTGAAGGGTAAACGAGTGAGGGGTCAGGAGGTGAAGGGTAAACGAGTGAGGGGTCAGGAGGTGAAGGGTAAACGAGTGAGGGGTCAGGAGGTGAAGGGTAAACGAGTGAGGGGTCAGGAGGTGAAGGGTAAACGAGTGAGGGGTCAGGAGGTGAGGGGTCAGGAGGCAAAGGGTAAGACTAGGCCGTGCAGTTAAACTGGGGGATTCCCAGATTCACCAGGAAAGATGGTAAAGGAATATCAGATCCGTTCAAAACAAAAGCCACTAAAATGGACAACTTGGAAGAGCTGGTTTCCTGGAACAAAGAACAAAGAACAACACAGCACGGGAAACAGGCCCTTCGGCCCAACGAGCCCACGCCGCCGTCCTACTATCTCAGTGACCTATTCATGATTTTAGTCTATACCTAACGTGCGAGGATCAGGGAGGTCCAATTTAGGGACAATTTTAGTACCCAATCAGCCTAAAAGCACATCTTTGGGGGATGTGGGAGGAAACCGGAGCACCCGGAGGAAACCCACGCAACCACGGGGAGAACGTGCAAACTCCCACAGACACAGGCCCAAATCCATGTGTCCGCACAGCAACAGAGATAGTCTCTGAGCTGTCATGTTGCCCTCGAGATGGTCCAGTTTAAGCACACTAACGACATGAAGCAATAGGCAACTCCCGAAGCAACGTCCAAGAGCAGCCCACTACAACCTGCCGCCTGCATGCCCCTTGCTGGACTTAAATGCCTGTGGAGACAAAAAAATTCATTATTAAACAGGCAAAGACTAACATTCCTGAGGCAAAATGTATTCCCAAGCCTACAATGTTCAGTAAGGCCTACTATATCCCCCTATATGTAGCCCGCTCATATGGCTGTCTAAGTGACTCTTAAACAACCCTAGCGTGCCTGCTTCCACCACCTTACTCGGCAGTGCATTCCACACCCCCACTACCCTTTGCGTGAAAAACTGCCCTCTAATATTTGTCTTATACCTAGCCCCCCTCACCCTAAGCCCGTGACCCCTCGTTCTATCCATTTCTAGTAGCGGAAAAAGCTTACCACCATTTACTCTATCTATCCCCTTCATAATCTTATAAACCTCTATTAGATCCCCCCTCAGCCGACGTCTCTCAAGGGAAAACAGCCCAAGTTCATCCAATCTTTCCTCGTAAGACAGCCCTTCCATACCAGGCAACATCCTGGTAAATCTCCTCTGCACTCTCTCCAGGATCTCTACATCCTTCCGGTAGTACGGCGACCAGAACTGGACACAGTACTCCAAGTGAGGCCTAACCAACGTTCTATACAACTGCAACATCAAACTCCTACTCTTATATTCTATACCTCTTCCTATGAAGGCTAACATACCATACGCTTTCCTCATCACATTCTGCACCTGTACCGACACCTTCAGGGACTTATGCACTTGCACCCCCAGGTCTCTCTGCGTATCTATACTCCGGATAGTTCTACCTTTTATCGTATAACTCCCCTCCACATTATTCCGGCCAAAGTGCATCACCTCGCATTTCTCCGGATTAAATTCCATTTGCCATCTATCTGCCCAATCTACCAGCCTGTCTATGTCCTGTTGCATTGCCAGGCACTGCTCCTCAGTACCCGCCAATCCAACCATCTTGGTGTCATCAGCAAATTTGCTGATCACACCACCTACCCCCTCTTCCAAGTCATTAATATATACCACAAATAGAAGAGGTCCAAGTACCGAGCCCTGCGGCACACCACTGGTGACAGGCCTCCAATTGGAAAAGGAGCCTTCCACTACTACTCGCTGTCTCCTCCTCCCAAGCCAGTTCTCCACCCATCTACATACCTGGCCTTGTATCCCATGAGCCTTCACCTTTTCTATCAGCCTACCATGAGGGACCTTGTCAAACGCCTTACTGAAATCCATATAGACAACATCAACGGCTTGTCCTTCGTCAACCGTTTTTGTCACCTCTTCAAAAAATTCCACTAGATTCGTAAGGCACGACCTCCCTGTAACGAAGCCATGCTGCGTATCCCTGATCAGATTGCAGCGCTCCAGATGTTCATACATCCTATCCTTGAGGATCCTCTCCATTAGCTTGCCTATAACTGAAGTCAAGCTCACCGGCCTATAATTCCCTGGGTTATCCCGCTGACCCTTCTTAAACAACGGTACTACATTTGCAATGCGCCAATCCTCTGGGACCTCACCTGTGTCCAGGTGAGTTGGAAGATAGGTGTCTCCCCGGCACTGCGGGCAGGATTTCTCGGACAGTGTATCCCGACTCGTTTCCCCAGAAGAGTCCCCTCAGATCACCGCAGCCGCAGAAGTGGTTTGCGCTCCGCAGAGTTCCACCCCTCACTCGGACTGTTGTCCCACCTCAGAGAGCCGCCAATCTAATTGGTTGGCAGCTCTGTCGACCCAGCAGTGCCACTGGTGGCAGTGGCCAGGACTGGAACTACAGCCTCGTCTCTGGGCAGAATCCCCCCCGTTTTGGAGCCGATTCTCTCTCAAAAAAATTCGAAGTGCTGAATTTGCCGTAAAAACTGATGTAAATCGTGATTGTCTTCTCAGCGGGAGTTCACACTTGAATCTCCCGCTCTCTACGCTAAGGTCACAATCGAGAATATCATTAAAAGCTCGGGGGACGGGGCCTATTCGCACCAGAGTCCAGAACTCTGCACATGCGCAGTGGACCCAAACTGACAGCCAGCAGTTTGCTGGCTCGCTCCATCGCTGGCCGGCCCGGGACCCCTGCAGTGCTGCTCCTCCAGCCCTCCCTCCCCCCTCCGTGGCCCAGTCACAGCTCCCCCAGCTTCTCCCCCCCCCTCGCCCCCCCCCCCCCCTCCCCCATCCATCTTGGAGCAGCCCAATCTCCAACTGCGCTTCCCGCGCTCGCCTCTCCCCGGCAAACATTCCCCACCCCACCCCCCCCTCCCCCCCACGCGCACCCCAATCGCTGGCCTCCCTCCAGCCCCGCCAATACCCCCCCCCCCCACCCACCACCTCTGCAGATCGCCCCACCCCCTTGACACCACCCCCATGCCTGATGGGCAGTGCCAGGGTGCCCGCCGGACATGGGCACTTTGCCTATTGGGTTGTGGCAAGGAGCACAGGCTGGCACTGCCGAGGCGCTCGTGCCCAGGGGGCATCACCTGCCCATCACCCAATCCCTTGGGTGGGCCCCGATTGCCTCCCCCCATCATTCCGGCAGGGCCTCCCGCTAGTGCACCAAAAGTGGGGAGCTACACTACACAGTGGGAGATGCCATGGGGCCTGGAGAATTCAATCCCGGGCCCGATTATCACATTAAAACAAGATTTAAATCACTTACCTGGTATTCCCGCTGGTTTCCAGCGTCGTTCCGACAGCGCCAAATATCCAGCGCTGGGAAATACACGCGCAGCAGGAACGCATGCACAAATCCCGGGAATCGGCCGACCCGAGATTCTCCCAGCTCCTCACACTAAAAAATGCATTGTCCTTACTAAATTCTCCCTCAGTGCACCCAAACAGGCACTGCAGTGTGGCGACTAGGGGATTTTCACAGTAACTTCATTGCAGTGTTAATGTAAGCCTGCTTGTGACTAATTAATAAATAAATAAACTTAAACTTAATGTCCTTTAGGGAAGGAAATCCGCCGTCCTTACCCGGCCTGGCCTAAGTGTGATTCCAGAGCCACAGCAATGTGGTTGACTCTCAACTGCCCTCGGGCAACTAAGGATGGGCAATAAATGCTGGCCCAGCCAGCGACATACATGTCCCACGAATGAATAAAAGTGTACCCCCGTATTCCTCCCCATGTCGGCATGGGTTTCCTCCGGGTGCTCTGGTTTCCTCCCACAGTCCAAAGATGTATGGGTTAGATGGATTGGCCATGATAAATTGACCCTTACTGTCCCAAGATGTGTAGGTTAGATGGATTGGCCATGCTATATTGCCCTTAGTGTCCCAAGATGTGTAGGTTAGATGGATTGGCCATGCTATATTGCCCCTTAGTGTCCCTAGATGTGTAGGAGGAATTAGTATTTAAAGGGCGAAAAGCTGCAGCAGGCGACAGTGCAGAGGGACCTGGGGGTCCTTGTGCATGAGTCACAAAAACCCAGCCTGCAGGTGCAGCAGGTGGTCAGGAAGGCGAATGGGATGCTGGCCTTCATAGCGAGGGGGATAGAATATAAAAGTAGGGAGGTCTTGCTGCGACTGTACTGGTGAGGCCGCAGCTGGAGTACTGTGTGCAGTTTTGGTCGCCGCACTTGCGCAAGGATATTTTGGCCTTGGAGGGAGTGCAGAAGAGGTTCACTTGGCTGATACCGGAGATGAGGGGGTTGGACTATGAAGAGAGACTAAATAGACTGGATCTGTACTCGGAGTTTAGAAGGATGAGGGGGGTTCTTATAGAGACATATAAGATAATGAAGGGGATGGATAAGGTAGAGGTAGAGAGATTCTTCCCGCTTAGAAAGAATAGCAGGACTAGAGGGCACAGCCTCAAGATAAGGGGGGGTGCAGTTTAGAACGGAGTTGAGGAGGAACTTCTTCACTCAAAGGGTGGTGAATCTCTGGAATTCTCTGCCCATTGAAGTGGTGGAGGCTGCCTCGCCAAATATATTTAAGTCACGGGTAGATAGGTTTCTGATAGACAGGGGAATTAAGGGTTATGGGGAGAAAGCGGGAAAGTGGAACTGATCCACTTCAGATCAGCCATGATCTTATTGAATGGTGGGGCAGGCTCGAAGGGCTAGATGGCCTACTCCTGCTCCTATTTCTTATGTTCTTATGTTCTTATGTAAGTTAGATGGATTAGCAGGGTAAGCATGTGGGGTTATGGGGATAGGGCCTGGGTGAGATTGTTGTCGGTGCAGAGTTGGTGGGCACTGTAGGGATTTTACGATATGGAGCTGATTCCTATACACACTCGATTCCTTTCGAATATTAGCTGCTGTTTTATAGAACATAGAACACTACAGCACAAACAGGGCCTTCGGCCCACTAGTTGCACCAATCACTTCTATACCTACAAAGCCATAGACCTATCTATAACTCCCAATCCCATGAAATTCCATGTACTCATCCAGAAGTCTTTTAAAAGACGCCAGCGAGTTCGCCTCCACCACCACTGATGGCAGCCAATTCCACTCACTCACCACCCTCTGAGTGAAAAACTTACCCCTGACATCTCCTCTGTACCTGCTCCCCAGCACCTTAAACCTGTGTCCTCTCGTAGCGACCATTTCAGCCCTGGGAAATAGCCCCCGAGAATCCACCCTATCTATACCTCTCAACATTTTATAAACCTCTATCAGGTCACCTCTCAACCTTCGTCTCTCCAGGGAGAAGAGACCGAGCTCCCTCAGCCTATCCTCATAAGGCATGCCTCCCAATCCAGGCAACATCCTTGTAAATCTCCTCTGCACCCTCTCAATAGCTTCTACATCCTTCCTGTAGTGAGGCGACCAGAACTGCGCACGGTACTCCAAGTGGGGTCTGACCATGGTCTTATAAAGTTGCAATTATATTTCCCTTGAAATTCTCATTTCATTTTCGGGTATTTTTAATTGTTAATTCAGCTTGGTTTTCTGAGTTTTTGTTTCAAATTCCTCATTTGCTTGTGATCCTTGTCTAATTCCTTTTCTGTTGGCAGTGTAATTCCCTGAGTTCCTAATGGGTAAAAGGGATCTTTTCCCCATTCAACACTGCTGTGAAATGTAACTGAGAAAACAAACCCCTTCAGAGAGTAAATGTAAAGGCAGGATTTTCTGGCCCATCCCATTCCATAAGACCATAAGACATAGGAGCAGGATTAGGCCACTCGGCCCATCGACTCTGCTCTCCCATTCAATCATGGCTGGTATTTTTCTCATCCCCATTCTCTTGCCTTTCCCCGTAACCCCTGATCCCCTTATTAATCAAGAACCTATCTATCTCTGTCTTCAAGACACTCAATGACCCGGCCTCCACAGCCTTCTGCGGCAAAGAGTTCCACAGATTCCCCACTCTCTGGCTGAAGAAATTCCTCCTCATCTCTGTTTTAAAGGATCGTCCCTTTAGCCTGAGGTTGTGCCCCCTGGTTCTAGTTTAGAAGAATGAGTGGAGATCTCATTGAGACGTATAAGATGATGAATGGGATGGATAGGATAGAGGTGGAGAGACTCTTCCCGCTCAGAAAGGACAGTAGGACTAGGGGGCACAGCCTCAAGATAAAGGGGGGCAGTTTAGAACGGAGTTGAGGAGGAACTTCTTCACTCAAAGGGTGGTGAATCTCTGGAATTCTCTGCCCGTTGAAGTGGTGGAGGCTGCCTCGCTAAATATTTTTAAGATGCGGTTTGATGGGTTTTTGATAAGAGAGGGGATTAAGGGTTATGGGGAGAGGGTGGGAATGTGGAACTGAGCCACGACAGATCAGCCATGATCTTATTGAATGGCGGGGCAGGCTCGAGGGGCGAGATGGCCTACTCCTGCTCCTATTTCTTATGTTCTTATGTTTTTCCTACCAGTGGAAACACCCCCTCCACGTCCACTCTATCCAGGCCTCGCAGTATCCTGTAAGTTTCAATAAGATCCCCCCTCATACTTCTAAACTCCATCGAGTACCGAGCCAGAGTCCTCAACTGGAAGCTCCCACCGGATCTTCCAGTCCTGCCGGTTGAGCGCTCTGTGGCGGGTGGCCCCCACGGCGGGGGGAGGCGAGTCACGCAAAAGCTCTGGCAGGGCAGGACGATCCCACCGCTGGCCAATGGCCCATCGCATCTGCTGTGGGAAAACCTATCACAAGGAGGGTGTGGGGGTGGAGAAGGAGGCTGTGAGGGGGCTGGGGGGGGAGGCTGGGGGTTTGGTTGAGGGGACGGGAGCGGGTTGAGGCTGAGAGTTGGGATTGGGGGAGGGGCCGAGGGTGGATTGCGGGGACGGGAGTGGGTTGAGGGTGGGAGTTGGGGTTAGGGGGGAGGGGCTGAGGGAGGATTGCGGGGGGGGGGGAGTGGATTGTAGGTGGGGGTTGATGGTGGAGTTGTGGTTACGGGGGGGGGGGGGGGTGAGATGCAGGATAGTGAACCGGGGGAGGGGAATGAGGGAATCGCAGGAAACCCTAGCCAATGCCTTTAGGGGTTTTCCATTATTCTCCTGTTCTGTTCCCACGCCGAGTGATTCACTCAGGCAGACTTTCACCCGTTTCCATGGCGAGTAATTCCCGGAACAGGTCGCTGGTCTGTCACCAGGGGTTTATAGCTTGAGGGGTGACCCTCCACGTCAAGTGTGCCGACCCCTCCCACTCTTACCGCCAGCACTTGGTGTGTTTGGAAGGATTTTTAGGCTAACACACTCAATGGGGAGCGAATCTCCCCAAAAAATTCTCAGTGCTGAATTGATGGGGAAAAAAACAGTATATGGATGAACAGAGGGATCTAGGTGTATGTGTACATAGATCCCTGAAAGTAGGGAATCAAGTAGATAAGGTTGTTAGGAAGGCATACGGTGTCTTGGCGTTTATTGGTAGGGGGATTGAATTTAGGAGCCGCAGCGTCATGTTGCAACTGTACACAACTCTGGTGTGTCCGCACTTGGAGTATTGTGTGCAGTTCTGGTCCCCCACATTACAGGAAGGATGTGGAGGCTTTGGAGAGGGGTGCAGAGGAGGTTTACCAGGATGTTGCCTGGTATGGAGGGGAGGTCCTATGAGGAGAGACTGAGGGATTTGGGGTTGTTTTCGCTGGAAAGAAGGCGGCTAAGAGGGGATCTTATAGAAACATATAAGATGATTAGAGGTTTAGACAGGGTGGACAGTGATAGCCTTTTTCCTCAGATGGAGAAAGCTAGCACGAGGGGGCATGGCTTTAAATTAAGTGGGGGTAGTTATAGGACGGATGTCAGGGGTAGGTTCTTTACCCAGAGGGTGGTGAGGGATTGGAATGTCCTGCCTGCTGCAGTTGTAAATGCGCCTAGTTTGGGGGCGTTTAAGAGATCCGTGGATAGGTTTATGGACGGAAAGGGATTGGTTTAGGTTAGAGGGTCATTGCTTTTTAACTGGTCGGCGCAACATCGTGGGCCGAAGGGCCTGTTCCGCGCTGTAATGTTCTATGTTCTAAATCGCGATTGTTTTTCCAGTGGGAGTTCGGACTCGAATCTCCCACACTCTGTACAATGCAGAGCTCACATTCGTGAATATCACTAAAAGCTCGGGGGAGGCGGGGCCTATTCACGCCAGGGTCTGATGGGTACAGAATTCTGCACACGCGCAGTGGCCCCAAACTGTCAGATCGCAGTTTTCTGGCCAGCCGGGGACCCCCCGCCGTGCTGCCCCTCGAGGCAAACCACCCTCCCACACAACCTGATCACAGCACGATCGCGGCCCATACAAGCGTTCCTGGGCCAGCCCCCGACACCCCTCCCCATTCTGGAGCGTCCCCATCTCCATCAACGCTCCCCGCTCAGCAGTGACGATCCACCCCCCCACCCCCCCCCATCCCCCCTCCTGGGAGGCAGACACTCCCAGCAGACCCACCCCCCTACCCCCAGCCCGCCCCAGTCGCTCGCCCCCGTCCAGCCCCAACCGATCCCAATGCAGAGCGGCAGCAGGACTCTCCATCCACACCAATCGCCCCCTAACCCTCAACCACAATAGGCCCCATCCCCTGATGCCCGATGGGCAGTGCCAAGGTGCCCCCTGGGTATGGGCACTTTGCCCCCCCCCTCGGGCAGTACCACTGGGCACTGCCAGAGTGCCCGCGCACAGGGGGCACCGCCACCCCCCACCGCCCGACCCCTGGACGGGCCCCGTTTGTCCCCCTTCACTCCAGCAGGGTCTCCCGCTAGTTTCTCAGACATGGGGAGCTACTCTAAACCTCACCAAAGTGAAATGCTCCTGGCGGGATGGGAGATACTATCAGGCATGGAGAATTCAGTCCCGGGCCTGATAATTACATTTAAATAACATAGGTTAAAATCACTAACCTGGCCTTCCCGCCAGTTTCCAGTGTGGTCACAACCTTGCCTGCTCTCTGGGTGGGGTGGGGGGGGGTGCGGGGAGAGGGGTGGGGGTGGGTGGGAGATACACGTGCATCGAGAATGCACAAAATGGCCAACACAAGTGGTTCTCTAGTGGATGGTGAAGGTGAACTGTACTGCTCTGTCCTGGATGGTGTTGAGCAGATGGAATTAACTCCAGACAAATGCTAGATGACACATTTGAGAGGATCAAATGTAGCTGTGAATTATACTGTAAATGGCAGAACCCTTAAGAACATGAACATGCAGAGGGATCTGGGCGTGCAGGTCCACAGTTCCCTAAAAGTGGCAACACAGGCGACCAAGGTGATGAAGAAGGTCTATGACACGCTTGTCTTCATCGGCCGGGGCATTGAGTACAGGAGTTGGGAAATCATAAAACCTTGGTTAGGCCGCATTTGGAGTATTGTGTGTAGTTCTGGTCACCACACTACCAGAAGGATGTGGAAGCTTTGGAGAGAGAGCAAAGAAGGTTCACCAGGATGTTGCCGGGTCTCGGGGGTGTTGGCTACGAGGAGAGGTTGAATAAACTAGGATTGTTTTCGCTGGAAAGACGGAGGCTGAGGGGAGACCTGATAGAGGTCTACAGAATGATGAGACAGGGTGGATAGTCAGAGGCTTTTTCCCCAGGGTGGGGGTGTCAATTACACGGGGGGGCACAGGTTCAAGGTGAGAGGGGGGAAAGTTTAAGGGAGATGTAACGGGGGGAAGTTTTTCACACAGAGAGTGGTGGGTGCCTGGAACGCGCTGCCAGAGGAGGTGGTGGAAGCAGGAACATTAACAACATTTAAGAGGCATCTGGATGGGTACAGGAATAGGGAGGGAATAGAGGGATACGGACCGAGTGAGGGAGAAGGGGGTTTTTGTTTGTTTAATTAGGGCATCGTGGTCGGCACAGGCTTGGAGGTCCAAAAGGCCTGTTCCTGTGCTGTTCTTTGTTCTTCATTGTTGGGTGGCGTTGAGTGAAAGAAGAAAGAGGTAATGATAAGTTTGCACAAAGCATTGGTCGAATGACAGTGAGAGTGTTTGGCGCAGTTTTGAACGTGTCGTTTTAGAAAGAATATTAAAGCAATAGAGTTTATGTCTCGTAGACTGCAGCTGGAGGAGGAACGTTCGAACAATTTACTTATAGAATCCTACAGAACGTGGCCATTCAGCCCATTGAGCCTGCCCTGATCACAATCCCACCCAGGCCCTGTCCCCATAAACCCATGTATGTCCCCGACACAATTTAGCACGGCCAACCCACCTAACCTGCACCTGTGGGGGGAAACCAGAGCACCCCCATGCAGACACGGGGAGAATGTGCAGACTCCACACAGACAGTGACCCAAGCCGGGAACTGAACCCGGGTCCCTGGCACTGTGAGGCTGCAGTGCTAACCCACTGTGCTGCCCCCTACTCATTAAATAACAGCTCACAGCACTTACTGTTGAGATTTCCAGATTTTGTAATCATGCAAGTATTGGTGAATAATTCACCATGCTGTTAAACGCGTTCGAGTCCTGGGTTTAATATAGTGAGCTGTCCAAAGTGTGAACAGATCCTCAAGTATCTGCCCCGACACACCCCATTTGTACCTCTTACCTTAACTGGTTGGCTGATTCCTGCGGTTTGCCATGCGAGGAGAGGTTGAACAATGGGGGCCATGCCCACTGGAGTTTAGAAGAGTGAGCGTTTGATAAGGTGCCTCACAAAAGGTTGCTTCAGAAGATTAGGGTGCGCGGAGTTGGGGATAAGGTGTTAGCGTGGATAGAGGATTGGTTGTCTAATAGGAGGCAGAGAGTTGGTATCAATGGGTGCTAATCTGATTGGCGGTTGGTGACTAGTGGAGTGCCACAGAGATCGGTGCTGGGGCCTCAGCTATTTACCATCTATATCGATGATCTGGAGGAGGGGGCTGAGTGTAGGGTGTCGAAATTTGCTGATGACACGAAGGTGAGTGGAAAAGCAAATTGTGCGGAGGGTGTGGAAAGTCTGCAGAGGGATCTGGATAGGCTGAGCGAGTGGGCGAGGACCTGGCAGATGGAGCACAATGTTAGCAAGTGTGAGGTTATCCACTTTGGCAGGAATAATAGTAGGAGGGATTACTATTTAAAGGGCGAAAAGCTGCAGCATGCTACGGTGCAGAGGGACCTGGGGGTCCTTGTGCATGAGTCGCAAAAACCCAGTCTGCAGGTGCAGCAGGTGGTCAAGAAGGCGAATGGGATGCTGGCCTTTATAGCGAGGGGGATAGAATATAAAAGCAGGGAGGTCTTGCTGCAACTGTACAGGGCACTGGTGAGGCTGCAGCTGGAGTACTGTGTGCAGTTTTGGTCGCCGCACTTGCGCAAGGATATTTTGGCCTTGGAGGGAGTGCAGAGGAGGTTCACTAGGCTGATACCGGAGATGAGGGGATTAGACCATGAAGAGAGACTAAATAGACTGGGTCTGTACTCGTTGGAGTTTAGAAGGATGAGGGGGGATCTTATAGAGATGTATAAGATAATGAAGGGGATGGATAGGATAGAGGTAGAGAGATTCTTCCTGCTCAGAAAGGACAGCAGGACTAGAGGGCACAGCCTCAAGATAATGGGGGGGCGGCAGTTTAGAACGGAGTTGAGGAGGAACTTCGTCACTCAAAGGGTAGTGAATCTCTGGAATTCTCTGCCCGTTGAAGTGGTGGAGGCTGCCTCACTAAATATATTTAAGTCACGGGTAGATAGGTTTTTGACAGACAAGGGAATTAAGTTATGGGGGGAAAGTGGAACTGATCCACTTCAGATCAGCCATGATCTTATTGAATGGCGGGGCAGGCTCGAAGGGCGAGATGGCCTATTCCTGCTCCTATTTCTTATGACTTTACTGAAACATGTAACCAGTAAGGATAGGCCACAACACCTCCTCCTTAATCATCCTGAACACCGGTGCCCCACGAGGCTGTGTTCTCAACTCCCTACTATACTCCTTGTACACCTATGACTGTGTGGTCAAATTCCCCTCCAACTCAGTTTGCTGATGAGGTCACCAGAGTGAGTCAGATCTCAATGACCAGACAGAAAGAGATAGAGAATCTGGTGAACTGGTGCAATGACAATAATCTCTCCCTCAATGTCAGCAAAACAAAGCAGATGGTCATTGACTTTAGGGAGCATTATGGAGAACATGCCCCTGTCTACATCAATGGGGATGAAGTAGAAATGGTCAAGAGCTTCAAGTTTTTAGATGTCCAGATCACCAACAACCTGCCCTGATCCCCCCAGTGCTGACACTATAGTTAAGAAAGCCCATCAATGCCTCTACTTTCTCAGAAGATGGAAGAAATTTGGCATGTCAGCTATGACTCTCACCAACTTTTACTGATGTACCGTAGAAAGCATTCTTTCTGGTTGTATCACAGCTTGGTATGGGCTCCAGCTCTGTGCAAGAATGCAAGAAATTACAAAGGGTCATGAATCTAGCCCAATCCACCATTGACTCTGTCTACACTTCCCGCTGCCTTGGCAAAGCAGCCAGCATAATTAAGGACCCCATGTACTCCAGACCCACTCGTTTTCACCTTCTTCCAACAGGAAAAAGATACAAAAGTCTGAGGTCATGTACCAACTGACTCAAGAACAGCTTCTTCCCTGCTGCTGTCAAACTTTTGAATAGATCTACCTCGTATTAAGTTGATCTTTCCCTACATCCTAGCTATGACTGTAACACTACATTCTGCACTCTCTCCTTCTCTATGAATGGTATGCCTTGTCTGTCCAGTGCTTTTCACAGCTCCTGATGGGAGTTGACAGGGCGGATGCTGAGAGGATCTTTCTTCTCCCGGTGGGATTTGAAATGAGGGACAGGATTTACAAACAAGGGATCTCCCATTTAAAGCGGAGATGAGGAGGAATTTCTTCTCTCAGAGTGTGGTTAGTGTTTGGAATTCTCCCCCAGAGTGGGGGCTGGGTCACTGAAGAACGTGACATGTCATTGACATTCAACATATCATTGATGAAGACAAACATCTCACCAAGGCCATCCCCACACCCTCACTTCTTGCCTTCAAACAACCACACAACCTCAAACAGACCATTGTCCACAGCAAACTACCCAGCCTTCAGGAGAACAGTGACCATGACACCACACAGCCCTGCCACAGCAACCTCTGCAAGATGTGCCAGATCATCGACACGGATGCCATCATCTCACGTGAGAATACCATCCACCAGGTACACGGCACATACACTCGCAACTCAGCCAATGTTGTCTACCTGATACGCTGCAGGAAAGGATGTCCCGAAACATGGTACATTGGGGAGACCACACAGACGGTACGACAGTGGGTGACTGAACATCGCTCGACAATCACCAGGCAAGACTGTTCCCTTCCTGTTGGCGAACATTTCAGTGGTCACGGGCATTCAGCCTCTGACCTTCGGGTAAACGTTCTCCAAGGCGGCCTTCACGACACATGACAGCGCAGTGTCACTGAGCAAAGACGGATAGCCAAGTTCCGCACACATGAGGACGGCCTCAACCGGGATCTTGGGTTCATGTCACACTCTCTGTAACCCCCGTGACTTGCCTGGGTTTGCAAAATCTCACTTACTGTCCTATCAGGAGACAATACACATCTCTTTAACCTATGCTTAATGCTATCTCCACTCACATTGTCTGCACCTTTAAGACTTGATTAGCTGTAAAGACTGGCATTCTAATCAGTATTCTGTAAACTGTGTGCCTTTATATGCCCGTTTGTGATCAGAACTCACCTGACGAAGAAACAGCATTTCAAAAGCTAGTGGTGTTTACTGCCAAATAAACCTGTTGGACTTTAACGTGGTGTTGTGAGACTTCTCACTGAAGAACGGCACGATGGCACACTGGTTAACATTGTTGTCTCTCAGTGTCAGGGATCCGTGTTAGATTCCAGCCTCGGCTCACTGTGTGTGGAACGTGCACATTCTTCCCCTGTCTGCATGGATTTCCTCCCACACTCCAAAAATATGTAGGTTAGGTGGAACATCCATGCTAAATTGCCCCTTTGTGTCCCAAGATAGATAGGTTAGGTGGATTGGCCACAGTAAATTACCCCTAAGTGTACCAAGACATGTAGGTTAGGGGGATTGGCCATTCTAAATTGCTCCTTAGTGTCCCAAGATGTGTGGGTTAGGGGGATTCTGTGGCGTAAGTATGTGGGGTTACAGGTATAGGGCCTGGGTAAAATGATTTGTCAGATAGTGCAGAAGCAATGGGCCGAATGGCCTCCACTGTCGGGATTCTGTGGTTCTATATATGAAAGGCTAAATTAGACGGATGTTTCATTGACAAGGGAGTTGAGGGTTATGGAGGGGGGAGAAGGAGGAACAGGGAGGAAAATGAAGGTAAGATCACAATAGCATTAGCCATGGCCTTATGGAATAGCAGAGCAGGCTCAATGGGCTGAATGGCCTCATTGTCCTCCTGTTCTTTATAATCAGTGTAGCCATTCAGGTTTCTACTTTGCCTGATCTAACCTTTTACCATAGATTGTACTCGCTGTGTGACTCTCACTCCCTCTACCTCGGGCCTCTCTCAGGCAGGCGCTTATCTGTCAGACTGGAGCTAAAAAGGGCCGTTTATTTATTAGTTTCTGAATATCTTATCAGCTAAAGCTCACGTCAGTTGAATATTCCGTGTGATTATGCCAGGGACAGGAACGTGCTGATAATGTTACTGGACTGTTGATCAGTGTTATGGCTCAGTGCTAGGGTGGCACAGTGGTTAGCACTGCTGCCTCACAGCGCCGGGGACCCAGGTTCGATTCCCACCTTGGGTCACTGTCTGTGTGGAGCCTGCACATTCTCCCCATGTCTGTGTGGGTTTCCTCCAGGTGCTCCGGTTTCCTCTCACAGTCCAAAAGACGTGCTGCTCAGCTGCATTGACCATGCTTAATTCTCCCTCAGTGTACCAGAACAGGTGCCAGAGTGTTGTGACTAGGGGATTTTCACAGTAGCTTTGATTTTGATTTGATTTATTATTGTCACATGTATTAGGATACAGTGAAAAGTATTATTTCTTGCGCACTATACAGACAAAACATACCATTCATAGAGAAGGAAAGGAGAGAGTACAGGATGTAGTGTTACAGTCATAGCTAGGGTGTAGAGAAAGATCAACTTAATGCGAGGTAGGTCCATTCAAAAGTCTGACAGCAGCAGGGAAGAAGCTGTTCTTGGTACGTGACCTCAGACTTTTGTATCTTTTTCCCGACGGAAGAAGATGGAAGAGAGAATGTCCGGGGTGCGTGGGGTCCTTAATTATGCTGGCTGCTTTTACCGAGGCAGCGGGAAGGGTAGACAGAGTCAATGGTTGGGAGGATGGTTTGCGTGTTGGGCTGGGCTCCATTTAAGACATTTTGTAGTTCCTTGCGGTCTTGGGCAGAGCAGGAGCCCATACCAAGCTGTGATACAACCGGAAAGAATGCTTTCTGTGGGGCATCTTTAAAAGTTGGTGAGAGTCGTAGCCAACATTCCAAACGTCCTTAGTCTTCTGAGAAAGTAGGCATTGGTGGGCTTTCTCAACTATAGTATCAGCTTGGGGGGTCCAGGACAGGTTGTTGGTGATCTGGACATCTAAAAGCCTGAAGCTCTTGACCATTTCTACTTTGTCCCCATTGATGTAAACAGGGGCATGTTCTCCTTTACGCTTCTTGAAGTCGATGACAATCTCCTTCCTGTTGTTGACATTGAGGGAGAGATTATTGTTGCTGCACCAGGTCACCAGATTCTCTATCTCATTCCTGTAACTCTGTCTCATCATTGTTTGAGATCCGACCCACTACTGTGATCAGCAAAGTTGAAAATCAAATTGGAGGGGAATTTGGCCGCACTGCCATCGGTGTATAAGGAGTATAGTAGGGGGCTGAGAACACAGCCTTGTGGGACACCGGTGTTGAGGATGATCGTGGAGGGGGTGTTGTTGCCTATCCTGACTGATTGTGGTCTGATCTGTCAGACAGTCAAATCAGTCAAAATGATTTGTCGGATAGTCAGTGCAGAAGCAATGGGCCGAATGGCCTTCAATGTAGAGATTCTATGGTTCTAGTTAGACGGATGTTTCATTGACAAGGGAGTTGAGGGTTATGGAGGGGGGAGAAGGAGGAACAGGGAGGAAAATGAAGGTAAGATCACAATAGCATTAGCCATGGCCTTATGGAATAGCAGAGCAGGTTCAATGGGCCGAATGGCATCATTGTCCTCCTATTCTTTATGATCAGTGTAGCCATTCAGGTTCCTACTTTGCCTGATCTAACCTTTTACCATAGATTGTACTTGCTGTGTGACTCTCACTCCCTCTACCTCGGGCCTCTCTCAGGCAGGCGCTTATCTGTCAGACTGGAGCTAAAAAGGGCCGTTTATTTATTAGTTTCTGAATATCTTATCAGCTAAAGCTCACGTCAGCTGAATATTCCGTGTGATTATACCAGGGACAGGAACGTGCTGATAATGTTACTGGACTGTTGATCAGTGTTATGGCTCAGTGCTAGGGTGGCACAGTGGTTAGCACTGCTGCCTCACAGCGCCGGGGACCTGGGTTCGATTCCCACCTTGGGTCACTGTCTGTGTGGAGCCTGCACATTCTCCCCATGTCTGTGTGGGTTTCCTCCAGGTGCTCCGGTTTCCTCCCATAGTCCAAAAGACGTGCTGCTCAGCTGCATTGACCATGCTTAATTCTCCCTCAGTGTACCAGAACAGGTGCCAGAGTGTTGTGACGAGGGGATTTTCGCAGTAGCTTTGATTTTGATTTAATTTATTATTGTCACATGTATTAGGATACAGTGAAAAGTATTATTTCTTGTGCACTACACAAACAAAACATACCATTCATAGAGAAGGAAAGGAGAGAGTACAGGATGTAGTGTTACAGTCATAGCTAGGGTGTAGAGAAAGATCAACTTAATGCGAGGTAGGTCCATTCAAAAGTCTGACAGCAGCAGGGAAGAAGCTGTTCTTGGTACGTGACCTCAGATGTTTGTATCTTTTTCCCGACGGAAGAAGATGGAAGAGAGAATGTCCGGGGTGCGTGGGGTCCTTAATTATGCTGGCTGCTTTTCCCGAGGCAGCGGGAAGGGTAGACAGAGTCAATGGATGGGAGGCTGGTTTGTGTGTTGGACTGGGCTCCATTTAAGACATTTTGTAGTTCCTTGCGGTCTTGGGCAGAGCAGGAGCCCGTACCAAGCTGTGATACAACCGGAAAGAACGCTTTCTGTGGGGCATCTGTAAAAGTTGGTGAGAGTCATAGCCAACATTCCAAACGTCCTTAGTCTTCTGAGAAAGTAGGCATTGGTGGGCTTTCTCAACTATAGTATCAGCATGGGGGGTCCAGGACAGGTTGTTGGTGATCTGGACATCTAAAAGCCTGAAGCTGTCGACCCTTTCTACTTTGTCCCCACTGATGTAAACAGGGGCATGCTCTCCTTTACGCTTCTTGAAGTCGATGACAATCTCCTTCCTGTTGTTGACATTGAGGGAGAGATTATTGTTGCTGCACCTGTTCACTGGATTCTCTATCTCATTCCTGTACTCCACCTCGACATTGTTTGAGATCTGACCCACTTCAGGCCACCAGCAAACTTGAAAATTGAATTGGAGGGGAATTTGGCCGCACTGTCATCGGTGTATAAGGAGTATAGTAGGGGGCTGAGAACACAGCCCTGTGGGACACCGGTGTTGAGGATGATCGTGGAGGAGGTGTTGTTGCCTATCCTGACTGATTGTGGTCTGATCTGTCAGACAGTCAAATCAGTCAAAATGATTTGTCGGATAGTCAGTGCAGAAGCAATGGGCCGAATGGCCTTCAATGTAGAGATTCTATGGTTCTAGTTAGACGGATGTTTCATTGACAAGGGAGTTGAGGGTTATGGAGGGGGGAGAAGGAGGAACAGGGAGGAAAATGAAGGTAAGATCACAATAGCATTAGCCATGGCCTTATGGAATAGCAGAGCAGGTTCAATGGGCCGAATGGCATCATTGTCCTCCTATTCTTTATGATCAGTGTAGCCATTCAGGTTCCTACTTTGCCTGATCTAACCTTTTACCATAGATTGTACTCGCTGTGTGACTCTCACTCCCTCTACCTCGGGCCTCTCTCAGGCAGGCGCTTATCTGTCAGACTGGAGCTAAAAAGGGCCGTTTATTTATTAGTTTCTGAATATCTTATCAGCTAAAGCTCACGTCATTCCGTGTGATTATACCAGGGACAGGAACGTGCTGATAATGTTACTGGACTGCTGATCAGTGCTATGGCTCAGTGCTAGGGTGGCACAGTGGTTAGCACTGCTGCCTCACAGTGCTGGGGACCCGGGTTCGATTCCCGGCTTGGGTGACTGTCTGTGCGGAGCCTGCACATTCTCCCCGTGTCTGCGTGGGTTTCCTCTGGGAGATGGTTTTTGCCTTGGACCTGTTGTGGCGGCAGGCAAACTGTAGTGGATCCAGGTAGCCTGGGAGGCTGGAACTGATTCGTGCTATGACTAACCTTTCGAAGCGCTTTATAATGATGGATTTCAGAGCCACCGGCCGATCGTCATTAAGGCACACTGGTTGGTTTTTCTTAGGTACCAGGATGAAGGTCGTCTTCTTGAAACAGATAGGGACTTCAGATTGTTGTAAAGAGAGGTTGAAGATGTCTGTGAATATCCCTGCCAACTGATCCTCGCAGGATCTGAGTGCGCGTCCGGGTACCCCATCCGGGCCAGTTGCTTCTGTGGGTTGACTTTCAAGAAAGCTGCTCTGACATCTGCAGTGGTGACCCCAGATACAGGTTCATGCGAGGCTTTCGCTAACCTCCTGCTCAAAACGGGAGTAAAATGCACTGAGCTCATCAGGGAGGGGTGCGTTGGAGCCTTTTACCCTTTTACCTGCCTTCAGCTTGTAGCCTGTTATGTCTTGCAAACCTTGCCACAGTCGGCGGGGATCGACTGTGTTCATTGCAGTGTTAATGTAAGCCTACTTGTGACACTAATAAATAAGCTTCATGTCCTTTCGGGAAGGAACTCAGTTCAAGGGTCAGTTAAGGATGGGTAATAAATTCTGGCCCAGCCAGCGATGCCTACATCCCGTGAAAGAGCAAATATAAACTTCTCACTGGTGGGTGGTAAGCAAACCCAGTTGATGATCCTTCTGAGTCCCTGATTGGATTTATCCACAGTTAGCATAAGGTGGCACAGTGGTTAGCACTGCTGCCTCACAGCGCCAGGGACCTGGGTTCAATTCCAGTCATGGGTCACTGTCTGTGTGGAGTTTGTACATTCTCCCCGTGTCTGTGTGGGTTTCCTCCAGGTGCTCCGGTTTCCCACTACACTCCAAAGATGTGCGGGTTTGGTGGAGTGTCCGTGCTAAATTGCCCTTTAGAGTCCTAAGATCAATAGGTTGTGTGGATTGGCCACAGTAAATTACCCTGAAATGTCCCAAGATGTGTAGGTTGGGGGGAATTGGTCATGCTAAGTTGCTCCTTAGCGTCCCAAGATGTGCGGGTTAGGGGGATCAGTGGCGTAAGTATGTGGGGTTACAGGGACTGGGCCTGGGTAAAATGATATGTCAGATAGTCAGTGCAGAAATGATAGGCCGAATGGCCTTCAATGTAGAGATTCTATGATTCTATATATGAAAGGCTAAGTTAGATGGATGTTTCATTGACAAGGGAGTTGAGGGTTATGGAGGGGGGAGAAGGAGGAACAGGGAGGAAAATGAAGGTAAGATCACAATAGCATTAGCCATGGCCTTATGGAATAGCAGAGCACGGTCAATGGGCTGAATGGCATCATTGTCCTCCTGTTCTTTATAATCAGTGTAGCCATTCAGGTTTCTACTTTGCCTGATCTAACCTTTTACCATAGATTGTACTCGCTGTGTGACTCTCACTCCCTCTACCTCAGGCCTCTCTCAGACAGGCGCTTATCTGTCAGACTGGAGCTAAAAAGGGCCGTTTATTTATTAGTTTCTGAATATCTTATCAGCTAAAGCTCACGTCAGCTGAATATTCCGTGTGATTATGCCAGGGACAGGAACGTGCTGATAATGTTACTGGACTGTTGATCAGTGTTATGGCTCAGTGCTAGGGTGGCACAGTGGTTAGCACTGCTGCCTCACAGTGCCAGGGACCTGTGTTCAATTCCCACCTTGGGTCACTGTCTGTGTGGAGCCTGCACATTCTCCCCGTGTCTGCGTGGGTTTCCTCCTGGTGCTGGTTAGGTGCATTGGCCATGCTAAATTCTCCCTCAGTTGCACCTGAATAGGCGCCGGAGTGTGGCAACTAGGGAATTTTCACAGTAACTTTGATTTTAATCTGATTATTATTGTCACATGTATTAACATACAGTGAAAAGTATTGTTTCTTGTGTGCTATACAGACAAAACATACTGTTTATAGAGAAGGAAACAAGAGAGTGCAGAATGTAATGTTACAATCATAGCTAGGGTATAGAGAAAAATCAACTTAATGCGAGGTAGGTCCATTCAAAAGTCTGACAGCAGCAGGGAAGAAGCTGTTCTTGAGTCGGTTGGTACGTGACCTCAGACTTCTGTATCTTTTTCCTGATGGAAGAAGAGAGAATGTCCGGGGTGCGTGGGGTCCTTAATTATGCTGGCTGCTTTGCTGAGGCAGCGGGAAGTGTCAATGGATGGGAGACTGGTTTGCATTATCGACTGGTCTTCATTCATGACCTTTTGTAGTTCCTTGTGGTCTTGGGCAGAGCAGGAGCCCATATCAAGCTGTGATACAACCAGAAAGAATGCTTTCTATGATGCATCTGTAAAAGTTGGTGAGAGTCGTAGCCGACATGCCAAATTTCCTTAGTCTTCTGAGAAAGTAGAGGCGTTGGTGGGGCTTTCTTAACTATAGTGTCGGCATGGGGGGACCAGGACAGGTTGTTGGAGATCAGGGTACCTAAAAACATGAAGCTGTTAACCCTTTCTACTTTGTACCCACTGATGTAGTCATGATGTGGGTATGCCGGCGTTGGACTGGCGTAAACACAGTAAAAAGTCTGACAACACCAGGTTTTAGTCCAACCTATTTATTTGATAATATACTCGCAAGCTAAGGGGCTAACCCGAAAGCTTGCGAGTATGTTATCAAATAAATAGGTTGGACTAAAACCTGGTGTTGTCAGACTTCCCACTGATGTAGAAAGGGGCATGTTCTGCTTTACGCTTCCTGAAGTCGATGACAATCTCCTTCCTGTTTTTGACATTGAGGGAGAGATTATTGTTGCCGCACCAGTTCCCCGGATTCTCTATCTCATTCCTGTACTCTGTCTCATCATTGTTTGAGATCCGACCCACTACAATGGTGCCGTCAGCAAACTTGAAAATTAAATTGGAGGGGAATTTGGTCACACAGTCGTAGGTGTATAAGGAGTGTAAGGTGTTCGTTGGTAGAAAGCACTTTGTTGATGTACTGAGATTGTGAAAGACACTGGCTGGGATTTTAAAGTTTTTAAGTTTGTTTATTAGCGTCACAAATAGGCTTGCATCAACACTGCAGTGAAGTTACTGTGAAAATTCCCCAGTCGCCAAACTCTGATGCCTGTTCAGGTATACTGAGGGAGAATTTAGCATGACAATTGCATCTGACCAGCACGTCTTCGGAGTGTGGGAGGAAACTGGAACACCTGGGGGAAACCCATGCAGATATGGGGAGAATGTGCAGACTCCACACAGACAGTGACCGCCAGTACATCTACAGGATGCTCAGCAGCAGCTCATCAAGGCTCCTTAGGTAACACCTTCCAAATCCACGAGCACTACCATCTAGAAGGACAACAGCAGCAGACACCTGGGTTCACCACAAGGGTGGCACAGGGGTTAGCGCTGCTGCCTCACAGCGCCAGGGACTTGGGTTTGATTCCCGGCTCGGATCACTGTCTGTGTGGAGTTTGCACATTCTCCCCGTGTCTGCATAGGTTTCCTCCGGGTGTTCTGGTTTCCTCCCACACTCCAAAGATGTGCAGGTTAGGTGTATTTGCCATGCTAAATTGCTCCTTAATGTTCAAAGGTGTTAAGGTTCGGGAGATTAGCAGGGTATATTAGTAGGTTAGATGGGCTTTAGATTCGTTTCATAGGTTGGCGCAACATTGAGGGCCAAAGGGCCTGTACTGCGCTGGAATGGTCTATGTTCTGTATGCGGGTGGAGGGGGTTATGGAGGTAGGGCGAGGAGGGGGGGGAAACGGGCAGCGGTAAAATGCTCTGTCGGAGAGTCGGTGCAGACTCAATGGGCTGAATGGCCTCCTTCTGCACTGCAGAGATTCTGTGACCACCAACTGGAAGTGCCCCTCCAAGTCACTCGCCATCCTGACTTAGAAATACATTCCTTAACTATCGCCGGGTCTAACAGCACTGTGGGTGTACCTACACCACATGCACTGCAGCGGTTCAAGAAGGCGGCCCACCACCACCTTCTCAAGGGGCAATTAGTAAATGCCCATCTAGCTCACATTCCCTGCAGGAATATTTTAAAAATGAGTTAGAGTGAATGTTGCCTTTTCCTGCATCATGTAGGAGAAGTACCTTTAAGAACAGGGGAATAGGAGGAGGCCATTCAGCCCCTCAAGGCCATTCCCCCACTTAATGGGACTATGGTTGACTATCCAGTTGTTAGTCTGTTGACTGTCTAGTGTTTGACTGATGGGACTATCTTAGTTCTTGACTTAGTTCTCTAACCTGTAATATCTTACCTAACGAAAACTAGCCATCGGACTCTGAAGTTGAGTTGTTCTCTTATTCCGATGGCTTTATGAGGGAGCATGCCCGGGATTGGGGCATGTAGCTGTAAGCTTCGGAATGTTATAGATGGATTGGTGGAGGACGCAGGAAAATGGCAGATGGAGTTCAACTCTGATAAGTGTGAGGCGATGCATTTAGGGAGGTCAAACAGCAAAAGGGAATACATAATAAATGGGAATACACTGAGATTTGATTTGGATTGATTCATTATTATTCACCCAGAGGGCGGTGAGGGTCTGGAATGCGCTGCCTGGGAGGATGATGGAGACGGGGATGCCTCACATCCTTTAAAAAGTACCTGGATGAGTACTTGACACGCCACAATATTCAAGGCTACGGGCCAATTGCTGGCAAGTGCGATTAGGTGGGCAGGTCAGCTGGACCTTTGAGGCGTCAGTGCAGACTCGATGGGCCGAAGGGCCTCTTCTGCACTGTAGTATTCTGTGATTCTGTCACATCTATTAGTATCCAGTGAAAAGTATTGTTTCTATACAGACAAAGCATACTGTATATAGAGAAGGAAAGGAGAGACTGCAGAATGTAGTGTCACAGTCATAGCTAAGATGTAGAGAAAGATCAACTTAATATAAGGTAGGTCCATTCAAAAGTCTGATGGCAGCAGGGAAGAAGCCGTTCTACATAGAATCATAGAATCTTTACAACGCAGAAGAGGCCATTCAGCCCATCGAGTCTGCACCGACCACAATCCAAGCCAGGTCCTATCACCGTTGCCCCACATACTTACCCTGCCAATCCCCCTGATACTAGGGTCAATTTATCACTGCCACTAAACCTAACCCACGTATCTTTGGACGGTGGGAGTAAACCCACACAGACACGGGGCGAAAGTGCAAACTCCACACCGCAACAGCGGCCCGAGGCCAGAGTTGAATCTGGGTCCCTGTTGCTGTGAGGCAGCAGTGCTGCCCACTGTGCCACCGTGCCGGTTGGTACGTGACCTCAGACTTTTGTACCTTGTTCCCGAAGATGGAAGGTGGAAGAGAGAATGTCCGGGGTGCGTGGGGTCCTTAATTATGCTGGCTGCTTGTCCAAGACAGTAGGGAGTGTAGAGAGGGGTAGGTGAAGTGAGAGATCGTGGTATTAAAAGGTAGCAGTACAGGTAGATGAGGTTGTAAAGAAGGATTAGGAATTCTCTCCTTCACTGGCAGAGATATAGAATATAAAATTCAGGATATAAAGATGGAATTGTATAAAACACGAGTGAACTGGAATATTGTGTGCAGTTCTGGCCACCACATTAACTGCTCTGGAGAGAGCGCGGAGAATGTTCTAGAATGTTGCCTGGATTAGAACATACAACATAGAACATTACAGCGCAGAACAGGCCCTTCGGCCCACGATGTTGCGCCGACCAGTTACAAAACAATGACCCACTAGCCTAAACCAATCCCTTCTCGTCCATAAACCTATCCACGGATCTCTTAAACGCCCCCAAACTAGGCGCATTTACAACTGCAGCAGGCAGGGCATTCCAATCCCTCACCACCCTCTGGGTAAAGAACCTACCCCGACATCCGTCCTATAACTACCCCCCCTTAATTTAAAGCCATGCCCCCTCGTGCTAGCTTTCTCCATCCGAGGAAAAAGGCTATCACTGTCCACCCTATCTAAACCTCTAATCATCTTATATGTTTCAATAAGATTGGAGATTTGTAGCCATAAGGAGAGATGAGACAGGTTGGGATTGGAACAATGAAGGCTGAGGGGTGATATGATTAGCGATTCGACTGTATCTTTGATGGCAACTTCCTCGTTAGTGTAGTGGTTTGTATCCGCGCCTGTCACACGGGAGACCGGGGTTCAATTCCCCGACGGGGAGCTGTCACATTCCATGACAGAGCGGCCGCAGTGTCTGTGGGTGGCACGGTGGTCAGCACTGCTGCCTCACAGCGCCAGGGACCCAGATTCGATTTCCCAGTCTGCGTGGTGTCTGTATGTCCTCCTCGTGTCTGCGTGGGTTTCCTCCAGTTTTCTCCCACATACTGAAAGACGTGCTGGTTAGGGTGCATTGCCCGTGCTAAATTCTCCCTCAGTGTAACCCAAACAAGCGCCGGAGTGTGGCGACTAGGGGATTTTCACCGTAACTTCATTGCAGTGTCAATGTTTGCCTGCTTGTGACACTAATAAATAAATGTAAACGTAACCTCCTACGCCCTGCAAATTTTGGATATGTGGATGGTATGTTCGCTGTATTTAGATCTGCAGTTGTGTGTCATCATTCGCTTGCTTGTCTTGGTGAGTCCCACCCTCTGCTCAAATTCCCCGAGAAACTGTCATTTGTCCCTTTCATTGATAAACTAGTTGAGAAATTTGCCAAGGGATTCTTTACCACATCCACCACAAGCCCAATTTCACTGGTCAATATGTGCGCTGAGACTCTTACAGCTCCCATCCAGTGACTCTGTCTACACTTCCCGCTGCCTTGGAAAAGCAGCCGGAATAATTGAGGATGCTGCACACATCACGCATTTTCTCTTCCGCCTTCTTCCGTCAAAAGTCTGAGGACACGCACCAGCCGACCCAGGAACAGTTTAGAATCATGAAATAGAATCACAAAATCCCTGCAGAATAGAAGGAGGCCATTCGGCCCATTGAGTCTGAACTGACCACAATCCCACTCAGGCCCTATTCTCGTAACCCCACCTATTTACCCTGCTAATCCCCCTGACGCAGGGCCAATTTAGCATGGTCAATCCATCTAACCCGCGCGTCTTTCAGGCTGTGGGAGGAAACCGGAGCACCCGGAGGAAACCCACGCTGACACGGGGAGACTCTGCACAGACAGTGACCCGAGGCCGGAATTGAACCTGGGATCTCTCGCACTGTGAGGCAGCAGTGCTAACCTCTGTGCTACTGTACAGCTTCTCCCCTGCTGTCATCAGACTTTCAAATGGACCTACCTTGTATTAAGTTGATCTTTCTCTACACCTGAGCTATGACTGTAACACTACATTCTGCACCCTCTCCTTTCCTTCTCCATGTACAGTATGCTTTGTCTGTATAGTGCGCAAGAAGCAATACTTTTCACTGTATATTAATACATTTGACGATAATAGATCAAATCAAATCACATATTATACGATCGATCTTATTGGTAATAAATAGGGCCTGAGCTATTGTCTTGCCAAGCAAGTTTGATGCTGAATTAGGGTCACATCAAAGTCATCCTGTAGGATAATGGCTACCCTGATCTTTTTTTTATTCATTTGTGGGCCAGCGTTTATTGCCCATCGCGAGATGTCCTTGAAGTGAGTGGCTGACTAGACCATTTCAGAGGGCAGTTGAGAGTCAACCACATTGCTGTGGCTCTGGAGTCACATGTAGGCCAGATTGGGTGAGGATGGCAGATTTCCTTCCCTAAAGGACATGAGTGAACCAGATGGGTTTTTCCAACAATGGTTTCACGGTCATCAGTAGTTTCTTAATTCTAGATATTTTTTATTGAATTCACATTCCACCTTGGCAGGATTCGAACCCAGGTCCTCAGAACGTTAGCTGGATTAACAGCCTAGCGATAATACCACTAGGCCATCGTCTCCCCTGGATCAGGTACACTTTGCGCTGTAGATCGTGCAGACTCATGGTCAGGCCTAAGGCCACCACTCTTGGGCCTGGAAGGTGTCCTATCTATCTCAGATTACCCTGGGAGGGAAAGGTAGCTGTAAGCATTTGAGCAATGGGGGGAGGTAGCTGTTTCATGCAGTTACTAGGCAACAGTGACACGAGTGATAGTCACCACTCATGGGATGCTGCTGTTGAGCCAGGAAGACATTCCTGCGCCCGTCACACTGATGTGGTCTATGAATGTCAGTGCCAGTGTGATGTTATAGAATCACAGAACCCTACAGTGCAGAAAGAGGCCCTTCGGCCCATCGTGTCTGCACCGACCACAATCCCACCCAGGCCCCACCCCCGTATCCCTACATATTATACCCTCTAACCCACGCATCCCTGGACACTAAGGGGCAACTTGAGCATGGCCAATCAACCTAACCCGCACATCTTTGGATTGTGGGAGGAAACCGGAGCACCCGGAGGAAACCCACGCAGACACAAGGAGGATGTGCAACCTCCACACAGACAGTGACCCGAGCTGGGAATCGAACCCAGGACCCTGGAGCTGTGAAGCAGCAGTGCTAACCCACTGTGCCACAGTGCCGCCCAATGTTGGTTATAAAAACATAGAAACATAGAAGATAGGAGTGGGGGAGGCCATTTGGCCCTTTGAGCCTGCTCCGTCATTCATTACGATCATGGCTAATAATCCAACACAATATTTCTCTCTAATTCTATTTCTCTCCAAAACCTTTGATCTCATTCGCTCCAAGTCCTATATCCAGCTGCCTCTTGAATACGTTCGATAATATGTAGGCTGCACACCCCCAGTGATGAATCAAACAGCATGTAACTTCTGCTGGCCAGAACTGATAAGGTACAGACCATATCCCACAGCCCGTGTTTGCCTCACACAAAACACAACGTTAAGATACGATCCTGCAATTGGACAGCGTTCGCTAAATAATCCTCAGTATGCAAAGAATTACGCTGACAACCAACTTACAATTGTTAATTGGACTCACAGTGTGGCACACTTATTGTACTGGGAGCTACATGCATTAATACACGGGGCACAATATTTTGCAGACAGAAAGAACAGGCACACACATTGCACTGATTTCAGCTAAACTAGTAAGCAACAGCCATTCATTCCTCAGGGCAATGCCATGACCAATCAATAAGAAGTCTCACAACAATGAAATCCATATACACCACATCAACTGCTTTACCCTCATCCATCTCTTTGGTCACCTTCTCAAGGAACTCAATAAGGTTTGTGAGGCACGACCTACCCTTCACAAAATTGTGTTGACTATCCCTAATCAAATTACTCCTTTCTGGATGATTATAAATCCTATCTCTCATGATCCTTTCCAAAACTTTGCCCACAACAGAAGTAAGGCTCACTGGTCTATAATTACCAGGGTTGTCTCTATTCCCCTTTTTGAACAAGGGGACAACATTTGCTATCCTCCAGTCTTCTGGCACTGTTCCTATAGCCAATGATGACCTAAAGATCAAAGCCAAAGGCTCTGCAATCTCCTCTCTAGCCTCCCAGGGAATCCCAGGATAAATCCCATCCAGTCCAGGGGACTTATCTATTTTCATACTTTCCAGAATTGCTAGCACCACCTCCTTATGAACATCAATCCCTTCTAGTCTAATAGCTTCTATCTCAATATTCTCCTCAACAACATTGTCTTTTTCTCATGTGAATACTGACAAAAAATGTCCATTTAGCGCCTCTCCTATCTCTTTGGACTCCACGCACAACTTCCCAGTATTGTCCTTGACTGACCCTAATCTTACCGAGTCATTCTTTTATTCCTGATATACCTACAGAAAGCTTTAGGGTTTTCCTTGATCCTACCTGCCAAAGACTTCTCATGTCCCTTCCTGGCTCTTCTTAACTCTCTCTTTAGTTCCTTCCTCTAACTTGTAACTCTCAAGCGCCCTAACTGAGCCTTCACGTCTCATCTTGACATAAGTCTCCTTCTTCCTCTTCACAAGAGATTCAACTTCTTTAATAAACCACAGTTTCCTCGTTTGACCACTTCCTGCCTGCCTGACAGGTACATACTTACCAAGGACACGCAGTAGCAGTTCCTTGAACAAGCTCCACATTTCAATTGTGCCCATCCCCTGCAGTTTCTTCCACACCCTATACATCCTAAATCTCGCCTAATTGCATCATCATTTCCTTTCCCCCAGCTATAACTCTTGCCCTGCCGTATATACCCATCCCTTTCCATTGTTAATGTAAACGTACCGAATTGTGGTCACTATCACCAAAGTGTTCACCTATCCCTAAATCTAATACCTGGCCTAGTTCATTACCCAATACCAAATTCAATGTGGCCTCACCTCTTGTTGGCCTATCTACATACTGTGTCAGGAAACCCTCCTGCACACACTGAACAAAAACTGACCCATCTAAAGTACTCGAACTATAACTTTTCCAGTCAATATTTGTAAAGTTAAAGTCCCCCATAACAACTACCCTGTTACTTTTTCTCCTAGTGAGAAGTCTCACAACACCAGATTAAAGCCCAACAGGTTTATTTGGTAGCAAACACAATTAGCTTTCGGGACTTTTCCCCTTTGTCAGTGAGTGGGGAGTTCTGATCACAAACAGGGCATATAAAGACACTCAGTTTACAAAATACTGATTAGAATGCGAGTCTTCACAGCTAATCAAGTCTTAAAGGTGCAGACAATGTGAGTGGAGATAGCATTAAGCATAGGTTAAAGAGATGTGTATTGTCTCCAGACAGGACAGTAAGTGAGATGTTGTAAATTCAGGCAAGTCACGGGGGCTGCAGATAGTGTGACATGAACCCAAGATCCCGGTTGAGGCCGTCCTCATGTGTGCGGGGTTCGAATCAGTACTCTGTAAACTGAGTGTGTGCCTTTATACGCTCTGTTTGTGATTAGAACTCCCCATTCACCTGACGAATGGGAAAAGCCCTGAAAGCTGGTGGTGTTTGCTACCAAATAAACCTGTTGGACTTTAACCAGGTGTTGTGAGACTTCTTGCTGTGTTTATCCCAGTCCAATGCAGGCATCTCCACATCATGACTTTCACTCCTATCCAGGGTCATCTTTGCAATCCTTTCCTCTACATCTCTGGAACTTTTCTTAGGCCTCTAGAAAACTCCCAGCAGGGTGACCTCTCCTTTCCTGTTTCTAACCTCAGCCCATACTATCTCAGTAGAGAAGTCCTCATCAAACGTCCTTTGTGCCACCGTAATACTGTCCTTGACTAACAATGCAATACCTCCCCCTCTTTTACCACCTTCCCTGATCTTACTGAACCCCAGAACCTGCAACAGCCATTCCTGTCCCTGCTCTATCCATGTCTCCAAAATGGCCAAAACATTGGAGTTCCAGATACCCACCCATGCTACAAGCTCACCCACCTTACTCCTGATGCTCCTGGCATTTTCTCCGGCCAGTCTTCACTTCCTGTTCTGCCGGCTAATCTGTCTCACATTTGTTTATTTTTATATACACACAGCTGGATTCAATGATGTTTCTGTCCCTGGTGGTGGGGGGACAACAACTTCATACTCAATGAGCAGAAGTGCTGATTAGTTGGTAGAGTACTGCCATGGAGAGTGCACCAGTTGATGCTGACTGATGGTTAACTACCAAGCATTGTTTGAAATTTAAACCAGTCAGCTTGACTCTGACTGCTCAGGGCAGTGCCCTGCGGAATGTATCAGTGAATGGCTGTCACTTACGTAGTTTAGTTGAAACAGGCGCAATGTGTGTACCTGTTCTTTCTGTCTGCAAAAAACAGTGCCCTTCCTTATATTTAAGAAGGAAATAGATTTATGTACACTAAAGGTATCGAGGGTATGGGGAGAGATTGGGAGTGTATCATTGTGATGGAGAATCAGCCATATTGAATGGCAGAGCAGGCTCAATGGGCTGAATGGCCTGCTCCTGCTCCTGTATTAATATATGTAGCTCCCAATACAAGCAGTGTGCCACACTGTGAGCCCAAATGACAATTGTAAATTGGTTGTCAGAGCAACTTTTCGCACTCCAAAGATTATTTAGTGAATGTTGTCCAATCACAGAATCACATTTTAATGTTGGAAAACTGAGTTTGGAATATAAAGTAAACATAAGAACATAAGAAATAGGAGCAGGAGTAGGCCATTCAGCCCTTCGAGCCTGCCCCGCCATTCAATAAGATCATGGCTGATCTGTCGTGGCTCAGTTCCACATTCCCGCCCTCTCCCCATAACCCTTAATCCCCTCGCTTATCAAAAACCCATCAACCCGCGTCTTAAAAATATTTAGCGAGGTAGCCTCCACCACTTCAACGGGCAGAGAATTCCAGAGATTCACCACCCTTTGAGTGAAGAAGTTCCTCCTCAACTCCGTTCTAAACCGCCCCCCCTTTATCTTGAGGCTGTGCCCCCTAGTCCTACTGTCCTTTCTGAGCATGAAGAGCCTCTCCACCTCTATCCTATCCATCCCATTCATCACCTTATACGTCTCAATGAGATCTCCCCTCATTCTTCTAAACTCTAACAAGTACAAGCCTAGTTTATTCAGCCTCTCCTCATAGCTCAACCCCCTCAACTCCGGTATCAGCCTAGTAAACCTCCTCTGCACTCCCTCCAAGGCCAAAATATCCTTGCGTAAGTGCGGCGACCAAAACTGCACACAGTACTCCAGCTGCGGCCTCACCAATGCCCTATACAGCTGCAGCAAGACCTCCCTACTTTTATATTCAATCCCCCTCGCTATGAAGGCCGGCATCCCATTCGCCTTCCTGACCACCTGCTGCACCTGCAGGCTGGGTTTTTGCGACTCATGCACAAGGACCCCGAGGTCCCTCTGCACCGTCGCCTGCTGCAGTTTTTCGCCCCGTAAGTAATAGTCCTTCCTACCATTATTCCTACCAAAGTGACCACCTCACACTTGCCAACATTAAATTCCATTTGCCATTTCCTGGCCCATTCGCCTAGCCTATCTAGATCCTTCTGTAGACTCTCCACACCCTCCGCGCAATTTGCCGTTCCACCAATCTTGGTGTCATCAGCAAATTTCGACACCATACATTCGGTTCCCTCCTCCAGATCACCTATATAAATGGTAAAAAGCTGAGGCCCCAGCACCGACCCCTGGGGCACTCCACTAGTCACCAACCGCCAATCCGAATCGCACCCATTGACCCCCACTCTCTGCCTCCTATTTGACAACCACTCCTCTATCCACGCTAACACCCTACCCCCAACTCCATGCCCCCTTACCTTCTGCAATAACCTCTTGTGAGGTACCTTGTCAAACGCCTTCTGAAAATCAAGAAAGACCACATCCACCGGCTCTCCTCTATCCACTGCCCTAGACACATCCTCATAGAACTCCAATAAATTTGTCAGACACGACTTCCCCTTAACGAAACCATGCTGCGTCTGCTCTATCAAGCAATTCCCCTCAAGATGCCTCGCTATTTCCTCCTTGATGACAGATTCTAACATTTTACCTACAACAGATGTTAAACTAACCGGCCTATAATTCCCTGCCTTTTGCCTGGCACCCTTCTTAAACAACGGCGTAACATTAGCCGTTTTCCAATCTTAAGTTTACTTATTAGCCACAAGTAAGGCTTACATTAACATTGCAATGAAATCACTGCGAAATTCCCTGAGTCGCCACATTGCGGTACCTGTTCGGGTCAATGCACCTAACCAGTACGTTTTTCAGACTGCGGGAGGAAAACTGAACACCTGGAGAAAACCCACGGGGAGAATGTGCAAACTTCACACAGACAGTGACCCAAGCCGGGAATCAAACCTGGGTCCCTGATGCTGTGAGAACATAGGAACATAAGAAATAGGAGCAGTAGTAGGCCATCTAGCCCGCCCCGCCATTCAATAAGATCATGGCTGATCTGAAGTGGATCAGTTCCACTTTCCGGCTTTCTCCCCATAACCCTTAGTTCCCTTGTCTATCAGAAACCTATCTACCCGTGACCTAAATATATTTAGCGAGGTAGCCTCCACCACTTCAACGGGCAGAGAATTCCAGAGATTCACCACCCTCTGAGAGAAGAAGTTCCTCCTCAACTCTGTTCTAAACTGTACCTCCCCCCACCTTATTTTGATGCTGTGTCCTCTAGTTCTGGTTTCCTTTCTAAGTGGAAAGAATCTCTCTACCTCTACCCTGCCTCGCCCCTTCATTATCTTATATGTCTCAATAAGATCCCCCTCAGCCTCCTAAACTCCAATGAGTACAGACCCAGTCTACTCAATCTCTCCGCCTAAACTAACCCCCTCATCTCCGGTATCAGCCTGGTGAACCTTCTCTGTACTCCCTCCAAGGCCAATATATCCTTTTGCAAATAAGGGGACCAAAACTGCACACAGTACTCCAGCTGCGGCCTCACCAGTGCCCTGTACAGTTGCAGCAAGACCTCCCTGCTTTTGTAATCTATCCCCCTCGCTATGAAGGCCAGCATCCCATTTGCCTTCCTGACCACCTGCTGCACCTGCAGACTGGGTTTTTGCCACTGTGCTGCCTATATGTTGGGTGAGGCAGCAATGCTAGGCAAAGACGGACATGCTGGAAAATCTCAGCGGGTCTGACACCATCTGTGCAGAGAGAATAAAGCCAGCGTTTTGAGTCTGTGTGACCCTCCCTCAGAACTCTTGAAGCATTTCCCAGCATTTTCTGTTTTTGGTTCCGATTCCAGCATCCGCAGTATTTTGCTTCTATCTTTGGAATGTGTAATGAGGGCACCAGTTTATTGTTATTATGTGACGGATATGCATCTGATCATTTTGGCATTCCGGGGTCCAATGTGAAGAGCCATTTGACCTTCCCGAGCTTCGCTTGTGCGGAAAGCACCAATTAACGGACACATTTGCATTTAGATAGTGCCTGCCCCTACCCCTGGACGGCTCAGAGTGCCCTGCGACCAAACAAGCGCAGCCACCGTTGTAAGAAACGCAGAGCAAATGTGCGCGCAGCAAGATCCCACAAAATGCAACACGATAATGGACAGACAATCTGTCCCCGGCGCTATTTATTGAGAAAGAAATATGGTTCAGGACTGCTTTATGTCCAGATAATGCAAGACCTCTGCCTTATGACCTCTGCATCTTGGAGGTGCCAGCGTTGGACTGGAATGGGCACAGTTAGATGTCTCACAACACCAGGTTAAAGTCCAGCAGGCTTATTTGGAATCACGAGCTCTTGGAGCGCTGCTCCTTCATCAGGGGAGCGAGGCAGCATGGGGGCACAGTGATTAGCCTTTTCTGCTGTGAAAAGAATCAGCCCAATTTCAACAACATATAGGCAGCACGGTGGCACAGTAGTTAGCACAGCTGCCTCACAGCTCCAGGAACCCCGGTTCGATTCCCGGCTTGGGTCACTGTCTGTGTGGAGTCTGCATGTTCTCCCCGTGTCTGCGTGGGTTTCTTCCGGACACTCTGGTTTCCTCCCACGGTCCAAAAATGTGCGGGTTGGGTGGATTGGCCGTGCTAAATTGCTCCTTAGCGTCAAAGGGACCAGCTAGGGTAACTGCACGGAGTTGTGGGGATGGGGCCTGGGTAGGATTGTGGTCGGTGCAGGTTCGATGGGCTGAATGGCCTCCTTCTCTGAGCTCTATAAATAAAACTATAGAGTGCAGAAGGAGGCCATTCAGCCCCTCTGTACCTGAATCAGCATTTTCCTGTAGACAGCCAAAAGTAATATGCAGCCTAGCTCTCTCCCTGTAGCCTTGTATCTTACTGCTAAATGTACACATTCTGCTTTTAATATTCTTTCTGTTGGGCTGCAGCACGTAGGATTGTTTCTGTTGTCTGGCCCCGTGCAAGTTTACTGTCACCTTTTGAACTCATACTGGGGCTCCCTGTTTATGAAACCCAAAATAGTATTGCATGGGACACTGAGTAAACGTCAATCTCAAGTGATGCTGTGTGTTCAGTTCTAATTGTTTAATCACGGGGGAGGGTGTATCTTATGTGGAATCCAAAGCCCACCAACGCCTCTACTTCCTCAGAAGACTAAGGAAATTTGGCTTGTCAGCAACGACTCTCGCCAATTTTTACAGATGCGCCGCAGAAAGCATTCTTTCTGGGTGTATCACAGCTTGGTATGGGCTCCTGCTCTGCCCAAGACCCCAAGGAACTACAAAGAGTCATGAACGAAGCCCAATCCATCACTCAAACCAGCCTCCCATCCATTGACTCTGTCTACACTTCCCGCTGCCTCGGGAAAAGCAGCCAGCGTAATTAAGGACCCCACGCACCCCGGACATTCTCTCTTCCACCTTATTCCGGCGGGAAAAAGTCTGAGGTCACGTACCAACCGACTCAGGAACAGCTTCTTCCCTGCTGCTGTCAGACTTTTGAATGGACCTACCTCACATTAAGTTGGTCTTTCTCTACACCCTAGCTATGACTGTAACACTACATTCTGCACCCTCTCCTTTCCTTCTCTATGAACGGTATGCTTTTGCTGTACAGAGTGCAAGAAACAATACTTTTCATTGTTGCATGTGTTAATATGTAATAATAAATCAAATGAAGGGGGAGATGATGAAATAATGGTGACACATAGCACCAGTAATCCAGAGACCCAGGGTTTGATTTGATTTATTATTATCACATGTATTGGGATAGAGTGAAAAATATTGTTTCTTGCACGCTATACACACAGTTCATACCATTCATAGGATCATAGAATCCCTACAGTGCAGAACGAGGCCATTTAGCCCATTCAGCCTACACCAACAACAATCCCACCTAGGTCCTATCCTCGTAACCCCACATATTTACCCTCTTAGTCCCCCTGAGAATAAGAGGCAATTTATCTTGGCCAATTAACCTAACCACATAAAGTGTATGGAAAGGAGAGGGTACAGAATGTAGTGTTAAAGTCATAGCTAGGGTGTAGAGAAAGATCAACATAATGCAAGGTAGGTCCATTCAAAAGTCTGATGGCAGCAGGGAAGAAACTGTTTTTGATTCGGTTGGTATGTGATCTCAGACTTTTGTGTCTTTTTCCCAACGGAAGAAGGTGGAAGAGAGAATGACCGGGCTGTGTGGCGTCCTTAATTATGCTGGCTGCTTTCCCAAGGCAGCGGGAAGTGTAGACAGTGTCAGTGGATGGGAGGATGGTTTGAGTGATGGATTGGGCTACATTCACAACCCTTTGTAATTTCTTGGGGTCCTGTTCAGAGCAGGAGCCATACCAAGCTGTGATACAACCAGAAAGAATGCTTTCCATGGTGCACCTGTAAAAGTTGGTGAGAGTCAATGCTCTGAGAACATAGGTTCAAATCCCACCTTGGTCCAACAAATTAAAGTTGAATTATTGAGTAGAATGTAATGTTGACCATGAAACTATCATCAATTGTCCTTGACCTGCTGTCCTTATCCAGTCTGGTCTACATGTGACTCCAGACCCACAGCAATGTGGTTGACTCTTAACAACTCTCTGAAATGATCGAGCAAGCTACTCAGTTCAAGGGCACCTAGGGATGGGCAATAAATGTTGGCCCAGCCAGCGATGCCCAGATCCCACAAATGAATGTTAGCTTGTGATGAACAACCAATGCGTTGAAAGGAGAAGCGGTGGCATAGTGGTATTGTCACTAGACTAGTAATCCAGAGACCCAGGGTAATGCTCTGTGGATCTGGGTTCAAAGCCCAACAAGGCAGATGGCGACTTTTGAATTGAATTAGAAGTCAAATGATGGCTCGTTGTTGATTGTCACAATTCGGGTGGATAGTCAGAGGGTTTTTCCTGGATAGTCACTGGCTTTTTCCCAGGGCTGAAATGGTTGCCACAAGAGGACACAGGTTTAAGGCGCTGGGGAGTAGGTAGAGAGGAGATGTCAGGGATAAGTTTTTCACTCAGAGGGTGGTGGGTGAGTGGAATCGGCTGCTGGCAACGATGGTGGAGGCGGATTCGATAGGGTCTTTTAAGAGACTTTTAGATAAGTAGGTGGAATTTAGTAAGATAGAGGGCTATAGGTAAGTCTAGTAGGTAGGGATATGTTCGGCACAGCTTTGTGGGCCGAAGGGCCTGTATTGTGCTGTAGTTTTCCTATGTTTCTATGGTTCATTGATGTCCCTTAGGGAAGGAAATCTGCCATCCTGGTCTGGCCTACATGTCCCACATGACAGATTGGTCAAAAAAGTAAAAGATAGTAATTTGGCAAACTGGATTAAAAAGTTGGTTTAGTAACAGGAAACAACTGGCAGTGGTGGATGGCTGCCCTTGTGAATGGAAAGCTGTTTCAAGTGATGTTCCAGGGGCTCAGTGATGGACCTTTACTTGTTTTATACGTTGACCATTTGGACGTGAATGTAGGAGGCTACATTTGGGAAATTTGCAGATGACATCAAGATTGGCCGAGTAGTGGATAGTGTGGAGGTTGGCTGTAATCTCCAAAATGATATAGAGGGGTCGGTGGAGTGGGCGGGAAAGTGGTAGATGGATTTTAACACACTGTGAGGCCATTCATTTAGGGAGGTCAAACAGTTATAGGGAGTGTACAATAAATGGGAATACACTAAGAGGGGTAGATGAAGTGAGAGATCTTGGTGTACAAGTACACAGGTCCCTAAAGGCAGCAGTTCAACTAGACAAGGTTGTAAAGAAGTCATACGGAATGCACTCCTTCATTGGCAGAGGTATAGAATGTAAAAGGAAGGATATTGTCCCTAAATTAGACCTCCCTCAATCTGGCACACATATATAATTCTGTAAATTTGCACACCTTTATTGTGGAGCCCAAGAGGTGTAGGCGAAAGTCGTGGGTAGAAGAAGGATTGGGATGAGGCGCTCACTGAATGTTAAAATGGCGGCGTGGGCTTGTTGGGCCGAAGGGCCTGTTTCCTGTGCTGTGCTGTTCTTTGTTCTTTGTTGCTGTTTGATATAATGTTGGAATTGCATAAAACACTGGTGAGGCCACACCTGGAGCATTGTGTGCAGTTCTGGTCATCACATTACAGGAAGGACATGATCACTCCAGAGAGAGCGCAGAGGAGGTTTCCAAGAATGTTGCCAGGGCCGGAAAAGTGTACTTACCAGGAGAGATTGGATAGGTTGGGATTATTTTCCTTGGAACAAGGAAGGCTGAAGAGTGATTTGATAGAGTTGGCGTAGCGGTATTGTCATTGGACTAGTAATCCAGAGATCCAGGGTAATGGTCTGTGGATTTGGGTTCGAAATTATGAGGGGAAGAGATAGCGTGGACAGGGTAAAATTGTTTCCCTTGGCGGAGAATTCTAGAACCAGGGAGCATAGATTCAAGATAAGTGGCAGTAGGTATGGAAGCGACAGGAAGAAGAATTTTTTTTTTACTCAGAGGGTTCTGGGTGGTAGGAATTTGCTGCCTGGGTTGGTGATGGAGGCAGAGATCCTAAACCCTTTTAAAAAGTACCTGGATCTGTACCTTCAGTGCTGTAAGCTACAGGGCTGTGAGCCGGATGCAGGGAGGTGGGAATAGGAAGGGTCTTTGGGCTGGCATGGACAAGATAATCTGAGTGGTCTCCTTCTGTGCTGTAACCTTTCTATAGATCTATGTGACTCTAGCCTCTCAGTGCAAGGACAGTTAGAGATAAATAATGATGCCAGTCATGCCCGCACCTCTTGAATACCAAGAAGAGAAAAGGACAGCACAGGAACAGGCCCTTCGGCCCTCCAAGCCTGCACCGATCATGATGCCCTAATTAAACTAAAATAAAATCTTCTGCCCTTACTCAGACCATATCCTTCTATTCCCTCCCTAATCATAGAATCCCTCCAATGAGTCTGCACCAACTCAAACCAGATGCAGGAAAGTGGGATTAGAAATGGTCTTCGGGTTAGCATGGACAAGATGGGCTGAGTGGTCTCCTTCTGTGCTCTAACATTCCTATAGTTCTATGTGACTCTAGCCTCTCAGTGCAAAGACAGTTACTCAGGCTTACCCCGTAACCCCATGTATGTACCCCACTTACCCCCTTAACCTATGTACCTTTGGACACTAAGGGGCAATTAAGCATGGCTAATCAACCTAACCTGCACACTTTTGGATTATGGGAGGAAACCAGAGCACCCAGAGGAAACCCACGCAGACATGGGGAGAATGTGCAGAGTCCACACAGACAGTGACCCAAACAGGGATTCGAACCTGGGTCCCTGGCGCTGTGGGGCAGGAGATATAGTTAACTGGTCATCTCTGGCAACATCCTAATGAGACTGTGCTGCTATCTTTTGCATTAGTAAACAGTAGCAGCGAGGTTGGCCATTCAGCCCCTCAGGCCTATTCCTGCTGTACTCCAGTTGTGTAGAAATTATCGCCTTGCTGAGTGTGTTAGACGTTTAGCTACAAAGGCAAGGCTTTGATTTTCCCCTATTTCCGGCCTCATCTACCAAGCTGCAAGACAGATCGAGTGGCACTTATCCATCGCCAGGACATTGCAAAGTGCCCTACAGTGCAGAAGGAGGCCATTCGGCCCATCAAGTCTGCACTGACCACAATCCTACCCAGGCCCTAATCCCGTAACCCCACTTATTTACCCTAGCTAATCCCCCTGACACTAAGGGTCAATTTAGCGTGGCCAATCCACCTGACCCGCACATCTTGGGAATTCACGCAGTAACGGGGAGAATGTGCAGACTCCGCACAGGCAGTAACCCGAGGCCAGAGTTGAACCCGGGTCCCTGATGTATGAGGCAGCAGTGCTAACCACTATGCCACCGTGCCGTCACTGGTGTAAAGCAGCAAAACATTTTGTGCACAGCAATGAGCAGTATCCATTTCTTATTGACTAAGGGATGATTAGTGTTGGCCAGGACACAGGAACACACACCTTAATCTTCCAGACCTTTTAGAACTGAGGTGAGGAGAAATTCCTTCACCGAGAGGGTGCCGAAAGTGTGGAATTTTTTTTTAAATTCATTGTCACGGGACATGAGCGTGGCTGGCTGGGCCAGTATTTATTGCCCATCCCTAGTTGCCCCTTGAGAAGGTGGGGGTGAGCTGCCATCTTGAATCGCTGCAGTCCACGTGCTGTGGGTTGACCCACAATGCCGTTAGGGAGGGAATTCCAGGATTTTGACTGCGAAGGAACAGCCGATATATTTCCAAGTCAGGATGGTGAGGGGCTGGGAGGGGAACTTGCAGGTGGGGGTGTTTCCATGTATCTGCTGCCCTTGTCCTTCTAGATGGAAGTGGTGGTGGGTTTGGAAGGTTCTGTCTAAGGATCTTTGGTGAGTTGCTGCAGTGCATCTTGTAGACAGTACACACTGCTGCTACTGAGTGGTGGAGGGAGTGGATGTTTGTAGATGTGGTGCCAATCAAATGGGGCTGCTTTGTCCTGGATGGTGTCGAGCTTCTTGAGTGTTGTTGGAGCTGCACCCATCCAGGCAAGTGGGGAGTATTCCAGCACACTCCTGACTTGTACCTTGTAGATGGTGGATAGGCTGCCACAGAAAGTAGTTGAAGATAAAATGTTGCCTGATTTCAAGAAGAAATTAGTTCTGGGGGCTAAAAGGGATCAAGGGAGGAAGGGTGGATCAGGATATTGAATTTGATGATCAGCCGTGATCATAATGAATGGCGGAGCAGGCTCCCAAAGGGCTGAATGGCCTCAACCTGCTTGTAGTTTCTATTTTTCAATCAGTGCGACGGAGCATCCCCCGACTGTTCCTCAGTTGAATATCTTATTTGAAAGACAGCAGCACTGAGAGAATATGTTTATCCGCCATATGTAATGGCAGTTCAGTAGTACGAGGAGATTTACAGGAAGAAACTGGTGGCAGGATCGAGAACTAGAGGATACAGATTTAAGCTGATCAGCAAAAGAAGCAACAAAGTCACGAGGAGCCTCTTTGTTGCCCAGTGCGTGGTTTGGATCTGGAATGCGTGGGCTGGAGGCAGCAGGGTCAACCCTGGTTTGAGAACTGAATCCTTAGCTATAAACTGCAGGGCCACCGTGGGAAAGGCAGGGGAGTGGGGCTGAATTAATATCCTGGAACCCCCTCCCTAACAGCACCAGGGATGTACCAACGCCACGTGGACTGCAGCAGTTCAAGCAGGCAGCTCACCTTCTCAAGGGCAGCATGGTGGCACAGTGGTTAGCACTGCTGCCTCACAGCACCAGGGACTCCAGTTCGATTCCCGGCTTGGGTGACTGTCAGTGTGGAGTGTGCACGTTCTCCCCATGTCTGCGTGGGTTTCCTCCGGGTCCTCTGGTTTCCTCCCACAGTCCGAAAGTCATGCTGGTTAGGTACATTGGCCGTGCTAAATTCTCCCTCCGTGCCCCCGAACAGGCGCTTGGAGTGTAGCTACAAGGGGATTTTCACAGTAACTTCATTGCAGTGTTAATGTAAGCCTACTTGTGACACGAATAAATAAATAAACTTGAAAAACGTAGGAATGGACAACAAATGCTGACCTAGCTGCGATGCCTCATGAAAGAAAGGGAGCCAACCAGCACTACAATGGCCTTCTTATGGGAGCTCTCCTTTACTGAGGGGGTGTGGGGGGAGGGGGTCTAGTTTCAGCAAACGCAAGTTGACTGTTAGGAACAGGCGATAATGCCAGGGTGAGCTTCCATATTACAGACGAGAGAGGAGCTAGAAAGGGAAAGGGGTGAGAGTAATGCTGACAGGATTTAGAATGAGGAAAGACACAGTGGTTAGCACTGCCGCCTCAGAGCAGCGGGGACCCTAGTTCAATTCCAATGACTGTCTGTGCAGAGTTTGCATGTCCTCCCCATGTCTGCGTGGGTTTCCTCCGGACGTTCCAGTTTCCTCCCACTACTCCAAAGGCATGCAGGTTAGGTAGATTGGCCACACTCAATTGCCCCTTGGTGCCCAAAGGTATATAGATTAGATGGATTGGCCATGCTAAATTGCCTTAAGCGTCCAAAGATGTGTAGTTTAGGTGGATTGGCCATGCTAAATTGCCCTTTAGTGTCCCAAGATGTGCTGGTTAGGTGGATTGGCCATGCTAAATTGCCCCTTAGTGTCCCAAGATGTGTAGGTTAGGTGGACTGGCCATGCTAAATTGCCTCAAAATGTGTAGGTTAGGTGGATTGGTCATGCTAAATTGCCCCTTAGTGTCCCAAAATGTGTAGGCTGGGAGGTTGGCCATGTTAAATTGCCCCTTAGTGTCCCAAGATGAGTAGATTAGGTGGATTGGCCATGCTAAATTGCCTCAAAATGTGTAGGTTAGGTGGATTGGTCATGCTAAATTGCCCCTTAGTGTCCCAAAATGTGTAGGCTGGGAGGTTGGCCATGTTAAATTGCCCCTTAGTGTCCCAAGATGAGTAGATTAGGTGGATTGGCCATGTTAAATTGCCTCAAAATGTGTAGGTTAGGTGGATTGGTCATGCTAAATTGCCCCTTAGTGTCCCAAAATGTGTAGGCTGGGAGGTTGGCCATGTTAAATTGCCCCTTAGTGTCCCAAGATGAGTAGATTAGGTGGATTGGCCATGCTAAATTGCCCCTTAGTATTCAAAATGTGTAAACTAGGCGGATTCGCCATGCTAAATTGTCCTTTAGAGTCTCAAGATGTGTATGTTGGGGGATTAGTGGCGTAAACGCACGAGGTTTTGCAAATAGGGCCTGGGCGGGAGTGTCGTCTGTGCAGGCTCGCTGGGCCGAATGGCCTCCTTCAGCACTGTAGGGATTCTATGGTGTCGCGCGTTCAAGCCCATTGGAGTGTGGTGTGGGGTGTTGGAAGGGTCTTTTTAGAAGCTGATGAACGGAGCCAGATGGCCTCTTCCTCCATGTCCCACAAGCGCTCGAGCGGGACTCGAACTGAGGACCTTGTGGGTCTGGCACAGGAGTGCTACCACTTGGGGGCACGGGTGAGTAGGCGGAACTCATCGAAACGAAAGGATGAACTTGTTACCCTGATGTGCCTGTGTTGTCCTGTAAGATATGCCTCCTCTCTAACGCACTGGTTAGACGTTGAGATGCCGTGTTTGCGCGTCAGGCAAACGCAGTACTGTACTTCTGACTCATATTGTTTAATTGCTTGTCTGGAAGAACCCCCACACGTATACCTTTTATCCTCTCTCCCCTCTCTCTCTGTCTCTCTTTCTCTCTCTCTCTCCCGTTTCCATCCATCTTGTGATATATCTTTCCCATTTTTCTCTCCCCTCTGGCTGGTTCTACCTTCTGTCAAAAAAAAACTGAATCGAAACTTTGTCGTGTTAACAGCTGTGTGCAGAAGTGCTACTGTAAGCCCCAGAGAGTTAACCAGCATGTGTGCAAGATGTCAGAACTATCCACCATTACCCTGTAAGTCAAAGCAAAACCTCCCTCCCACTGAAATACTGTGTGTTGTGAAAGCATGCGTGGAATATTATTTACCTCTTGGTGTTTCTGGAAGAAATTAATACTCACCTCTTGTCCAGTTGGGACACCGAAAATTATTAAAAAAATGATGGGGGGAGGGCAGTGGTTGGGTGTACAAATGGGCAACAAATGCTGGTCTAGTCCGTAATGTTATGACCCTATCAGCTGGGGAGTCTGTACCTTTTCCCAGAGGTAGGGGAGTCTAAAACTAGAGATATAGGTTTCAGGTGAGAGGGGAGAGACACAATAGGGTCCAGAGGGGCAATTTTTTTTCACTCAGAGGGTGGCCAGCGCCTGGAACGAGCTGCCAGAGGTAGTAGTAGAGGCGGGTACAATTTTTAAAAGCGTCTAGACAGTGAGATGGGTGAGACGGCTGTAGAGGGATATGGGGCCAAACGCGGGGCAATTCAATTGAGATTAGTGGTTAAAAAAAAGGGGCAGCATGGACAAGTTGGGCCGAAGGGCCTGTTTCCCTGCTGTAAACCTCTATGGCTCTACTCAAAAGGTTAGAATTGTAGGGCATCGTGTTAAAACTTTGCTTTTTCATTCTAACAGAGGGAGACTACTTTGCCCAGATAAAAGATTGTGGATCGGGACAATGACTGATTTAACAAAGGATTATTAATTTATACGTAGCACTGGAACTCTGTTCAAAACAATGATGTATTTCGGTTGATTAGCCTTGCTGTTGAGTTTGGATTACGGTGCTTGAATGTGTATCTCATTCCAGTTGAGCGCTTGACCGTGCTTAGATTTATAATGTTGACGTGTAAGACGCCTCTTCTGAAATGCTGGGACGAGAAAAGAGGGAGCCTGCATTTATATAGCACCCTTTATGACCTCTGGATGTCCCGCAGGCAGAATCACAGAATCCCTACAGCGCAGAAGGAGACCATTCGACCCATCGAGTCGGCACCGACCACAATCCCATCCAGGCCCTCTTCCCGCAACCCCACATATTTACCCTGCTAATCCCCCTCCCTCCCCCGACACTCAGGGGCAGTTTAGCACGGCCGCCCAACCTAACCCGCGCATCTTTGGAATGTGGGAGGAAACCGGAGCGCCCGGAGGGAATGTACAAACGCGGGGAGAATGTGCAAACCCCGCACAGGTAGTGACCCCAGGTCGGAATTCTACCCGGGTCCCTGGCGCTGTGAGGCAGCAGCGCTAACCGTTGTGCAGGGCAGTGCTTTGAGTTATTGTTGTCGTGGAAAGACATGAACCCACCCTCTCCACCACTCCACAAAACAGCAGTGAAACGTTCAGATAATCTCAGAGAATGCTGGAAAATCTCAGCAGGTCTGGCAGCACCCGTGGAGGGGAAATAGAGCCACAGCGAAGGGTCATCCAGACTTGAAATCCAGCTTCAATTCTCACCCCACAGATGCTGCCAGACCTGCTGAGTGTTTCCAACATTTTCTATCTTTCTGGATGGCATGGTGGCACAGTGGTTAGCACTGCTGCCTCACAGTGCCAGGGACCCAGGTTCAATTCCCAGCTTGGGTCACTGCCTGTGCAGAGTCTGCACATCCTCCCCATGTCTGCATGGGTTTTCTCCGGGTGCTCTAACTTCCTCCCACAGTCTGAAAGACGTACTAAATTCTCCCTCAGTGTACCCGAACAGGCACCGGAGTGTGGCGACTAGGGGATTTTCACAGTAACTTTGTTGCAGTGTTAATGTAAGCCTACTTGTGACACTAATACATTAACTTTAAACTTTGATTTCAGGTTCCAGCATTTGCTTTGATTATAGTTCAGGTAATCACTCTCAGCAGCAGTTGCCGAGGGCCACATGTTGGTTCAGAAACTGGGGCGAGCTCCTTGGAGTCTCTATAACACAGCGGGGTGGGCTCCCTCACACCCAGCTGGGCCCTTGGTTTTATCATTGCATCCAACAGAGGGTACCTCCGGCACAGTGGCACTCCTGCAGCACTGCACTGGATGTACCAACCTTCATGACCCTGGAGCTTGAACCAATCACCATGCAATTGGAAGGCAAAGAAAATTACCACAGCGCCACTTACAGTGGCAAACCTTGCCTGGAATGTTTAAGTTTTATTTATTAGTGCCACAAGCCTGGGCAACAGGATGGCACAGTGATTAGCACTGCTGCCTCACAGCGCCAGGGACCCAGGTTCAATTCCGGCCTGGGGTTACTGCCTGTGTGGAGTGTGCACATTCTCCCCATGTCTGCGTGGGTTTCCTCAGGTGCTCCGGTTTCCTCCCTCAGTCCAAAGATCTGCAGGCTAGGTGTGTTTGCCATGCTAAATTACTCCTTAGTGTGGGGGGTCTAGTAGGATAAATATATGGGGTTACAGGACAGGGCCTGGGTGGGATTGTTGTCAGTGCAGACTCGATGGGCCCAATGGCCTCCTTCCGCACTGTAGGGTTTCTACCATTCTGTTCTATGATTCTGAATAAGTTTACTGCAATGAAGTTATTGTGAAAATCCCGTAGTCACCACACTCCAGTGCCTGTCCCGGTACACTGAGGGAGAATTTAGCATGGTCAGTGCACCCTAACCAGCACGTCTTTCGGACTGTGGGAGGAAACCGGAGCACTGAATGGAAACCCACGCAGACACGGGGAGAACGTGCAAACTCCACACAGACAGTGACCCAAGCCGGGAATCAAACCCAGGTCCCTGGCACTGTGAGACAGCAGTGCTAACCACTGTGCCACCGTGCCACCCTGTGTACTAACTCTAAGTGATTAGTATATGTGAACAGCTGAATCTCTTTGCTTCTCCACAAGCTTTCCATCTCTCATCGTTGAGAAAATGATGTCTTTCCCTCACGCCCAAAGTTGATAACCTCATGATGGTTCAGATGGACAATAGATTTACTGACTGACTTAACCCTGTCCATGGCTCCTTTGTAACATTCTGCTCCCAAACGACTTGGTTCCTAACTTAATGTTATCTGTTAACATGGCATACAATACTCCACATCTTCATCCAAGTCACATCAGACCAATTGAGAATTCTATGAGAAAGTTTGGGCCCCCTATCTAAGGAAGGATGTGCTGGCCTTGGAGAGGCTCCAGAGGAGGTTCACAAGAGTGATCCCGAGAATGAAAAGCTTGACACATGAGGAGAGCTTGAGGACTCTGGGTCTGTACTCGATGGAGTTTAGAAGGATGAGGGGTGATCTCATTGAAACTTACAGAATACTGAAAGGCCAGGATAGAGCGGACATGGGGAAGATGTTTCCAATAGTGGGAGAGACTAGAATCCGAGGGCATAGCCTCAGCGTAAAGGGACTTTCAGAACTTCGGCTGTAGGAAACTGAAAAGTGAAGCGATTTGAGTCAGGGCTGCTCAAGAGGGCAAAACTGAGAGAGTGCAGATATCCTGGAGGATCGTAGGGCTGGAGGCATTTCCAGAGAAAGGCGAGGTCGCAGAGGGATTCGCGAGCAAAAACTGAAATTCTAAAATTGAGGTTTTGCTTAAAGTGAGACCCAACACAAGTCAGCGAGTACAAGGGGTGATCAGGACAATTTGGGAAGCAAAGTTTTGGATGACCTCAGGCTGACGGAGGGTATATTACCGAGGCCACCCAGCAACATGTTGGAATGGTCAAGTCTAGAGACGACAGAGGCAGGAATGAAGGTTTGAGCAGCAGAGATTGGCCGAGAGTTACCTTCCGTGTTCTAGTGTTTTGTAAATGATCTTCCATGCAGAAGCTGATCAACAGCTTACGGTGAATCCATATCAAAACCTCCTTAACCAATCCTCAATGCACGATGAGAATGGTTTACTAGGATGCAACAGGGACTTGATGGTTTGAGTTATAAGGAGAGGCTGGATAGACTGGGACTTTTTTCTCTGGAGCGTAGGAGGCTGGGGGGGTGATCTTATAGAGATCTATAAAATAACAAGGGACATGGATCAGTTAGATAGTCAGTATCTTTTCCCAAAGGTAGGGGAGTCTAAAACTAGAAGGCATAGGTTTAAGGTGAGAGGGGAGAGATACAAAAGGATCCAGAAGAACATTCTTTTCATTCAGAGGGTGGTGTGTGGACGAGCTGCCAGAGATAGTAGTAGAGGTGGGCAGAATTTTATCTTTTAAAAAACATTTAGACAGTTCCATGGGTAAGATGGGTGTATAGAGGGATATGGGCCAAACGCGGGCAATCGGGACTAGCTTAATGGTAAAAACCAGGCAGCATGGACAAGTTGGGCTGAAGGGTCTGTTTCCATGCTGTAGTAAAAAGTCTCAGAATACCAGGTTGAAGTCCAACAGGTTTATTTGGAATCACGAACTTTTAGAGCACTGCTCCTTCATCAGGTGAGTGGAGAGGTGTGTTCACAAACAGAGAATATATGCGCAGAGACACAATTACAGGGTAATGGTTAGAATGCGAGTCTTTACAGGTAACCAAATCTTTACAGGTACAGACAGAGCAAGTGGACAGAGGGATAAGCACAAGTTAAAGAGATGTGATATATCTCAATCCAGGACAGTTAGTCAGACTTTGCAAGCCCAGGCCAAAAGGTGGGGGTTACAGATAATGTGACATGAACCCAAGACTCCAGTTGAGGCGCTCCTCATGCATGCGGAACTTGGCTATCAGTTTCTGCTCAGCTATTCAACCACACTGTAAACCTCTAAGATTTCCTCAAGAATTTCCACTTGTTGGTCAGTCATGACCACCTCTTTAGAGATCAATGTTGAGTGACTTTGACCAGCTGATACTTACCCAAGTGCTCAATTCCTCTGCCCCTTTCCACAACTGATACTGGACTAACGGTCTCCTCCCCCTTCTGAAGATATGGAAAAGCTTTCATAGGAACAGAGAAGATAGGAGCAGGAGGAGGCCCTTCGAGCCTGCTCTGCTGTTCATCACATCATAGCTGATCATCCAACTCAATAACCTAATCCTGCTTTCTTCCCCATAACCTTTGATCCCATTCACCCCAATATCCAGCTGCCTCTTGAATACATTCAATGTTTTGGATCAACTACTTCCTGTGGGAATGAATTCCACAGGCTCACCGGGTGAAGAAATGTCTCCTCACCTCCGTCCTAAATGGTCTACCCCGAATCCTCAGACTGTGACCTTTGGTTCTGGACTCCCCCCCCACCCTCGGGAATATCCTCCCTGCCTAGTCCTATTGGAATTTTCTATTAGATTCCCCCCTCATTTGTCTGAACCCCAGTCTGAATGCTAACCTAGTCCATCTCTCCTCAGTTTCCAGTTTTGCCAGTTTGCATGAGTTTCCTCCCAAGTTCTGAAAGACGTTACTGGTTAAGGTGCATCAACCATGCTAAATTCTCCCTCGGTGTAACCCGAACAGGCGCCGGAGTGTGGCAACTAGGGGATTTTCACAGTAACTTCATTGCGGTGTTAATGTAAGCCAATTTGAGACACTAATAAATAAATTTTGTAAACCCCATAGCATACTAAACCAGATGTTTGTCTGCTAATGATGTGTCAGTTTATTATTACAGGGGGCTTGACTGCCAAATTTCCATGATGTGGAGATGCCGGCGTTGGACTGGGGTAAACACAGTAAGAAGTCTGACAACACCAGGTTAAAGTCCAACTGATTTATTTGATGGTAAACTCGCAAGCTTTTGAGATTTCTTATCAGTAATCTGTAAACTGTCTGCGCTGTTATATACTCTGTCTGAGGCCAGAACTCTCCATTCGCCTGATGAAGAGGGAAACCTCGAAAGCTTGTGGGTTTACTATCAAATAAATCGGTTGGACTTAAACCTGGTGTTGTGAGACTTCTTACTGTGCCAAGTTTCCAGCCAATTTTGGACTCAATCCACCCAATTCATGTCAGTGTTTATTCTGTATTTGAACCTCCCACTATCTTCTCTCATCTAAGCCCACCGTTGTAACTTCTATTCCCTTCTTCCTCATAAGCTTGTCTTTGCCTTAAATGTGTCTACACAGCTCACTTCCACTATTCCCGATAGCTCACCTGATGAAGGAACAGCGCTCCGAAAGCTCGCGATTCCAAATAAACCTGTTGGACTTTAACCTGGGGGTTGTGAGACTTTAACCTGGAATTGTGAGACTCAAATCCTCTCACTATGAAGGCCAACATACCATTTGCCACTTTTACTGACTACCCCCATATCCCTACATATTTACCCACTAATCCCTCTAACCTACACATCTCAGGACACTAAGGGGCAATTTTAGCATGGCCAATCAACCTAACCATTGGCCGTGCTAAATTCTCCCTCAGTGTCAGGGGGACTAAAAGGGTAAATACATGGGGATGTGGTGGTAGGGGCTGAGTGGGATTATGGCCAGTGCAGATCTGATGAACCGAATGGCCTCCTTCTACACAGTAGGAATACTGTGAGACTCTATGAAAAGAGGTTATCAAACTGGAGAGAGTGCAGAAGAGATTTACAAGGATGTTGCCCGGACTCAAGGGACTAAGATATAGGGAGAGATTGGACAGGCTAGGACATTTTTCTTTGAAGTGACGGAGACTGAGGGGTGATCTTGTAGAGGTGTTTCCGATCAAGAGAGGCATGGATAGGGTAAATATATTCAGTCTTTTTTCCAGGATTCGGGAATCAAGAATTAAAGGGCGTAGGTTTAAGTTAAGAGGGGAAAGGATTAATGGGAACCTGAGGAGCAATTGTTTTACACAGAGACTGGTACGTGTGTGGAATGAGCTGCTGGAGAAAGTGGTGGAGGTAGGGACGTTGATAATATTTGGACAGATACATGGATGGGAAAGGTTTAGAGGGGTATGGGCCAAATGCAGGCCAATGGGGTTAGCTTAGATGGGCATTTTGGTCAGGGTGGACCAGTTTGGGCCAAAGGGCCTTCTCTGTGCCGTAGATTCTATGATTCTGTAATAAGAGCCGGAGGGTTGGGGGTGGGGGTGGGGAGGGGGGGGCGTGGGTGGGTGGGTGGGTGGTGGTGAATTATTCCTGTTAATTATTCCCCCCTCCAGTGACATTAGAAAAATGACCTATGTGGCTTATCACATTGCTACGTGTGGGATCTTGCTGTGGATAAAATGGGCTGTGGTGTTGCCCGACGTGACAGGTGTTCCTTCGATTGTAAAGTGCACTGGGATGTCCCTGGGGTGATGCCCCACACGATGTGAATGGAAACTCGATCAGACTGCAAAGCTAACTCATTCCGGGGCTACAGGTTGTCCACAGCCTTGGCGATTTGCTGTACGTATTCCCAGTGATCTCAAACAGCCTCACAACAGGCCAAATTTAACAAATTGCCATCACCACCTTTCTCTACAGTACCAATGATGGCACAGTGGTACAGTGGTGCCTCACAGCTCCGGGGAACCGGTTCGATTCCTGGCTGGGGTCACTGTCTGTGTGGAATCTGCATGTTAAACAAAGAACAAAGTACAACCCAGCACGGGAAACAGGCCCTTCGGCCCAACGAGCCCGCGCCGCCGCATCACCCTACACCTATTCTACCCTGCGTGTCTACGAATGGAACCCCTCACTTAGCCAGATTCAGGGGAGAATAGTGTAGGGTCAATTTGGTAAAACCAATCAGCCTAAGAGCACATCTTTGGTGTGTGGGAGGAAACCGGAGCGCCCGGAGGAAACCCACGCATCCACAGGGAGAATGCGCAAACTCCCACAGACACAGGCCCAAATCCATGTATCTGCACAGCCAGCAGTGCTAGTCACCGAGCTGTTGCGGCGCCCGTCTACCGGTCCAGGATCAAGCACACACACCGACACGAAGTACTAGGCCACTCCCGGAACCTCCAAGAGCAGCCCACGCACGACCCACCGTGTGCATGCCCCTCGTTTGACACGAGGTGGACCTCCACCTGCGGAATAAAAGACAAAAACGTTAACATATAAGTCTGCACTTCCGGTGTCTCCCGAGGCTCTGACCTTATTTAATACCTCCTACTATAACCCTCCATCCTCGTTTCGCTCATGTGTCTGTCTAAGTGAACCTTAAACGAGTCCAACGTTCCTGCCTCCACCACCCTCCTCGGTAGCGCGTTCCATACCCCCACAACTCTCTGCGTAAAGAACCTTCTTCTCACCTCCAAATTATACCTCTCCCCCCTCACCCTTAGATCATGACCTCTCGTAATTGTACTCAGTCTAGGGAGCAGTCTCTCACTATTGACTCTATCTATTCCCTTCAGTGTCTTATATACCTCTATCATGTCCCCCCTCAATCTCCGTCTTTCCAAGGAGAAAAGTCCCAGTTTCTCCAACCTTTCCTCGTAACCCAGTCCCTCCATGCCAGGCAACCTCATTTCTGCGTGGGTTTCCTCCGGGTGCTCCGGTTTCCTCCCGCAGTCCAAAGACGTGCACTTAGGTTGATTGTCCATGCTAAATTGTCCCTTAACGTCAGGGGGATTAGCCAGGGTAAATATGCGGGGTTACGAGGGAGAGGGCCTGGGTAGGATTGTTGTCAATGCAGGCTTCTGCACTGTCCAATGATATGCAGGTTAGATGCATTGGCCATGCTAAATGCAGGCAGACATGGGGAGAATGTGCAAACTCCACACAGACAGTGACCCGAGGCCGGAACTGAACCTGCTTCCCTGGCGCTGAGAGGCAGCAGTGCTAACCACTGTGTCACCATGCCACATCTCCAAATGTCTTGGTGGAATTGTGAGTTTTCAACTTCTGTGAGTCGCTAGGCCACTACATTATCCTGTGGACTGGTGTAACACAGTTAATGGTAGGGACCCTGGGGAGAGGTGTTGAACAGAGAGAGTCAAGGGTACAGACGTTCCTTGAAAGTGACATCATTGGTAGATAGATGAAGAAGGTGTTTGACACACTGGCCGTCATCAGTCAGAGCATTGAGTACAGGAGTTGGGACATTATGTTACAACTGTACAAGACATTGGTGAGGCCACATTTGGAGTACTGCATACAATTCTGGTCACCCTACCATAGGAAGGATGTTATTAAACTGGAAAGGGAGCAAAAAAAGATTTACAAGGATGTTACCGGGACTGGAAGGCTTGAATTATAAGGAGAGGCTGGGATTTTTTTTCCCTGGAGCGTAGGATGATGAGGGGGTGACCTTATAGAGGTTTATAAAATCACCAGGGGCTTGGATAAGGCGAATAGCCAAGGGTAGGGGGAGTCCAAAACAAGAGGGCATAGGTTTAAGGTGAAAGGGGACCTGAGGGGCAACTTTTGCACACGGAGGGTGGTGTGTGTATAGAATGAGCTGCCAAAGGAGGTGGTAGAGGTGGGTACAATTACAACATTTAAAAGACATTTGGACAGGTATATGGACAGGAAAGGTTTGGAGGGATATGGGCCAAATGCAGACAAATGGGACTAGTTCAGTGTGGGAAGCCTGGTCAGCATGGACGAGTTGGGCCGAAGGGCCTGTTTCCATGCTGTATATCTCTGTGATTGTATGGTTACGACTTCATTCATGATATTGGGCAGATACACATTCCTACATGGGTCAGCCCGGTGGCACAGTGGTTAGCACTGCTGCCTCACAGCACCAGGGACCCGGGTTCGATTCCCGGCTCGGGTCACTGTATGTGTGGAGTTTGCACATTCTCCCCGTGTCTGCGTGGGTTTCCTCCGGGTGCACCAGTTTTCTCCCACAGTCTGAAAGACGTGCTGGTTAGGTGCTTTGGCCATGCTAAATTCTCCCTCAGAGTACCCAAACAGGGACTGGAGTGTGACAACTAGGGGATTTTCACAGTAACATCACTGCAAGGTTAATGTAAGCCTACTTGTCACTAATAAATACATTTTTACTTTAATAAGCAGGCCTCACCATGTGGTACCCATATCTTAATGAAAGAAATCAGCCGAGAGTAATAATTGGAGCAGTATAGTTTACATTCTATTCAAGTGGGAAAGATATAAAGTTGAACTCATGAGCGCCTTGTTGTTAACTCACTTGTCGCTGCTATTCTTTTGTATAATTGTCCCACTCAGCAGGAAAGTAATGACTGGGTAATCTTTCTTGTGGTTACAGAGGAACACAAAAGCACAAGGCAAGATTTCAGAGCAGGAGTGGGCCATTCAGCCCCTCGAGCCTGTTCCACCATCTGATAAAATCATGGCCAACCTGATTGTGACCCGAGCTCCATTCTCCTGCCTGCTTCCCCATAACCCTCCACACCCTTGTTACTCTAAATAGGCCTTGAATGTATTCAGTCGCCCAACCTCTGTTTGAGCCTCTCGGTTGCAGTTCATAGAACATACAACATAGAACAGTACAGCACAGTACAGGCCCTTCGGCCCTCAATGTTGCTATTTCCAATCCCAAGATCGAGCTGTCCCACTCCCTATCATTCTGGTGTGCTCCATGTGCCTATCCAATAACCGCTTGAAAGTTCCTAAAGTGTCAGACTCCACTATCACAGCAGGCAGTGCATTCCACACCCCAACCACTCTCTGAGTGAAGAATCTACCTCGGACATCCCTCCTATATCTCCCACCATGAATTAGGTGGGCAGGTCAGGGCCTTTCATGCATCGGTGTAGATTTGATGGGCTGAAGGGCCTCTTCTGTGATTGAGAACACTTTCTTAAGCAAGTGACTAGTTAGGATTTGGAATAACATCCGAAAGAGTGAGAAGAGAGAGGATGTATGTGGCGACTCAGCGGTTAGCACTGCTGCTTCACAGCACTAGGAACCCGGGCTTGGTTCTCCCCTTGGGTCACTGTGCAGAGTCTGCGCATTCTCCCCGTGTCTGCATGGGTTTCCTCCGGGTGCTCCGGTTTCCTCCCACAGTCTGAAAGACGTGCTGGTTAGGTGGATTGGCTAAATTTCCCTCAGTGTACCTGAACAGGCACCGGAATGTGGCGACTAAGGGATTTTCACAGTAACTTCATTGCAGTGTTAATCTAAGCCTTACTTGTGGAAATAATAAACTTAAGCTTTGAACTTTAGAAAAGAAATATTCGAAGGAGAAAAGAAAAGGGATATAAGAGAAAAAGAGGGAGAGTAAGATTAAGTGGATTGAACATAAGAACATAAGAAATAGGAGCAGGAGTAGGCCATCTGGCCCTACGAGCCTGCCCCGCCATTCAATAAGATCATGGCTGATCTGTCGTGGCTCAGTTCCACTTTCCCGCCCTCTCCCCATAACCCTTAATTCCCTTGTCTATCAGAAACCTATCTACCCGTGACTTAAATATATTCAGCGAGGCAGCCTCCACCACTTCAACGGGCAGAGAATTCCAGAGATTCACCACCCTTTGAGTGAAGAAGTTCCTCCTCAACTCCGATCTAAACTGCCCCCCCGCTTATCTTGAGGCTGTGCCCTCTAGTCCTGCTGCCCTTTCTAAGCGGGAAGAATCTCTCTACCTCTACCCTATCCATCCCTTTCATTATCTTATAAGTCTCTATAAGATCCCCCCCTCGTCCTTCTAAACTCCAACGAGTACAGACCCAGTCTATTCAGTCTCTTGGAAAGAGCCGGCATAGAATCGATGGGCCGAATGGTCTGTTTGCTAGTCTTTGAATCAATCATTTTATTCCAGGACAGTTTACTAATATCAGTAAAATTGCATACATGAAGAAGGAAAATGTTGTATTAGCCTTTGTTGCAAGAAGTTTGAGCGCATTAGGAATGAAGAAGTCCAGTTGCAATAGTGCAGGTGAGACCAGACCTGGGATACTGTGCACAGTATTGGTCACTCCAGCAAAATAAATTGTTGCTTGGCTTTTGGGGGTGGGAGGGGTGAGGGGTGCAGAGGGCAGGGGCGTGAAACAAAGTTTCACTCGACTACTTGCCTTCATCAGTTGGGGCATTGAGTATAAAAATTACCGGGTCATGCTGCAGCTGTATAGAACTTTAGTTAGACCTAGTTGAAATATTGTGTACAATTCTGGTCGCCACGCTGCCAGAAGGATGTGGATGCTTTGGAGCGGGGACAGTAGAGGTTTACCGGGATGTTGCCTGGTCTGGAGGGCATTAGCTATGGGGAGAGGTTGATTAAACTTGCTGGAACAATGGAGGTTGAGGGGGTGACCTGACAGAGGTTTACAAGATTATGAGAGGCATGGACAGAGTGGATAGTCAGATGCTCTTTCCTAGGGTAGAAAAGTCAAGTACTAGGGGACATAGGGTTAAGGGTGTGGGGAAAAGTTTAGAGGAGATGTGCGAGGCAAGTTTTTTATACAGAGAGGGTGATGAATGTCTGGGATGCAGTGCCCAGGGAGGTGGTGGCAGCAGGTACAATAGGGGCATTTAAGGGACAACTAGACAAGTACATGAATAGGTTGGGAATGGAGGGATAGGGACTCTGTAAGTGCGTACAGTTTTAGTTTAGGCAGGCATCGTAATCGACGCAGGTTTGGAGGGCCTGTGTTATACTGTTCTTTGTTCTTTGATGGGAAAAATGTCCAATGAAAATGGGTGGAGTAAATGCTCTCCAGAGTTTACATGAATAAGAAATGATCTCACCCAAGCGTGTAAAATTCTTTAAGGCCCTAACAGAGGTTGTGAACACTGGCTGGGGGATCTAGAACAGGGGGGGCACAGTCTCAGGATAAAGGGGTGTGGGGTCAGGCTGTTGAGAACTGAGATGAGGAGAGGTTTCTTCACTCGGAGAGGTGTGAATCTTTAAAACTCTCCAACTACGCCCCCACCCCAGAGAGAGCTGAGAAAGCTCCATCTTGGAATATACTGAAAATTGATCAATTTTTGGATCTTGAGGAGAACAGAGGAATATGAGGGCAGAGGGGGAAGAGGCTGGAAAATTTGATTTGATTTATTATTGTCACATGTATTCGTATACAGTGAAAAGTATTGTTTCTTGCGCGCTGTACAGACAAAGCATACCGTACATAGAGAAGGAAAGGAGAGAGTGCAGAATATAGTGTTACAGTCATAGTTAGGGTCAACTTAATATCCAATCAACTTAAGATCAACTTAATCAGATCAACTCATATTAAGATCAACTTAATATGAGATAGGTGCATTCAAAAGCCTGACAGCAGCAGGGAAGAGGCTGTTCTTGAGTCGGTCGATACGTGACCTCAGACTTTTGTATCTTTTTACTAACGGAAGAAGGTGGAAGAGAGAATGTCCGGGGTGCGTGGGGTCCTTAATTTTGCTGGCCACTTTTCTCGAGGCAGTGGGAAGTGTAGACAGAGTCAATGGATGGGAGGCTGGTTTGCGAGATGGATTGGGGCTACATTCACGACCCTTTTGTAGTTTCTTGCAGTTTTGGGCAGAGCAGGAGCCCATACCAAGCTGTGATACAACCAGAAAGAATGCTTTCTATGGTGCGTCTGTAAAAATAGTGTTTCGGTATCGTATCAGCCAAGGTCTCATTGAATGGTAGAACGAGCTCGAGGGGCGGAATGGCCTACTCCTGCTCCAATTTATTAGATTCCTGGAATAAACCTATCGTCCTGTACAGCCTGAGTTACGAGAGTGCCCCTTTGGAAGATATCAAACCTCAATACATCGATATTCCTCAAAAGCAGCAGCTTATTCCCATTATCCAATGAGGAAATGTAAGGAGTGATTTGATCCAGTATTTATTGAGCCGATAATGCGACAGGAATTGAAATATTAGTTTCTTCCGGTCCTGTATTGTCTGTGTTTAGAAAAGTAACCTTGAGTCGGATTCATTCATCTCCAATGTTAATGGCGGCTGTTTCTCTAACTCCTCAATCATTTCACACAGGAGACTCGCCCGGTCGACACTTCTCTTGATTCCGCTGTTTGGGATTCACTACACGGTCTTTACCTTTTACCCCGAGGATGTCCACACCAGGGAGCGGCTGGTGTTTGAGCTGGGATTGGGATCCTTCCAGGTAACTCGGTCTGAGCGCTGCACCGTCCCCGGGCAAACGGACGCAGAAAGGTACCTGGTTCCGCCGTGGGTCAGTCAGACCCTTTGCTAGGCCCGGCTCGCAGGGCAAGGCTGCCACCTGGTGGTGATGACAGGCAGCAATTGAAAGGTGGGGGGGGGGGTGGGGCGCAACTCTTCACCCATTAGTGGAAGCCAAAAACAAAGGCGAGAAACTTAGAACAGTACAGCACAGTACAGGCCCTTTGGCCCTCCATGTTGTGCCGAGCTATGTCCAATCCCAAGATCGAGCTATCCCACTCCCTATCATTCTGGAGTGCTCCATGTGCCTATCCAATAATCTCTTGAAAGTTCCTAAAGTGTCCGACTCCACTATCACAGCAGGCAGTGCATTCCACACCCCAACCACTCTCTGAGTGAAGAATCTACCTCGGACATCCCTCCTATATCTCCCACCATCAACCTTATAGTTATGCCCCCTAGTAACAGCTACATCCACCCGAGGAAATAGACTCTGCACGTCCACTCTATCAATCCCTCTCATCATCTTATAAACTTCTATTAAGTCATTCACCTTCCCGTTTGTTATCTTTGCCAGGGGCCATTTTTATCTATCACAGAGGAGGCCATTCGGTCCATCATGACTTTGACAGAGAAGACCTGAGCGTAAGAGCATGAGGAATAGGAGCAGGGGCAGACCACTCAGCCCGTCGAGTCAGCTGCCCCATCCGATACCATCATGGCTGCTCTTGGGCCTCAACTCCATTTCTCAGTCACTCCCCATTTCCCACAATTCCCCAAGAGACCAAAATATCCCAGAATCGTAACTATATTCAGCGAGGGAGCACCCACACCCCTCTGGGAGAGAGAATTCCAAAGATTCGCAACTTTTGGGATGATGTAATTTCTCCTAATCTCACTCTGAGATGATCCGCCCCCTCATCCTGAGGTAGTGTTTCAGACGCCCCGATCAACAGGAACAATCTCTCAGCTCCACCCAATCAAACCCTTCCAAAGTTTGTACACTCGCAGAGAGCTGTCCATTTGGCCCGTCCCTGTTCTTTACCCCAAACCATGGATTCTATTCAAATATTCATCTCATTCTCTTCTGCAAGTAATGATTAAATCCGCTGCCACTGCCATAGAACATTACAGTGCAGTACAGGCCCTTCGGCCCTCGATGTTGCGCCGATCAGTGGAACCAATCTAATGACCCTCTAACCTAAACTATTCCAATGTTATCCATATGCCTATCCACTGACCATTTGAACGCCCCTAAAGTTGGCGAGTCCACAACTGCTGCAGGCAGGGCATTCCACGCCCTTACTACCCTCTGAGTAAAGAACCTACCTCTGACATCCGTCCTATAATTACCACCCCTCAATTTAAAGCCATGTCCCCTCGTGTTAGCCATCACCATCCGAGGTAAAAGGCTCTCACTGTCCACCCTATCTAATCCTCTGACCATCTTGTATGCCTCAATTAGGTCACCTCTTAACCTTCTTCTCTCTAACGAAAATAACCTCAAGTCCCTCAGCCTTTCCTCATAAGACCTTCCCACCATACCAGGCAACATCCTGGTAAACCTCCTCTGCACCCTTTCCAATGCCTCCACATCTTTCTTATAATGCGGCGACCAGAACTGTACACAATACTCCAAGTGCGGTTGCACCAGAGTTTTGTACAGTTGCAACATGACCTCACGGCTCCGAAATTCAAACCCTCTGCCAATAAGAGCCCTCACATTTCAGATTTCAACATAAAAATAAAACCCCCTCCTCTGCTAAACCTGTATCCTCTTGTTTACAATGATGCGGATGGTGGGAAGATAACTTTTTTTTTATTTGTTCATAGGACATGGGCATTGCTGGCTGGCCAACATTTATTGCCCATCCCTAGTTGGCCAAGAGCAGTTGAGAGTCAACCGGAGTTATAAGGAGAGGTTGGATAGACTGGGACTTTCTTCCCTGGAGCGTAGGAGGCTAAGGGGTGATCTTATAGAGGTCTATAAAATAATGAGGGGCACAGATCAGCTAGATAGTCCATATCTTTTCCCAAAGGTAGGGGAGTCTAAAACTAGAGGGCATAGGTTTAAGGTGAGAGGGGAGAGATACAAAAGTGTCCAGAGGGGCAATTTTATCACACAGGGGGTGGTGAGTGTCTGGAATGAGCTGCCAGAGGTAGTAGTAGAGGCGGGTACAATTTTGTCTTTTAAGAAGCATTTACACAGTTACATGGGTAAGATGGGTACAGAGGTATATGGGCCAATCGCGGGCAATTGGGACTAGCTTAGTGGTTAAAAAAGGGCAGCATGGACAAGCTGGGCCGAAGGGCCTGTTACCATGCTGTAAATCTATGACTCTAATCACATTGTTGAGGCTTTGGAGTCTCATGTAGGCCAGACCGGGTAAGGACGGCAGATTTCCTTCCCTAAAGGACATTAGTGAACCAGATGGGTTTTTCCGACAATCGACGATGGTTTCATGGTCATCAGTAGATTCTTAATTCCAGATATTTTTTATTGAATTCGAATTCCACCATCTGCCTTGGCGGGATTCGAACCCGGGTCCCCCAGAACATTAGCTGAGTTTCTGGGTTAATAGTCTAGTGATAATACCACAAGGCCATCGCCTCCCCAACTTTTTGTAGTACTGTTATTATTCACCGAAATGATGAATTATAATATTTATTCTGATGTTAGCCCTAAGAGTCACGAGACTAGGACTGAGAATGTCCCACAGCAGGCCACTATGTTAAACCCTTTGCCAACAGATACCATCATCAAGTGATGACAGAACATGACCACGTTGATGTACCCATAGTAAGGGTGCCAACTGTGAGTGGGCACACCCCGGATCACACACCCCTACCCCATACCCCATCACAAACCCCCGCCTCCTCCAACTTTGGCTGCCCAACCCTTCAGTTCCCCTTGGGAAGCTGTTGCCTCTCAGGCGAACACCCATTTCTCCCTCACTCCGTCTCTCACATCTGCTGTGCCGGGATTCGGACAGGAGCTGAGTTTCTGGATTAATATTCCAGCAATAATACCACCAGGCTGAGTGAGTTTGAGGATAGTGTTAAGTCCCAGGTTGAATACAATGCTTTCTTATACCGCACTAATTCTGGATGTGACTTGTCTGTTCATTGCAGGGGTTTGTTGTGGCTGTTCTGTATTGTTTCCTGAACGGGGAGGTAAGCTGATGTTTTTTTCCTTCTTGCTAAAACATTAAAGAAAAGCTTTTTGTTCTGGTTTTTGCTGTGTGTGTGTGTGTGCGCGTTACGTGTGTGTGCGCACGTGTATATTGTGTGTGCGTGCGGACGTGAGTGTGTGTGTGTGTGTGTGTGTTGTGCAGTGTGTATGTGTGTGTGCGCGCGTGCGTGTGCATATGAGTGTGCGTGTGTGTGATTGTGTAGTGTGTGTGCTTGTGCATGTGTGTGTATGCATATGTTGTGTGTGCATGCACACGTGAATGTGCAGAGTGTGCTTATTGTGTGTTTTGTTAATGTTTTGTGTGTATTGTGTGTATGTTGTGTGTTTTGTGAGTGTTTTGTATGTATTGCGTGTGTTTTGTGTGTTGTGTGTATTGTATGTGTTTTGTGTGTATTGTGTGTTTTATGTGTGTTTTGTGAGTGTTTTGTGAGTATTGTGTGTGTTTTGTGTGTGTGTTGTGTGTATTGTATGTGTTTTGTGTGTATTGTGTGTTTTCTGTGTGTTTTGAGTGTTTTGTATGTATTATGTGTGTTTTGTGAATGTTTTGTGTGTTGTGTGAATTGTGTGTGTTTTGTGTGTATTGTGTGTTTTATGTGTGTTTTGTGAGTGTTTTGTGAGTATTGTGTGTGTATTGTGCATGTTGTACGTGCGTGTGCATGTGAGTGTGCGTGTGTGTGAATGTGCAATGTGTGTGCTTGTGCATGTGTGTGTGTGCATATGTTGTGTGTGCGTGCACACGTGAATGTGCAGTGTGTTTATTGTGTGTTTTGTTAATGTTTTGTGTGTATTGTGTGTATGTTGTGTGTTTTGTGAGCGTTTTGTATGTATTGTGTGTTTTGTGTGTGTGTTTTGTGTGTATTGTATGTGTTTTGTGTGTTTTCTGTGTGTTTTGAGTGTTTTGTGTGTATTATGTGTGTTTTGTGAGTGTTTTGTGTGTATTGTGTGTTTTGTGTGTATTATGTGTGTTTTGTGAATATTGTGTGTGTTTTGCATGTGTTTTGTGAGTGTTTTGTGTGTATTGTGTGTGCTTTGTATGTATTGTGTATGTTTTGTATATATTGTGAGTGTTTTGTGTGTTTTGTAAATGTTTTGTGTGTATTGTGTGTTGTGTGTGTTTTGTGAGTGTTTTGTGTGTGTATTGTGAGTGTATTGTGTTTGTATTGTGTGTGTTTTGTGTGTGCTTTGTGAGTGTACTGTGTGTGCATTGTGTGTGTATTGTGTGTATTTTGTGTGTGTATTGTGTGTGTTTTGTGAGTGTATTGTGAGTGTTTTGTGTGTGTTTTGTGTATTGTGAGTGTTTTGTGTGTATTGTGTGTGTTTTGTGTGTATTGTGTGTTTTGTGTGTGTATTGTGTGTGCATTGTGTGTTTTGCGAGTGTATTGTGAATGTTTTGTGTGTGTTTTGTGAGTGTTTTGTGTGTGTATTGTGTGTATTTGTGTGCATTGTGTGCATTGTGTGTGTTTTGTGTGTGTTGTGTGTGTTTTGTGTGTATTGTGTGTGTTTTGTGTGTATTGTGTGTATTGTGTGTGTTTTGTGTGTATTGTGTGTATTGTGTGTGTTTTGTGTGTATTGTGTGTATTGTGTGTGTTTTGTGTGGGCATTGTGTGTTTTGTGAGTGTATTGTGAGTGTTTTGTGTGTGTTTTGTGTATTGTGAATGTTTTGTGTGTGTTTTGTGAGTGTTTTGTGTGTGTATTGTGTGTGTTTGTGTGCATTGTGTGCATTGTGTGTGTTTTTGTGTGTGTTGTGTGTGTTTTGTGTGTATTGTGTGTGTTTTGTGCGTATTGTGTGTGTTTTGTGTGTATTGTGTGTGTTTTGTGTGTATTGTGTGTATTGTGTGTGTTTTGTGTGTATTGTGTGTATTGTGTGTGTTTTGTGTGGGCATTGTGTGTTTTGTGAGTGTATTGTGAGTGTTTTGTGTGTGTTTTGTGTATTGTGAATGTTTTGTGTGTGTATTGTGTGTGTTTTGTGTGTATTGTGTGTGTTTGTGTGCATTGTGTGTGTTTTGTGTGTGTTGTGTGTGTTTTGTGTGTATTGTGTGTATTGTGTGTGTTTTGTGTGTGTATTGTGTGTTTTGTGAGTGTATTGTGAGTGTTTTTGTGTGTGTTTTGTGTATTGCGAATGTTTTGTGTGTGTTTTGTGTGTACTGTGTGTATTGTGTGTGTATTGTGTGTTTTGTGTGTGTTTTGTGTGTGTTTTGTGTATTGTGAATGTTTTGTGTGTGTATTGTGTGTGTTTTGTGTGTACTGTGTGTATTGTGTGTGTACTGTGTGTTTTGTGTGTGTTTTGTGTGTGTTTTGTGAGTGTTTTGTGTGTGTTTTGTGTATTGTGAATGTTTTGTGTGTATTGTGTGTGTTTTGTGTGTACTGTGTGTATTGTGTGTGTATTGTGTGTTTTGTGAGTGTTTTGTGAGTGTTTTGTGTATTGTGAATGTTTTGTGTGTGTATTGTGTGTGTATTGTGTGTGTATTGTGTGTGTTTTGTGTGTACTGTGTGTTTTGTGAGTGTTTTGTGAGTGTTTTGTGAGTGTTTTGTGTTTGACTCCCTTCAATTCCAGTGCAGCTGAGTACATCCAAATGACATTTTTAAGTTTCTTCCCAAAGGTACAGTCCGAGATCAAGCGGAAGTGGAGGAGCTGGAAGGTAAACCGGTACTTTGCTGTTGACTTCAAGCACCGGCACCCATCGCTGGCCAGCAGTGGGGCCAACGGCGGCACCCAGCTCTCCGTGCTGAGTAAGAGCAGCTCGCAGATCCGGATGTCCAGCGTCAATGCAGAAAACCTGGCCACATGAACCCCGAGGGCCTGGCGATCCCTGCCCCTCTCTGACCTCCTCTCCCCCCCGCCCTCCGCATCCTCCCTCCTCAACGTGGGAAGCTTTGAAAGAATTCCGTTCCCCGACACAGCGCGTGTACAATCAGAAGCCACCGTTACATGTCTCAGTCGCCCTTTGGGTGGACGGGGTTGCACTCCTGGATGTCCGGCGGTGTTTCGAGGACAAGAATCCTGATATTGTTTCCCCCCTCCCAACCTCCCCCGACCTTCTCCCCGCAAATCCACCCCCCCCCCCCCCCCCCCCACCCCCACCCCCCACTCCTCCACAATCCCGAAACAAGTTTCGGGACGAAGGACAATAATGTCATTTGACGTCACGGACTGGGACAAGAGAATAAAAGAAACCACTGACTGTATTTTTGGAACTTTCGTTACGCTGGCTATCTCAGTCAACCCTCCTCCGCGCCCGCCCCTCCCCCCCCCCCCCCCCCCCGCCTGTCACCTTTCTCAGATCCCCACCACCACCCCAGCTTTCGCCTTGCTGCTCCTTGCCTAAGTGGGGGGGGTTTGGGGGGGGGAGGGGGAGGGGAGACACACAGGCCATTCAGCCTCCCCCCCCCCCCCCCAAACCTCCGACGGCTGTCACCCTGGTATCACGACCGGTAACCTCACGCAGTGACGCCTAACCTCATCCAGTGACACACACGTAGCCTCGGAGAGTGACACTCAGCCTCACAGAGCGACAGGTGACCCTACAGAGCACTGGGTGACCCCCGGTACAGCGATATCGAGCCTGTGACGGTCACGTCACGCAGTTTTGCCGTGACTCGGAACCCTAGCTAGCGATATGTAGCCATCGACAGGAGTACGTGGCCCTCCCCCCGGGCAATGACACTTCCCCCCCTTTACAGCAAGCCAGAGCTGCACAGGCGACATGCAACTCCCTATCTGACCCGTGACCCTAAAGAGCGACAGGTAGAGCTGGATTTTCGCCACCGAAACAGGAAATCGCCGTTTCCAGCCACAGAGGGGGCGTGGAATGGAATTAGACCCGCCAATCCATGAAGTTGCGCCTATGGCGGGGAGGGGGGATGGTGGTCACAAGGGGTTGGCGAGTGCCCAGCGGGGCAGCTGGTAACAACCCCACTCAGTTGGATGGCACTTCACCTCAGTTGGAGCAGAGGTAGTTCGACCCTCTGGCCCTCGCTGCTCGTCGTTCAGTAGACCAAACGGCCCTCCTCCTCCCGCTCCCTCGTCCTCGGGTCCACGTGCACTCTCCGTAGTCCTTCACGTGCCAGCCCATTGCCTCCCAAGCAGTCCCCGTGGCCCCTCCATGCCAACGCAGTGCCATCTCATGCCTCTCCCTTGCTCATTTGCCCATTATGCGTGATGTACCCAACCAATAACAATGGCATGTGTGCAACTCCTGAGGACACCCATTCAGAAATCTCCCTTTAGAAATACTGCTCCAAAAGTTTCCGCCTGTCCTCATTATTAACTGAGACCAATAAACAGCAAAGAATCTGTTCTGACAAGTGAAGTGAATCGTTGACTTTGCTTGTTTGGCATCTTTGACGCGATTATAATAAGTTTTTCCTGCCTGCGATCTCTTTTGTCAATGTCTCAGTCTGTAAAGCTGGACTAGGAGCATTCACTGAAACTCCACAGTGCAGAAGGAGGCCATTCGGCCCATCGAGTCTGCACCGACCACAATCCCATCCAGGGCCCGATTCCCGTGACCCCACATATTTGCCCTGCTAATCCCCCTGACAAGAAGGGGTAATTTAGCACGGCCAATCCACCTAGCCCGCATGTCTTTGGAGCATGAGAGGAAACCGGAGCAGGCGCGAGAAAGTGCATGCTCCACCAGATAGTGACCTGAGGCCAGAATCGAACCCGGGTCTCTGACGCTGGGAGGCAGCAGTGCTAACCACTGTGCCACCGTGCCACCCAGGACAAGAGACAGGGATAGGAAATGATTCAAACCTCTATTATTGATCATTTAAAGGCCTGTTTGATTGACATTTTGGTATAATCATGGAAGCAGCACTTTTATATCCCAAAGGAAGATTTCGGGATGGGTGTATTTTTTTTCTTCTCAGCAGTTGCACACTTGCTATTGTTACTATATGGTTTGTTGGTTATGTACATTGTGCATTACTGGGTGAGTAGGCATGGGAGAGGCATGACTTGGCTTGGAGAGTATGAAGCACCAGGAGGGATGGCTGGGGAGGGAACGAGGGCTTGAGTTGGTGTGGGATGACAGTGTGCGGCTACCAGGCATGAGTGAGGCCTTCTGAATTTACCTCTCAAAGGAATCCTTGAATCCCTACAGTTCAGAAGGAGGCCATTCGGCCCATCGCGCCTGCACCAACCACAATCCCACTCATGCCCTATTCACCCAACATCGTGCATTTGCCCCACCTCGTCCCTCTGACACTAAGGGGCAATTTAGCACGGCCGATCCACCTCACCCGCGCATCTTTGGCGTGTGGGAGCAAACCAGGGCACCCAGGGGAAACCCACGCGGACACGGGGAGAATGTGCAGACTCCGCGCGGGCAGTGACCCGAGCCGGGAATCGAACCCGGGTCCCTGGCGCTGCGAGGCAGCGGTGCTAACCACCGTGCCACCCTGCTATCCCAAAGGTTCCCAAATTCAAACTACAGAGGAGCCGTGACCACGAGACACGGGGAGGATTGGGCCAACTCCATGGAAACTGAGGGTAAGAGGTGGGAAAGGCCACGGTGGATCCAGCTAGATCGAGGGCAGGGTGGGGGCCTTGTTGCCTTGTATATTTAGCACATCGCCCAGTACAGTGATAGCACGCCGGACATGGTCAGACAGAGCACGACGTAATGACATGCCGTGACACAGAGGTGACGTGTAACCGTTTACAGGAACGCATGCCCCTATACAATGCCACCTACCAATGAGACAGAGCCTTTACCCGTGCCGGCTAAAAATTGCCAGTGCTGGAAACGAGGAAAGGAATCCTAGAACCGGGCCCCGCCTGCCATTTCTTCAATTTCGCCTCCGGAGTCCATCCCTGGCCCAGCGAAAATCTAGCCCCCCGCTCCTCAGGACGGCACAGAACCCTGTTCCGGGAAAGGGGAGACCCTGCCCACCGCTTGTGCACCATCGGTGTTTGGTGGCGTTTTGTTTTGTGAGCTTCCTGCGACCGCCTGCTTTGTAGAACAGAAGTGGATGCTTTTTATGTGGCTGGTGATCCCCCACGACTAATCCAGAGACCAGAGTCTGTCTGCCTGCCTGCCGCTCATCGCCACTCCAGGCCAGTGGTCTGGCTGATTATAACTCCGATCTGCAATTCCTGCTTCACGGCCGATGGCAACTGGAGGGACGGAGGGGCAACTCTCAGCCCCTAGGGGACAGCAGGCGGCTGGAAGGAGAGCGAGAGAAAGACTTGTATTCACAAAAGGGACCTTTTCTCTCTACTGAATGAAGCAGAGGTCTCGCTCCCTCCCTCCTTCATCGCTACCCCCAATGGAATTGAGTGTCAACGTTCCAAGAGTGGTTGCAAACACGTCAACGTGAAGAAGATCGCCAATGAAGGCGTGGTAACGGAGTGAAACCTTTTCACAAATCGTAACCAGGAACCTAGCTACACCCCAGAGATGACCTCAAAGTGAAGAGTCACTGTTCCTGTCTCTAACATTGTCGAGAGTAGAAGTGCCAAGGCCTTAACTAGGCTCAAGGTCCAATAGGCCCAAAGCCTTAATTAACTAGGCCCAAGGTCCAATAGGCTCAAGGCCTTAATTAACTAGGCCCAAGGTCCAATAGGCCCAAGACTTTAATTAACTAGACCCAAGGTCCAATAGGCCCAAAGCCTTAATTAACTAGGCCCAAGGTCCAATAGGCCCAAGGCCTTAATTAACTAGGCCCAAGGTCCAATAGATCCAAGGCCAAAAAGCTTGACAAGAGTCTGACCGGGAAGTAATTTGCTTTCCAAATTTCATGAGGACGGATTTGGAGAAAATTTTAAAATCTCCTCCCCAACCCTTTATACATCCTTTATCTCAATGTGGTCAATTCCTAAATGCACACTGAAGATTTACCACATCTGTAGAGGTGATTATAGAGGGCTTGATTTTTTTTTTAACTAGAAGGGTATTAGGACCCCCACAGAAGGGGGGGGCCGTTCAATGGAAACTGTAAAATAATAAAACGCAGGGAGAACCTCCCTTTTTTTGTCCAGTATTTGGGACGTGTGGTATAAATGCAGCAGTGTTGGACCCACGTGAGCTGTTGTGAAGCGCTTTTTGTTTTGGCTTGAAGCAGCGTCGCCGGTGTTTGTTGTCGCGAAATGGTGTGACTTCTTTTCACAAACCGTCCCGTGAGATTGGAACCTCTGTACGTCGGACGACCCGTCACCAGAGGGCAGCCCAGTGCACTTGGGTGGAGTGACACTTTGTCGGTGTAAATACACTTTCAGGGAGACAGAGCGAAATTGAGTGGTGTAACTCTACACTTCTCATTCGTAGGTGGGGCACGGGAATGGCTGGCAAAGCCAAGATTTATCACCCATCCTTAATTGCCCTTGGGAGGTGAGCCTCTTCCTTCAGTCTCACCGACTGGCTCTTTTAGGCGACTTTGGAGGTGGGGGGGGCGTAGTTGAGCACCGTGTGACTTTGTTGCGTCACATGTAGGCCAGACCAGGACAGGATGGCGGATTTCCTTCCCGACGGGGCAAACAGTGCAGTTACAACAATCCAGAGTGGCCACTAATATTGGGATTATCTTTTTATTCCAGATTTGTTTTTTAAGTCATGGAATTTGAATCCGTCCAGCTGCCTGCCTCGTTGTACGTTGAGGTTTTCCACCTCCACTGCATTTCAGCCCGCTGCGATTCCACCCAGAGAGGTGTGTGGCGATGCTTTTGGGGAGCTCGGACCAGGGCAGTGATTAATGGGAGGATACTGAGAGATGTAGGGGAAGACCTTGGAGTGAATGTATAGAGCTGTATAGGGCATTGGTGAGGCCGCAGCTGGAGTACTGTGCGCAGTTTTGGGCGCCGCACCTGCGCAAGGATATTTTGGCCCTGGAGGGAGTGCAGAGGAGGTTTACTAGGCTGATACTGGAGTTGAGGGGATTGAGCTATGAGGAGAGGCTGAATAAACTAGGCTTGTACTCGTTAGAGTTTAGAAGAATGAGGGGAGATCTCATTGAGACGTACAAGATGATGAATGGGATGGATAGGATAGAGGTGGAGAGACTCTTCCCGCTCAAAAAAGACAGTAGGACTAGGGGGCACAGCCTCAAGATAAAGGGGGGACGGTTTAGAACAGAGTTGAGGAGGAACTTCTTCACTCAAAGGGTGGTGAATCTCTGGAATTCTCTGCCCGTTGAAGTGGTGGAGGCTGCCTCGCTAAATATTTTTAAGAAGCGGGTTGATGGGTTCTTGATAAGAGAGGGGATTAAGGGATATGGGGAGAGGGCGGGAAAGTGGAACTGAGCCACAACAGATCAGCCATGATCTTATTGAATGGCGGGGCAGGCTCGAAGGGCTAGATGGCCTACTCCTGCTCCTATTTCTTATGTTCTTATGTTCTTATGAATGTCCTCAGATCCCTGAAGGTAGCAGGACTCTGGGTCTGTTCCCAATGGAGTTTAGAAGGATGAGGTGGAGGTGGGGGGTTGGAGGGGGGGTGGGGGGGGGGAGTGGATCTCATTGAAATTGACAGAATACTGAAAAGCCTGGATAGGGAGGGATGTGGGGAAGATGTTTCCATTAGTCGGTGAGACTAAGATCTGAGGGCACAGCCTCAGAGTAAAGGGACAACCTTTTGGAACTGAGATGAGGAGGTATTTCTTCAGCCAGAGGGCGGTGAATCTGTGGAATTCATTGCCACAGAGGGCAGTGGAGGCTGGACCATTGAGTGTACTTAAGATAGAGATAGGTCCTTGATTGGAAAAGGGATCAAAGGTTACAGGCAGAAGGCAAGAGAATTGGGGTTGAGAAACTTATCAGTCATGATTGAATGGCGGAGCAGACTCGATGGGCCAAATGGCCTAATTCTGCTCCTAAGACTTATGGTCTTATCCCACCCGGCCCTTATCCCGGTAACCCCAAACATTTCCCCTGCTAATCCCCCTGACACTAAAGTGCAATTTAGCATGGCCAATCCGCTTTACTCGCACATCTTTGGAGTGTGGGAGGAAACTGGAGCACCTGAAGGAAACCCACGCAGACATGGGGAGAATGTGCAGACTCCACACAGACAGTGACCCAAGCTGGGAATCGAACCCGGGCCCCTGGCGCTGTGAGGCAGCGGTGCTAACCGCTGTTATTTGTCATTTATATTAATGATTTGGATGAGAATATAGGGGGCATGGTTAGTAAGTTTGCAGATGACACCAAGATTGGTGGCATAGTGGACAGTGAAGAAAGTTATCTCCAATTGCAATGGGATCTTGATCAGTTGGGCCAGTGGGCTGACGATTGGCAGATGGAGTTTGATTTAGACAAATGCGAATTAATGTATTTTGGGAGATTGAACCAGGGCAGGACTTACTCAGTTAATGGTAGGGCGCTGGACAGAGTTACAGAACAAAGAGATCTAGGGGTACAGGTTCATAGCTCCTTGAAAGTGGAGTCACAGGTGGACAGAGTGGTGAAGAAGGCATTCAGCATGTTTGGTTTCATCGGTCAGAACATTGAATACAGGAGTTGGGACGTCTTGTTGAAGTTGTACAAGACATTGGTAAGGTCACACTTGGAATACTGTGCACACTCTGGTCACCCTATTCTAGAAAGGATATTATTAAACTAGAAAAAGTGCAGAAAAGATTTACTAGGATGCTAATGAGACTTGATGGTTCGAATTATAAGGAGAGGCTGGAGCGTAGAAAGCTGAAGGGTGATCTTATAGCAATAGATCAGCTAGATAGTCAATATCTTTTCCCAAAGGTAGCAGAGTCTAAAACTAGAGGGCATAGGCTTAAGGTGAGAGGGAAGAGATACAAAAGTGTCCAGAGGGGCAATTTTTTCACACAGAGGGTGGTGAGTGTCTGGAACAAACTGCTAGAGGCAGCAGTTGAGGCGGGTACAATTTTGTCTTTTAAGAAGCATTTAGACAGTTACATGGGTATGATGGGTATATAGGGATATGGGCCAAATGCGGGCAATTGGGTTTAGCTCAGTGGTTTAATAAAAAGGGTGGTATGGGCAAGTTGGGCCGAAGGGCCTGTTTCCATGCTGTAAACCTCTATGACTCTACCTTCATACCGCCCTCACATCCTCTTCACATCCTATTTGACCACAGGTGGGGTTCCAGAGATCTGGAGAACAGCCAATGTTGTTCCCTTATATAAAAAAGGAAACAGGGATAATCCAGGAAATTATAGGCCGGTGAGCCTGACAGCAGTGGTGGAGAAGCTTTTGGAGAAGATACTGAGGGACAGGTTGTATGCACATTAGGAGAAAAACAGACTAGTTAGTGACAGGCAGCATGGTTATGTACGGAGAAGGTCATGTCTCACCAACTTGATTGAGTTTTTTGAAGAGGTGGCAAAGATAATTCATGAGGGAAGGACTGTGAATGTAATTTATAAAGACTTTAGTTAAGGGTTTGACAAGGTTTCACATGGCAGACTGGTACAAAAACTAAAATCACATTTGGCATGGGCTGGATAGATGGATACAGAACTAACTTGGCTATAGAAGACAGGGAGTAGCGATGGAAGGGTGTTTTTCAGAATGGAGATCTGTAGCTAATGATGTTCCGCAGGGATCAGTGCTGAGACCTCTGTTGTTTGTAGTATATATAAATAATCTAGAGGAAAATGTAGGTGGTCTGATTAGTAAGTTGGCAAATGGCCCAAAGATTGTTAGAGTTGCTGATAGTGCCAGGGATTGTCAGAGGATACAACAGGATATAGATAGATTGGAGACTTGGACACAGAAATGACAGTTGGAGTTTAATCCAGATAACTGTGAGATGATGCATTTTAGAGGATCAAATTCAAGTGTGAATTATAAATGGCAGAGCCCTTCGGAACATGAACATACAGAGGGATCTGGGCGTGCAGGTCCACAGTTCCCTAAAAATGGCAACACAGGGCGGCCAAGGTGATGAAGAAGGTCTATGACATGCTTGTCTTCATCAACCGGGGCATTGAGTACAGGAGTTGGGAAATCATGTTACAGCTTTATAAAACCTTGGTTAGGCCGCATTTGGAGTATTGCGTGCAGTTCTGGTCACCACACTACCAGGAGGATGTGGAAGCTTTGGAGAGAGAGCAAAGAAGGTTCACCAGGATGTTGCCTGGTCTCGGGGGTGTTGGCTACGAGGAGAGGTTGAATAAACTGGGATTGTTTTCACTGGAAAGACGGAGGCTGAGGGGAGACCTGATAGAGGTCTACAGAATGATGAGACAGGGTGGATAGTCAGAGGCTTTTCCCCCAGGGTGGAAGTGTCAATTACACGGGGGGGCACAGGTTCAAGGTGAGAGGGGGAAAGTTTAAGGGAGATGTACGGGGGGAAGTTTTTTTACACAGAAAGTGGTGGGTGCCTGGAACCCACTAGCGGGGGAGATAGTGGAAGCAGATACGATAGTGGCTTTTAAGGGGCTTCTGGACAAATACATGAATAGGATGGGAGTAGAGGGATACAGTCCCCGGAAGGGTAGGGGGTTTCAGTTCAGACGGGCAGCGTGGTCGGCGCAGGCTTGGAGGGGCCGAAGGGCCTGTTCCTGTGCTGTAATTTTTCTTTGTTCTCTGATGAGGAGCAGGCACAGGCCATCCTGCAGAAGGGGATCCCTCCCAGTCCCTTCCCCCCCCCCCCCCACCTCTCCATTCTGTCCCAGAGGTTGCACTGTCCCTGACCGTTTGAACACTAGCAATAGGAGTAGACCATACAGCCCTTCCAACCTGTTCCACCCTGAACATCTTCAGCTATAACAGCACCCCTCTGTTCCCTGAGGGACCTGTCCCAGCTACAAAGGAATTCAACAGTGGGACGTCCACAATAGTCTGAGGGAGACAATTCCAAAGGTTCACAACCCCTTTGAGAGAAGAAATGTCTCCTCGTCTCAGACCAAAATGTTTGACCCCTTTTCTGGAATCAAGTAATTTTTGACTGAAAGCTTTCAGGATTCTTCCTCCTTGAGGTGCCGTCTCTCTTACTCACCCTCTCTTAGAACCTGCTGCTCCTCCCAGGCCGGAAGGCCTCTTGTTTGGCTGGCTAAATTCCAGGGCCTTGCTTCCATTCCTAATTGGACAGCAAACCCTCCCTCTGGCTGTTCATTGGCATCCCTGGAACGACCATAGTGCCCGTTGCAGGGTCTGGAGAAAGCCCCTATCCCATTCCCCTCCCCCCCAGGCAAAGTGGGGAGTCCATCGAATCCCTACAGTGCAGAGGGAGGCCATTTGGCCCATTGTGTCTGTACCATTCCACACAGGCTCTGTTTCCGTAACCCTGCATATTTACCCCGTTAATCTCCTTAACCCACACGGCTTGGGGCACCAAGGGCCAATTCACTGTGGGCGATCCGCCTAACCCGCACATCTTTGGACTGCGGAGGAAGCTGGAGCACCCGGAGGAAACCCACGCAGACATGGGGAGAACGTGCAGGGACAATGACCCAAGGCCGGAATGGAACCTGGATCCCTGGCAGCTGCGAGGCAGCAGTGCTAACCGCTGTGCCACCATGCCGCCCACAAGTCAACCCAGAGATGAGCGTCCCCTTAAAAGCTTGAAGCGGAACTTGAGTGACGGGTGCAGCAGTGATTATAGAATCCCTACAGTGCAGAGGGAGGCCACGTGGCCCACCAAATCTGCGTGGACCACAGTCCCACCTCAGCCCTATCCCCTTCACCCCACTCATCCACCCTGCTAGTCCCCCTGATGCCCCCTAAGGGGCATCCTGGCATGGCCAATCCACCTAACGCGCGCATATTTCGGACTGCGGGAGGAAACCGGAGCTCCCGAGGTAACCCACGCAGACACGGGGTGAACGTGCAAACCCCACACAGGCAATGACCCGAGGCTGGAATCGAACCCGGGACCCTGGCGCTGTGAGGCAGCAGTGCTAACCCGCTGTGCCACCGTGCCGTCCCATTAGAAAGGCTGGTGATTTGTAGTAACCCATGGGGATCAGTTAGGAGTTTACACAGAATGCGTGAAGAGCAGTGACTCGCACAATTAGCACATAGTTACGTGTGGCACTGTATAAACAGTGCTTCGTTATGAGTAACACCGTTTAGACAGGACTAAAAAAAGAACTTCAATTCCTTAAGCTTTCTGCGTAACGCTGCCAAAAATCCGCAAAATGAACCTATAAAGTTGGTGATTAAGACAGAGCGAATTTGTTTTCTTTAAAAGATGAAGGGTTTTGTCGACTGCAAGTGAATGATGAGGCATTAGTTTACTTCTGCGAGTTTATGACTGGATGGAAACTGAAACCTTTGCACGGTTTTTTCCTTCTACTCCTGAGTTTCCTTTCTACTGGAATAATGTCGATTGCCTGCGAAAGACAATGGTAGATTGAGTTAGGGGGATTTCCGCCACCCTTCGGGGAACCTGGCCGGAATGGCTGCGTCGCTAGTTTTGTGCTCTGCTCCAGTGCCAACCCCTTTAAACAGGATGTGGAGATGCCGGCGTTGGATTGGAGAGGGCACACTTATAAGTCTCACAACACCAGGTTAAATTCCAACAGGTTTATTTGGTATTACGAGCTTTCGGAACACTGCTCCTTCATCAGGTAAGTCCTGATGAAGGGATCGCCCACACTGAATTGGCCCTTAGTGTCCCAAGCCGTGTGGGTTAAGGAGATTAACGGGGTAAATATGCAGGGTGCTACCAAATAAACCTATTGGGCTTTAACCTGGTGTTGTGAGACTGCTAACTGTGCCTGTCCCTTTCCACAGGGCAAACCAGCAGAGCCACCATTGCCCCTCCAATTCCAACGCTCGTCCTGCACCCAAGGCAGACTTTTGCCTGCTTCCACAGCTACTGGTTTCCCAAACAGGCCTCTGGTCTGTCGCCGGGGGGGGTTTATACCCTGAGGGGCACTATCCCGCTGATTCAGGAGTCTTTCCCGCTCTTCCTGTCAACCGTTGACATGTTTGGAAGGATTTACAGGTTGACACTCAATCTGTTTGGCCACATAATGAACGCGCCTTCAAGTCCAACAGGACTCGATGGCCAAGGAAGGTGCGACATGAAGAGAGACTAAGAGGCAGGGACAACATGAGGAGAGACTAAGTCGATTAGGATTATATTGACTGGAGTTCAGAAGAGTGGGGGTGGTGGTATTTCATAGAAACTTATAAAATTCTAGCAAGGTTAGACAAGGTAGATTCAGAAAGACTATTCCTAATGGTGGGGTAGTCCAGAACGAGGGGTCTTAATTTGAGGATAACCTTTTAGAACTGAGATGAGGAGAAGTGTCTTTACCCAGAGGGTGGTGAATGTGTGGAATTCACAGAGTGGAGTTGAGGCCAAAATGTTGTCTGATTTCAAGAAGAAGTTAAATATAGCTCTTGGGGCTGGAGGGATCAAGGGACATGGGGGAGAAGGGGGGATTAGGATATTGAATTCAATGATCAGCCATGATCAAAATGAATCCAGAACAGGCTTGAAGGGCCCAATGGCCTACTCCTGCTTCTAGTTTCTATGCTACTTACAAGACCGCCCATACCCACTGCCCCTGATTTTCCCAACTCACAGCTGGGTGAGTTAATATTGACCCTTTAATGATCTTGTCCATGCCAGTGGGGAATGGGTTCTCCATCTTGTTATCGCACAGCGCAGTTGCTCAGTAGTTAGCTGCAGGTTTCATACCCCGATCCCCCGCTTGTGGAGAGCAGGAAATCCTTTCGAAGCTGATGCTTATGTCATAACTAAGACAGGGGGGAGGAAAGGCTGTGTGGGTCATGGTTACCCAGCGAGGCATTAGTAACGGGCGCATCAGCGACTGCACACAAAATTCTCAACGAAAGGTGGCACCTCTGCGGAAATGGTGGACGGCAAAGCTCATTCCGTGGTTTACACCACGGAACCTGATTGAGAGAAGGGGAATGTTATTGATGGGAACTGTTGAACTCTGTACCTCCTTGGTCCTTGTATCCATCCCTGATTATCATGGGGAAGAAATTTTATACAGCATCCTCTCCAAATGGAAACCCTATTGAGGGGTTTTGGATAGGTGGGGTGGGGTGGGGGGGTAAGACTCCTGCCCGCTGCGCCTTCTGTTGGGTGTGACTCAATGGTCTCTTGTCATTCATCCTCTCTCTTGGTCCCAAGGCCTGTTGTCTGAGTTGTGAAGCTATTTTTTTAATACCTGAAAGTTTGTAACACAGATAATTAAGTGATGCGGTGGTTATTCATAATGGAATCCGATCTCTTTGAAGATAAAAAATAAGTGAGCTTTATGTAATGTGTGCATAATGCGTGTTTCGCGGCACTGATTATTCTAGATGTTTTAGCCATGCTGATGATGTGTAAATGTTCAATAATTTGCTATCAATCTATGCAGCCAAGTGATCATTCTCCCTGGGACTCGTGAATTGGATTGATTTATTATTGTCACGTTTATTGGGACACAGTGAAAAGTATTGTTTCTTGCATGCTATGCAGAGAAAACATACCGTACATAGGGAGAAGGAAAGGAGAGGGTGCAGAATGTAGTGTTGATCTGATTTGATTTATTATTGTCACATGTATTAACATACAGTGAAAAGGTTTCTCATGTGCTATACAGACAAAGCACACCGTTCATAGAGAAGGAAACAAGAGGGTACAGAATGTAATGTTACAGTCATAGTCATTGGGTGTAGGTCAACTTAATGCAAGGTAGGTCCATTCAAAAGTCTGACAGCAGCAGGGAAGAAGCTGTTCTTGAATCGGTTGGTACGTGACCTCAGACTTTTGTGTCTTTTTCCCGCCGGAAGAAGGTGGAAGAGAGAATGTCCGGGGTGCGTGGGGTCCTTAATTATACTGGCTGCTTTCCTGAGGCAGCGGGAAGTGTAGACAGAGTCAATGGATGGGAGGTTGATTTGTGTGATGGATTGGGCTCCATTCACGACCCTTTGTAGTTCCTTGCGGTCTTGGGCAGAGCAGGAGCCCATACCAAGCTGCGATACAACCAGAAAGAATGCTTTCTATGGTGTATCTATAAAAATTGGTGAGAGTTGTAGCGGACATGCCAAATTTATTGTTCATAGAGTACATGGAGGAGAAGAAAAAAATTTACAGTTACAGATAGGGTGCAGAGAAACGGCAGCTCGGTGATACAGTCACTAGCATTGATGCCTCACAGCACCAGGGATTCGGGTTCGATTTCTAGCTTGGGTCACTGTCTGTGCGGAGTTTGCACATTCTCCCCGTGTCTGCGTGGGTTTCCTCCGGGTGCTCCGGCTCCTTCCCACAGTCCAAAGATGTGCGGGTTAGGTTGATTGGCCATGCTAAGTTGCCTCTAGTTTTGGGGGGACTAGCTAGGGTAAATCCATAGGATTACGGGGATAGGGTGGGTGCAGGCATCTGCGGGGATAGGATATTGTCGGTGCAGGCCGAATGGCCTCCTTCTGTACTGTAGGGATTCAATTATCATGTAAGGGAAGTCCATTCAAAGTGAACTGTTCAATCAACCGTGGGACAAAAAAGAGAATCGAGACCTTCTGATGCCCTCTCAGAGTTTGGGCAGTGCGGTGGGATTGGCGGGAGAGATGGTGAGAGGCTGATTTCCATTGGCTCGGAATATCTAAAAATCTGGGATGTGAACTCAGCATAAGGGGTCTGCCAGTTGATACTGAGATAAGGAGAAATTTCTTCTCGAGTGTTGTGAGTCTTTGGAATTCCCTACTCTAGGGAGTTGTAAATGCTCAGCTATGGTGTATAGGGGACTGATAGATGTTTGAAGAGGCCCCCATTGCCCAATTCCTATAACCCCTCCCATTTAACATGGCCAATCCACCTAACTTGCACATCTTTGGACACTAAAGGACAATTTAGCATGGCCAATCCCCCTAACCTGCACACCTTTGGACACGAACGGACAATTTAACATGGCCAATCCCCCTAACCTGAATATCTTTGGACACTAAGGGACAATTTAGCATGGCCAATCCAACTAACCTGCACATCTTTGGACACTAAGGGACAACTTAGCATGGCCAACCTCCCTAACCTGCACATCTTTGGACACTAAGGGGCAAGTTAGCATGGCTAATCCACCTAACCTGCACATCTTTGGACACTAAGGGACAACTTAGCATGGCCAACCTCCCTAACCTGCACATCTTTGGACACTAAGGGGCAAGTTAGCATGGCTAATCCACCTAACCTGCACATCTTTGGACACTAAGAGACAATTCAGCATGGACAACCCACCTAACCTGCACATCTTTGGACACTAAGGGGCAATTTACCATGGCCAATCCCCCTAACCTGAATACCTTTGGACAAGAAGGGACAATTTATCATGGCCAATCCACCTAACCTGCACATCTTTGGACTGCGGGAGGAAAGCGGAGCACTTGGAAAAAACCGAAGCAGACATGGGGAGAACGTGCAAACTCCATGCAGTCGGCACTGAACCCAGGTCTCTGGCGCCGTGAGGCCACACTAACCACCATGATGTTGTTTATCTGATTAGCAAGTGTGCAGGAGTGAGCATCTGGTCCAACAAAGGACAGTCGCATCAACGTGTGGCTAAAACTGGTCTTCCATTCAAACCAGCATTATATCCCCATTTTACTGGTGTTCCTTTTATAAAGTATACAAGACCAGTTTGGACCAGTACTCCTATTCCCCCATTACACTGGTGTTCCTTTTTAAAGTATACAAGACCAGTTTGGACCTGTATTCCTATTTCCCTGTTTTACTGGTGTTCCATTTTAATATATACAAGACCAGTATTCTTATTTCCCCTTATACTAGTATTCCACTTTAAAATATACAGTACCAATTTGGACCAGTCCCTCGAGGACAGATTATTGACAATCTGCATATCCAAATATTTACTCAAAACCACTTGTCTAGTGAGCGTAGTTTTCCTGAATTCCTTCCTCCCTTCCACTTCCTGACTCACAGCTATTTCTGGGACATCGTTCGTGTGTTCCATTGTGAAGACCAATTCAAGATTCCTGTTCAATTCAGCTGCCCTACTTTTCAAGTTTATTTATTAGCCCTACAAATACGCTTACATTAAACACCGCAATGGATGGAGAGAGAGCAAAGAAAGTTCACCAGGATGTTGCCTGGTCTCGGGGGTGTTGGCTACGAGGAGAGGTTGAATAAACTAGGATTGTTTTCGCTGGAAAGACGGAGGCTGAGGGGAGACCTGATAGAGGTCTACAGAATGATGAGACAGGGTGGATAGTCAGAGGCTTTTTCCCCAGGGTGGGAATGTCAATTACACGGGGGGGCACAGGTTCAAGGTGAGAGGGGGAAAGTTTAAGGGAGATGTACGGGGGGGGGGGGGGGGAGGTTTTTCACGCAGAGAGTGGTGGGTGCCTGGAACGCGCTGCCAGAGGAGGTGATGGAAGCAGGAACATTAACAACATTTAAGAGGCTTCTGGATGGGTTCATGAATAGGGAGGGAATAGAGGGATACAGTTCGAGTAAGGGAGAAGGTTTCTTTTCAGTTTAATTCAGGTATCATGATTGGGACAGGCTTGGAGGGCTGAAGGGCCTAAGAACATAAGAAATAGGAGCAGGAGTAGGCCATCTAGCCCTTCGAGCCTGCCCCGCCATTCAATAAGATCATGGCTGATCTGAAGTGGATCAGTTCCACTTTCCCGCTTTCTCCCCATAACCCTTAATCCCCTTGTCTATCAGAAACCTATCTACCCGTGACTTAAATATATTCAGCGAGGCAGCCTCCACCACTTCAACGGGCAGAGAATTCCAGAGATTCACCACCCTTTGAACCTGTTCCTGCGCTGGACTTTTCTTTGTTTTTTGAAGTTACTGTGAAAATCCCCTAGTCGCCACACACTCCGGCGCCTGTTCGGGTACACTGAGGTAGAATTTAGCACGGCCAATACACCTAACCAGCACAACTTATGGACTGTGAGAGGAAACTGGAGCATCTGGAGGAAACCCACGCAGACACGGGGAGAATGTGCAAACTCTGCACAGACAGTGACCCCAAGCTAGGAAATGAACCCCGGTCCTGAGGCAGCAGTGCTAGCCATTGTGCCATCACCATGCCCAAGCTCTGCTTTCCCTTTCCAGTTCCCCATTCACACTTTGTGTTGGACAAACAACACTCACTCTGTTAAGTCTGATTTAAATATCTGCAGGAGCTCTTACTCTCTGCCTTCAATCGTGTTCAAATTGAGTAAAATGATGAAATGGATGGAGAAATTATTTTTCCTGTAGTGGGGGAATCCAGAACAAAGGGGTGTCATTTTAAAGTTAGGGTCAAGATATGCTGAGGCATCAAATCAGATAGGGCAGCAAACATTTGCAAACTTGTTGGAGTTTAGAAGGATGAGGGGGGGATCTTATAGAGATGTATAAGATAATGAAGGGGATGGATAGGGTAGAGGTAGAGAGATTCTTCCTGCTTAGAAAGGACAGTAGGACTAGAGGGCACAGCCTCAAGATAAGGGGGGGTGCAGTTTAGATCGGAGTTGAGGAGGAACTTCTTCACTCAAAGGGTGGTGAATCTCTGGAATTCTCTGCCCGTTGAAGTGGTGGAGGCTACCTCGCTAAATATTTTTAAGACACGGGTAGATAGGTTTCTGATAGACAAGGGGATTAAGGGTTATGGGGAGAGGGCGGGTAAGTGGAACTGATCCACTTCAGATCAGCCATGATCTTATTGAATGGCGGGGCAGGCTCGAAGGGCTAGATGGCCTACTCCTGCTCCTATTTCTTATGTTCTAACTGCTGCTCCCCGAAAGGTTGTGACTGCTGAGTCAATTGTAAGTGAGATGCAAAGGGTTAATTGAGCAAAGACGGCTGAATTGCATTCAGGAATAAGTCATCTGACTGTGTGGCAAGAACAGGCCCGAGACCCTGAATGGCCTCCTCCTGTGTGTCCCGGCAGTGAAACCTGTTCTACCTCGCGCTCCAGATGCTTCCTCACTGAAGGTGAACTCAACTCGAGAAGGAAACAGTCAAGGGAGGGAGTCGGAAGACTGGCCTGAGCTGGTCTTGTGTACCTTAAAGTGGAAGACTAGTAACACGGGGAAATGAACGGCGGAATTCTCCAGCCGCGCTGGTCTAAAAGCCAGAAATTCCCATCGGAACTGTCAATGGGTTTTCACCCTGTCCGCAACCCCGCCCGCTAAAATTCCAGTGGCGGGCGGGATGGGAGAATTCCGGCCAAGAATACCGGCCCAAACCGGCCTTGTACACTTTAAAACGCCAGGTTAAAGTCCAACAGGTTCATTTGGAATCACGAGCTTTCGGAGCGCTGCTCCTTCATCGGGTGAGTGAAGGAGCGGTGTTCCGAAAGCTCGTGATTCCAAGTGAACCTGTTGGACTTTAACCTGGTGTTGCGGACTCCTTACTGTGCCCATCCCAGTCCAACGCCGGCATCTCCATACAATACTTTAAAATGGAAAACTAGTAAAACGGGAAAAGAAGAATACTGGTCGGAAATTTTTTTTTTCCTCGTGGGAGTTCCCCTGTACAAATCTTAGTTTGTCCTTCCCCAAACCTTTACACTGGATCCCTTTGTCCTGTAGGGCACAGATTTAAGATCATTAGCCATCCATCTGTGGGTGGGAGATGGGGAGGGCTAGAGATAAGGGGACTATCTTATGCCGTGATCCAGGGTGCATCATCTGAAAGAGCGCTGGAAGCAGGTCCAAAGGCAACAACAAAAATTACATTGAGATAGCACCTTGAAACTCCCCCAACATGCTTCACTGGTTTGGCAGCCAAGGAAATGATAGGGCAGGCGCCCCAAAGCTGGGTGGAAGAGACGTTTTTGAAGAGACGTCTCGAACAGCGAGATCGGGAGGTTTGCGGGTGGGTAGGGGGCCCAGGTTTTTTTTTGTTTGTTCATTCGTGGGACGTGGGCATCGCCGGCTGGGCCAGCATCCATTGCCCCTCCCTGGATGCCCTGGAGAAGGCGGTGGCGAGCTGCCTTCTTGAATCGCTACAGCCCCACCTGCTGAGGAGACCACCTTCTCAAGGTCAACGAGGAATGGGTAATAAACGCTGGCGGACTGGCGACGCCCATGTCCAACCAATGAACGGGAACTGAAGACAAGGTCACTAACGGTCGCGTGATTAAAATAGCGCGAGAGGGGAGTGTAGAAATCTCCGAGAGAGGGTTGTGGGGCTGGAGGAGGTTATTGAGATCGGTAGGAATTTTAAAACAAGGATTCAAATGTTGTCTGACCAATGGGGTTGCCTTTATTAAAGAGCTAGTATGGGCACAAGGGCCCGAATGGCCTTTCCCAGCTGCCACATCGTCCTTTGACAGTTAATCCTTGTGGGGAAACACTAACTCTGTTGCATTCCAAACAGTTGCGGAGACTTGATGTAAAAGGCTGTACAGATTGATAGTACTAGTGATGGTATCGCTACGTCATGTGAATGATTGTCCTATTTACCCCTGAGGCAACCTCAGGAGCAATGAAGGACCACGGTGTGTTACTCGAGTCTTTTATTGTGTTAATATTAACAATTGGGAGTGTCCCAGAGCTGTTTATTTATTTGCTATTTACAATGGGTGGGGCATAGATCGACGTGCATAGATGTATATATTAGAGATTTTTTATAGTGATGAAACCAATGTGACAATTTCATTAAATGTTCCTCTGTCTTAATATTGTGGATGCTGTCGTGTGATTTCTTTCCCCCCCCCCGCTTTAATGGGACAAAATCCCACTCCTAATTCCCTTGAACCGAGCTGTTTTTTCAGAGGGTAAGTGGATTTGTTTAGGTTTGTCAATTTTAAGTTATCCATTAGTGTCACAAGTAGGCTTACGTTAACACTGCAACGACACAGTAGCACGGTGGTTAGCACTGCTGCTTCACAGCTCTAGGCACCTGGGTTCGATTCCCAGCTTGGCTCACTGGCTGTGTGGAGTTTGCACATTCTCCTCATGCCTGCGTGGGTTTCCTCCCGCAGTCCAAAGATGTGCGGGTTAGGTTGATTGGCCATGCTTAAAAATTGCCCCTTAGTATTCTGAGATGTGTAGGTTAGAGGGATTAGGGGGTATAATATGTAGGGATAAGGGGGTAGGGCCTGGGTGGGATTCTGGCTGGCGCAGACTCGATGGGCTGAATGGCCTCTTTCTGCACTGTAGGGTTTCTATTCTCGATTCTATTTCTTAAAAAACATTTGGATTAGCACATGGATGGGAAAGGAAACAGAGGGATATGGGTAACTGGGACTAGCTGGGAGGGGACCATGGCGCAGTGGTTAGCACTGCTGCTTCACAGGGACCCGGGTTCGATTCCCGACTTGGGCCACTGCCTGTGTGGAGTTTGCATGTTCTCGCCATGTTTGCATGGGTTTCCTCAAGGTGCCCTGGTTTCCTCCCACAATTTGAAAGATGTGCTAGTTAGGCGGATTGGCCATGCTCAGTTCTTCCTCAGTGTACCCAAACAGGCATTGGAGCGTGGCGACTAGAGGATTTTCACAGTATTTTCATTGCAGTGTTAGTGTAAGCCTACTTGTGAAACTAATAAATAAACTTTAAAAAACTTATGCCTATTATGTTTATTTAGTATCTCACAGATTAGTCTGTACAAATCTTAACAGTGATGCGTCAGCAAGTATTTTTAACACAGAGGGTGGTGAGTGTCTGGAACGAGCTGCCAGAGGTAGTAGTAGAGGTGGATACAATTTTGTCTTTTAAAAAGCATTTTTAGTTAGTTACATGGGTAAGATGGGTATAGAGGGCCAAGGGCCAAATGCGGGCAATTCGGACTAGCTTAGAGGTTTAAAAAAGGGTGGCATGGACAAGTTGGGCCTCGTGTCTGCGTGGGTTTCCTCCGGGTGCTCCAGTTTCCTCCCACAGTCCAAAGATGTGCGGGTTAGGTTCATTGGCCATGCTAAGAAATTGCCCCTTAGTGTCCTGAGATGCAAAGGTTAGAGGGTAAAGTATGTAGGGATATGGGTGTCGGGCCTGGGTGGGATTCTGGTCTGTGCAGGCTCGATGGGCCGAAGGGCCTCTTCCTGCACTGTAGCGTTCTACGGTTGGAATGTGAACACAGGCAGATAGGAATCGCAAACAAAACAGCCTTCAGTGGCTCAGTATTTGCTTTTATCGCTAACCAGCCAATCCCCGCACCGGCTGTGGTTATCTATGAAGATCCCGTCTTCTCAATCTTACCCCTCACCTGAGGTGCGGTGACCCTCAGGTTAAATCACCACCAGTCAGTTCTCCCACTCAAAGGTGAGAGCGGTATATGGTCACCCGGGACTGTGGTGGCTTACATTCCATCTTTTCGCTTTTATACAGATAACATTGCTATCACTGTAGGGAAGAGGCTTTAGAGGCCAGGATTTCCCGAGTTTCTCTGATCGCCGCAAATACTTTGTTACTACACTCACCATGGAATCATAGGATCCCGACTATATAGGAGGCCATTCCGCCCATCAATTCTGTACCGGCCACAATCCCACCCAGGCCCTATTCCCATAACCCTCATTTACCCTGCTAATCTCCCTGACACTTGGATCAATTTTAGCATGGCCTATTCACCCAGCCCCGCACATCTTTGGACTGTGGATGGAAACTGGAGCACCTGGAGGAAACCCACGCAGACACGGGGAGAATGTGCAAACTCCACACAGACAGTGACCCAAGTCGGGAATCGAACCCGGGCCCCTGGCACTGTGAGGCAGCAGTGCTAATCACTGTGCTACCATTCCGTCCAAAGTACATAGTACCAACAAATCCCTCGATAGCAACACCTAGAACGCTACAGCACAGGATGACAAGGTATCAGATTCTGTCTATCGCATTAAGTCCTACAGAGATTTTAAAGACAAGTGGATAGAATTTTCCCGTGCTGTCTGCCACGGGACTGTAGCAGGTGAGACATGGGCGATGCAAAAGTTCGATGACCTCGGACAGGATTTTCCGATCTTGGGGCGAGTGCAGCTGGAAAATTCCCCCCGGATCTTGCGTTTCCCCATGACAGGATGTTCCAATACTTTTCACTGCCAATCAAAGACTATTGAAGAGCAGTCACACTTGTAAATTGGGGACAGACATTTGTATATGGTGTTCGGGTACGAGATCAGAAATAAGGTGGCGTGGTGGCACACTGATTAGCCCCGCTGCCTCATAGCGACAGGGACCCGGGTTCAATTCCAGCCTTGGGTCACTGTCTGTGTGGAGTTTGCACATTCTCCCCGTGTCCGTGTGGGTTTCCTCCGGGTGCTCCAGTTTCCTCCCACAGTCCAAAAACATGTGGGTTAGGTTAATTGGCTACGCTAAATTGACCTGATGAGGGTCAGGGGGATTAGTAGGGTAAATATGTGGAGTTACGGGAACAGGGCCTGGTTGGGACTGTGGTCGGTGCAGACTCAATGGGCTGAATGGCCTCCTTCTGCACTGTAGGGATTCTCTGAAATATGTTATGAAGTTAAAGTAGACCCCAACTATATTTGGCATTAATGTGAGGACATGATTTTTCACACCGGGTGGGATGCTATTGACAAAACCAGGGAGCTTTTATCAAAACAAACTTTATTTAACAATATAGGTAAATGCAAAATACTGCAGATGCTGGAATCTGAAGCAAAAACAGAGAGTGCTGGAAAATCTCAGTAAGTCTGACAGAATCTGTAGGGAAAGCATAGAGTCAATGTTTTGAATCTGGGTGACCATTCGTCATCTGGACTCACAACATTAGCTCTGTGCTCTCTCTATAAATGCTGTCAGGCCTGTCGAGATTTTCCAGCATTTTCTGTTTTTGTTATTTAACAACACAGTTTAACTATAACAAATGAATCAGTTTAACATTTACTATTTGAACAATACTTAAACATGACAAGATACAATCCTTAACTTATTCGCTCCAATTCAAGCAACATTCCTTTTACGTATTTAAAACCCCCCTTTCAAAATCAGTTAGCAAACAATATGGACAAACGTGCTTATTAACAGCCCTACAGCTTTCTAAGCACCTTTGGAGTGAGAGAGATCTTTTCAGAGGGAGATAGAGCATCATCTCTTTTAAACTGTTCCGGTCAGCAACCGCTCTTCATTTATAAAAATGAAACTAAAACACTGTCTTTCCGGCAAGCTGAGCTCCTCTCGTTAACCACATGACTCTATCAATCAAAACCCTACTCTGAAACCCCAAGGGAAACCTAGATAAACAAAAATGCATTAACTCTCTGTAGGCAAACACATCATGAGCTAAAATCGGTCACTTGGATTCTCAACATTTGAGCTGTCCGGTGCAGACAAATTGGCACCGTTTAAAACAAAGCTGAATTTTAAACATACCCCTTACAAGAAACATTATAGAAATACATTTTTTAAAAGCACAGTATCATCACAATGACAAGCTCCTACAAACAACAACAAGGTAATTTTTAAAAACTACTCTTTTCATTGGATAAGAGTGTTGCAGCCTGGCCTGCAATGTTTGCCCGCATGCTTAATGCCATTTCAGAGGGAAATTAAGAGTTACACGCAGGCCAGACTGGGTAAGGATGGCAGATTTCCTTCCCTAAAGGACATTGGTGAACCAGATGGGTTTTGACGGCAATCGATGGTAGTTTCACTGTCACCATTACTGAGATCAGCTTTCATTTCCAAATGTGAATTCCACCAGCTGTCCTGATGTCCCTAAATCATGAGCCAGGGTCTCGGGAATACCAGTTACCACTGGCTCACTATTACCCTCTAACGACCACAGTACCTGCTTTGCCTGCTGGATAGGCCGAGACGCCTAGGGCAGGATTTTCCGATCCGCTCGCTGGGAAATCCCACCCGAGGTCAATGGATCTTTGCATCATCCATGCATCCCCCCCTTCTCCATCCGCTACAATTCCCAGGGCGGGCAGGGCAAAAAAATATCCCCCCGCCCTGTTAATACCATCTTTTCAAATTGCGTCATAGGAATTTCATTTCTATCCGCCCAAGCGAGGCAGACGCTTTGAAGTCTTGTTTGAAAGGCAGCACCTCTGACAATGCAGCACCTCCTCGGAACTGTACCGGACCGTCATCCTGTTTATCATCGGAACTCAACTTAATTATTACCCCTTCATTCATCGCATCCTCTTGCCTAATCTTTCAAATTTAATGACTTATCTGCCTTTAATTAATTACAACCCTGAAGTGTGGGATACCTGAAGGCAACATAAGGGGTGGCACAGTGGTTAGTGCTGCTGCTTCACAGCTCCAGGGTCCTGGGTTCAATTCCCAGCTCGGGTCACTGTCCGTGTGGAGTTTGCACGCTCTCCTCATGTCTGTGTGGGTTTCCTCTGGGTGCTCCGGTTTCCTCCCACAGTCCAAAACTGTGTGGGTTAGGTTGATTGGCCATGCTAAGAAATTGGCCCTTAGTGTCCAGGGATGTGTAGGTTAGAGGGATTAGTGGGTATAATATGTAGGGATATGAGGGTGGGGCCTGGGTGGGATTGTGTTCGGTGCAGACTCGATGGGCCGAAAGGCCTCTTTCTGCACTATAGGGTTTCTATGATTCTATACGAACATTACAGGCCCTTCGGCCCTCAATGTTATGCTGACCCGTGAAACCAATCTAAAGCCCATCTAACCTACACCATTCTAATGTTATCCATATGCCTATCCACTGACCATTTGAACGCCCTTAAAGTTGGCGAGTCTACAACTGCTGCAGGCAGGGCATTCCACGCCCTTACTACCCTCTGAGTAAAGAACCTACCTCTGACATCCGTCCTATATATCTGTCACCCCTCAATGGTGGCACAGGATTTAGCGTGGTCAATGCACCTAACCACATCTTTCAGACTGTGGGAGGAAACTGGAGCAGCCGGAGGAAACCCACGCAGACATGGGGAGAATGTGCAGACAGTGACTTAAACCAGAAAACGAACTTGAGTCCCTGGTGCTATGAGTTGGGGGTGCAGAACAGGCTAGACAGACCATGCAGCCCACTCCTGATCTGATTTCTTGTGTCTGCCCGTATATTTGGGTACCCATTGGCTCTGGCCCATTGTGCCACCTCCCATGATCGTTCACTGAGTCTCGGATCACACCTGAGAGGTAGCCGCTCGCAGTGGGGTGGGTGAGGGGTGGGGGGGGGAGGTGAAAGGCCACTCCCTAGGCTAGAGTGTCGAGAACACTGGGGCAGGATGAGGGGGTCGGCCATTTTGTACAGAGGTGAGAGATTTGAGGAATTCGCGACCCCAGAAGGCCGTGAATGCTCAAGTGTCCAATGGGCGGGATAGAACACGCTTTTGGACTCAAGTGGAAATAAGGGGATCCAGCGGGAAAGCACTGTCGAGGCAGGAGATTGAACAGGATGGTACAAAATGGCCGACTAGGCCTGAGGCTTCCTGCTCCGATTTCTTACACCAGCGTGCCAGCCGGTCAGTGCCTCAGACCGGCTCTCTGTGCCACTGGATCTTCTGCCTTCACCCGACGGTGGCGGGGGGGGGGGGGGGGGGGGGGCGGATGCCTGCCCACCCTCAAGATGGCACCGCTGACTGTGCAGCACTCCCTCAGTGGCTGTACCAGTGTAGATTTGCCGCCTGCGTCTTTTGGAGTGGGGTCTGACCTCGCAGCTCCGGGTGTTAAGCTGAAGCGTCTGGAGGGGAAGCGAGACCTGCAGAGCAGTTTGGGGGAGTTCCCTACGCCACGTTTCCCCGCGGAGGGACACCGGCCTCCCCGCAAGCAACCACGAGAAACAACCACTTCGTGACCGAGGGCACCGATCAGAGGCCGAAGTAACTCTCGTGCGAGGGAAACAAACCCGATCGAGTCATCTCCATTATTCGTTATTGATAAATAGCTTATGAAACGCAACGCACGAGACAACTGTTCCACGCCGGGCCCAAGGCTGCCTCAGTTCTCCAACGATTTCCGTTGGGGACTGAGCTTCTCCAGCAGGGAGATGTGAGTGACGTAGCTAATTCCACTGCTGTCCGTCGAGGAACTCTGCTTGTGTCTACCGTTTAGCCAGAGATCCTTCTGCGAGCGCCAGCCTCTCAGATACTTACTCAGCTCAGCAAGGACCTGAGGGGACAAGAGGACAGGTCAGAGATTTCCGGTCTTTGGACACACATAAGAACATAAGAAATAGGAGCAGGAGTAGGCCATCTAGCCCTTCGAGCCTGCCCCGCCATTCAATAAGATCATGGCTGATCTGTCGCTGCTCAGTTCCACTTTCCCGCCCTCTCCCCATAACCCTTAATCCCCTCTCTTATCAAAAACCCATCAACCCGCTTCTTAAAAATATTTAGCGAGGCAGCCTCCACCACTTCAACGGGCAGAGAATTCCAGAGATTCACCACCCTTTGAGTGAAGAAGTTCCTCCTCAACTCCGTTCTAAACCGCCCCCCCCTTTATCTTGAGGCTGTGCCCCCTAGTCGCAAAAACCCAGCCTGCAGGTGCAGCAGGTGGTCAGGAAGGCGAATGGGATGCTGGCCTTCATAGCGAGGGGGATTGAATATAAAAGTAGGGAGGTCTTGCTGCAGCTGTATAGGGCATTGGTGAGGCCGCAGCTGGAGTACTGTGTGCAGTTTTGGGCGCCGCACCTGCGCAAGGATATTTTGGCCCTGGAGGGAGTGCAGAGGAGGTTTACTAGGCTGATACCGGAGTTGAGGGGGTTGAGCTATGAGGAGAGGCTGAATAAACTAGGCTTGTACTCGTTAGAGTTTAGAAGAATGAGGGGAGATCTCATTGAGACGTATAAGATGATGAATGGGATGGATAGGATAGAGGTGGAGAGACTCTTCCCACTCAGAAAAGACAGACTCGCACTCACGCCTGTTTCAGCTCTTCAGTTGCGTTTTCCAAGTCGTTTCCTCTCTGCTACTTTTTTTTTCCTCACAGCCCTGCAATTTCCTCTATCCCTTCTCCCCCACAGAAATAACTCCCACGAGGCCAGTGTCCCTTCACCAAATCCACACCTATTTACGATGGTTAGAGATACTCAGGAAGAAATTTCCCACGAAGGTGGGTGGCACGGTGGTTAGCACTGCAGCCTCACAGCACCAGGGACCCGGGTTCAGTTCCCGTGCTTGGGTCGCTGCCTGTGTGGAGTTTGTACGTTGTCGGCGTGGGTTTCCCCCGGCTGCTCCGGTTTCCCCCCACAGTCCAAAAGATTAGGTCGATTGACAAGAGCCATGTGCTTAATGGGAGGGGTTAATCTTATAGGGAAAAGCAGGTAGTTGCTGCCGGGTTCTAGAAAAAGCAAGAGTTCTCTTTCTCTCTCTCTCTCTCTCCCTGGAGGCTGCTGTTTGGGACCTGCTTGGAGAAATAGACCTCTGCGTCTCTTTCTCAAAGAACAGTATGGCACAGGAACAGGCCCTTCGGCCCACCAAGACTGCACCGATCATATTGACATAGACCTGTATTCCTCTGTACCACACCTATTCATGTGGCTATCCAGATAAGTCTTGAATGTCGCTAACGTATCTCTGTCGATGTCTCTGAACCACCTCACTTGGCAGGACATTCCAGGCCCCCACCACCCTCTGTGCAAAAAACTTCCCCCGCAGATCTCCACTGAACCTTTCCCCTTGAAATTGTGACCCCTTGTAATGGTCATTTCGAACCATAGAGCCATAGAAAATTTATAGCTCAGAAACAGGCCTTTTGGCCCCCCTTGTCTGTGCTGAACCATTTTTTTGCCTAGTCCCACTGACCTGCACTTGGACCATATCCCTCCACACCCCCCTCATCCATGAACCCCGTCCAAGCTTTTCTTAAATGTTAAAAGTGACCCCGCATTTACCACTTTATCCAGCAGCTCATTCCACACTCCCACCACTCTCTGGGTGAAGAATCCCCCCCCTAAACAAAAACCATCTCGAGGGCAACATGACAGCTCAGAGACTATCTCTGTCGCTGTGCGGACACATGGATTTGGGCCTGTGTCTGTGGGAGTTTGCACGTTCTCCCTGTGGTTGTGTGGGTTTCCTCCGGGTACTCCGGTTTCCTCCCACATCCCAAAGATGTGCTTTTAGGCTGATTGATTGGGTACTAAATTATCCCTATATTGGACCTCCCTGATTAGGCGTAGACTAAAATCATGAATAGGTCACTGAGACAGTGGGACGGCGGCGCGGGCTCGTTGGGCCGAAGGGCCTGTTTCCCGTGCTGTGTTGTTCTTTGTTCTTTGTTCTTTGTTCTAATATTCCCTTTAAACTTATCTCCTTTCACCCTTAACCCATGCCCTCTGGTTTTTTTCTCTCCTCCAGCCTCAGTGGAAAAAGCCTGCTTGCATTTATTCTATCGATACCCATCAAAATCTTATACACCAGCCCTGGGAAAAAGCTTCCAACTGCTCACCCTATCCAAACCCCTCATAATTTTATAAACTTCTATCCGATATCCCCTCCGTCTTTCCAGGGACAACAATCCCAGTTTATTCAATCTCTCCTCATAGCTAATACCCTCCACCAGAGGTGTCCTGGAGACCCAAAAACTAGCAGCCCAAGTTCCAGCAGGTAAGCCTGTGTGTTGCTAACTAATTTTGAAAAGAAGTTCAAATCTTTAAGAGAAGTATTGTTTGAATTGGAACTAATAGAGATAGGTTACTAGTTAAGAATTATATGTTGTCAGATTTAAGTATTTCAACTGGTAAAAGTTAAGCTAGTTTATTTGTTGTAGCTAAACTATTGCTAAAATAAAGTTCGTTTTGATAAAAGCTTCCTAGTGTGTCAATAGCGTCGTACCTGGAATGAAACATAGAACATGGAAAAACTACAGCACAAACAGGCCCTTCAGCCCACAAGTTGCACCAATCATATCTCTACCTACTAGGCTTACCTATAACCCTCAATTCTATTAAGTCCCATGTACTCATCCAGAAGTCACTTAAAAGACCCTATCGAATTTGCCTCCACCACCGACGGCAGCCGATTCCACTCACTCACCACCCTCTGAGTGAAAAACTTACCCCTGACATCTCCTCTGTACTTGCTCCCCAGCACCTTAAACCTGTGTCCTCTCGTAGCGACCATTTCAGCCCTGGGAAATAGCCTCTGAGAATCCACCCGATCAATACCTCTCAACATCTTATAAACCTCTATCAGGTCGCCTCTCATCCTTCGTCTCTCCAACGGGAAAGACCGAAATCTCTCAACCTATCCTCATAAGGCATGCCTCCCAATCCAGGCAACATCCTTGTAAATCTCCTCTGCACCCTTTCAATGGCTTCCACATCCTTCCTGTAATGAGGCGACCAGAACTGCGCACAGTACTCCAAGCGGGGAAACACCTTACTCTCAAACTAATGCTAAATAGAAAAGCTATTGGGCATCAGACTTCACAACATACTTCGAGGTATCTGCCCTAACCCCTAACATCCTTTTTATTTTATTTATTCTTGTGACATGGGGGTCCCTGGTCAGCATTTATTGCCCATCCCTAATTGCAGGTGGTGTGAGCTGCCTTCTTGATACAACTCGGCCGTTTCAGAGGGCAGCTGGGAGTCGACCACATTGCTGTGGATCCTGGAGTCACATGTAGGCCAGACCAGGTGAGGATGGCAGATTTCCTTCCCCAAGGAACCAGATGGGTTTTAAACCCACTGTCCACCTCCTCTGCTGTGGAAAGTAGATGCTGAACTCAAAGGCCCAAATTTTTGCTCGATTAGCTCATAGAACCCGGCAATGCAGAAGGGGGCCATTCAGCCCATCGGGCCTGTACCGACCACAATCCCGCCCAGGCCCTATCCCCATGCGCTTACCCCAGCTAATCCCACTGACACTAAGAGGCAATTTTAGCATGGCCAATCCAGCAAACCTGCCCGTCTTTCGGTCTGTGGGAGGAAACCGGAGCACCCGGAGGAAACCCACGCAGACACGGGGAGAATGTGCAGACTCTGCACAGACGGTGAGCCAAGCTGGGAATCGAACCCAGGTCCCTGGCACTGTGAGGCAGCGGTGCTAACCACTGTGCTGCCATGCCATCCTCCAGTTGGGAAATTTCTCCTCTCTGTCTTAAATGGGTGAAGCCTTATTTTTAAACAGTGACCCCCCCGCTCCCCAGTTCTAGATTCTCCCATAAGAGGAAGGATCCTCTCCACATCCACCCTGTCAACACCCCACAGGAGCTTAATGGTTTTGATAAGAAAAAAAGGAAGTTTTTAACCCTATCCTTCTGTGTTCAAACAGAGGCCAAACATAAGAACATAAGAACATAAGAAATAGGAGCAGGAGTAGGCCATCTAGCCCTTCGAGCCTGCCCCGCCATTCAATAAGATCATGGCTGATCTGTCGTGGCTCAGTTCCACTTTCCCGCCCTCTCCCCATAACCCTTAATCCCCTCTCTTATCAAAAACTCATCAACCCGCTTCTTAAAAATATTTAGCGAGGCAGCCTCCACCACTTCAACAGGCAGAGAATTCCAGAGATTCACCACCCTTTGAGTGAAGAAGTTCCTCCTCAACTCCGTTCTAAACCGCCTCCCCTTTATCTTGAGGCTGTGCCCCCTAGTCCTACTGTCTTTTTTGAGCGGGAAGAGTCTCTCCACCTCTATCCTATCCATCCCATTCATCATCTTATACGTCTCAATGAGATCTCCCCTCATTCTTCTAAACTCTAACGAGTACAAGCCTAGTTTATTCAGCCTCTCCTCATAGCTCAACCCCCTCAACTCCGGTATCAGCCTAGTAAACCTCCTCTGCACTCCCTCCAGGGCCAAAATATCCTTGCGCAGGTGCGGCGCCCAAAACTGCACACAGTACTCCAGCTGTGGCCTCACCAATGCCCTATACAGCTGCAGCAAGACCTCCCTACTTTTATATTCAATCCCCCTCGCTATGAAGGCCAGCATCCCATTCGCCTTCCTGACCACCTGCTGCACCTGCAAGCTGGGTTTTTGCGACTCATGCACAAGGACCCCGAGGTCCCTCTGCACCGTCGCCTGCTGCAGTTTTTCGCCACGTAAGTAATAGTCCTTCCTACCATTCTTCCTACCAAAGTGGACCACCTCACACTTGCCAACATTAAATTCCATTTGCCATTTCCTGGCCCATTCGCCCAGCCTATCTAGATCCTTCTGCAGACTCTCCACACCCTCCGCACAATTTGCCTTTCCCCCAATCTTGGTGTCATCAGCAAATTTCGACACCCTGCACTCGGTTCCCTCCTCCAGATCATCTATATAAATGGTAAATAGCTGAGGCCCCAGCACCGACCCCTGGGGCACCCCACTAGTCACCAACCGCCAATCCGAATAGCACCCATTGACCCCCACTCTCTGCCTCCTATTTGACATAAATGAGAGCATAAGAAATAGGAGCAGGAGTAGGCCATCTAGCCCTTCGAGCCTGCCCCGCCATTCAATAAGATCATGGCTGATCTGAAGTGGATCAGTTCCACTTTCCCGCTTTCTCCCCATAACCCTTAATTCCCCTTGTCTATCAGAAACATCAAAGTAAATGAAATGTTTCATTCCATTAACCAACTGTGGGTTTCCTCCGGGTGCTCCTGTTTCCTCCCACACTCCAAAGATGTGTGGGTTAGGTTGATTGGCCGTGATAAATTTACCCTTAGTGTCGGGGCATTAGCGGGGTAAATATGTGGGGTTACAGGGGTAGAATCTAGGCGGGATTGTGATCAGTGCAGACTCGATGGACCGAATGGCCTCCTTCTGCACTGTAGAGAATCTATGACTCTAACCAGCCACTTGCAGCAATGACACTCAGCGGATTTTGTACTGTTAATTTCAGCGAGTTGGTTAAGAAATATGAACATTCTCTCTTCCACTTTCTTCCATTGGGAAAAAGATACAAAAGCCTGAGCTAACACACCAACCGACTCAAGAACAGCTTCTTCCCTGCTGCTGTCAGACTTTTGAATGGACCTACCCTGCATTAAGTTGATCTTTCTCTACGCCCTAGCTATGACTGTAACACTACATTCTGCACTCTCTCCTTTCCTTCTCTATGTACGGTTTGCTTTGTCTGTATAACGCACAAGAAGCCATACTCCTCACTGTATGTTCATACATGTGACAATAATAAATCAAATCCAATTAAATCGAAAAGATTTGGGATTGGATTTTAGGGATATTGCTCCAAAAAGCAATTAAGGTGAAAAATTCAATTGGCCAAGAGACAGGCAACACCAAAATGTTCTCTTATTATTTTAAACATAGAACACTACAGCACAAACAGGCCCTTCGGCCCACAAGTTGCGCTGATCATATCCCTACCCACCAGGCCTATCGATAACCCTCAATCCCATTAAATCCCATGTACTCAATTTTGATTTATACCTTTGCAAAATACCTGGGCATTAAAAGAATCCTCGCCTTCTATAACAGTAGCACAGAATGTACTGCAAGTATAAACAGCTGTCATGGTGAAACACCCATGACAATTTGTCACACAGCTGTGCAGCACGCTGCAAATACAATGAGAGCGCCGTTACACTGCACACAGAGGCTTTAGTATTTAAAGTTTATTTATTAGTGTCACAAGTAGGCTTACATTAACACTGCAATGAAGTTACTGGACCTGGCAGATGGAGTATAATGTTAGCAAGTGTGAGGTTATCCACTTTAGCAGAAATAATAGCAGGAGGGGTTTTTATTTAAAAGGTGAAAAGCTGCAGCATGCTACGGTGCAGAGGGACCTGGGGGTCCTTGTGCATGAGTCGCAAAAACCCAGTCTGCAGGTGCAGCAGGTGATCAAGAAGGCGAATGGGATGCTGGCCTTTATAGCGAAGGAGATAGAATATAAAAGTAGGGAGGTCTTGCTGCAACTGTACAGGGTACTGGTGAGGCCGCAGCTGGAGTACCGTGTGCAGTTTTGGTCGCCACACTCGTGCAAGGATATATTGGCCTTGGAGGGAGTGCAGAGGAGGTTCACTAGACTGATACCGGAGATGAGTGGGTTGGCCTATGAGGAGAGACTGAATAGACTGGGTCTGTACTCGTTGGAGTTTAGAAGGCTGAGGGGGGATCTTATAGAGACATATAAGATAATGAAGGGGATGGATAGGGTAGAGGTAGAGAGATTCTTCCCGCTTAGAAAGGATAGCAGGACTAGAGGGCACAGCCTCAAGATAAAGGGGGGGCAGTTTAGATCAGAGTTGAGGAGGAACTTCTTCACTCAAAGGGTGGTGAATCTCTGGAATTCTCTGTCCGTTGAAGTGGTGGAGGCTACCTCATTAAATATATTTAAGTCACAGGTAGATAGGTTTTTGATAGACAAGGGAATTAAGGGTTATGGGGAGAAAGTGGGAAAGTGGAACTGAGCAGCGACAGATCAGCCATGATCTTATTGAATGGCGGGGCAGGCTCGAAGGGCTAGATGGCCTACTCCTGCTCCTATTTCTTATGTTCTTATGTTCTTATGTTCTTATGTTACTGTGAAAATCCCCTAGCCTCCTGACCCATATTCTAATGTGAAACAGCTAAAGGCAATTAAATTTTCAAGGAGTTGCAAGAAAGCTCGAAACAAGCCTACTCCTACTATTGAGTTCTGCTCTCCTCACTACAATGTCTCATTCTCACCCCTCCCACAGTCAATAATGCCTTACCTCTCCGTTCAGGAAGCAGTATAGTAAAGCCACAGCAAAGCCCTGTTTCAAAGAAGAAGGATTCAGGTCAGTTAGGTTTGAGCTCTGCGATTATATTTAACTCCTCAATATTGCTCTAAGTCTGGCCATTCCAAGCGATACTGGGTTCATTTCAGAACATGCCCGATTTTGCTATGGTCGGAGTTTTATAGAAACATGGAAGATGGGAGCGGAATGGGGCCATTTGGCCCATCGAGCCTGATCCCCCATTCATCATGATCATGGCTGATCATCCAACTCAATAATCCTGCTTTCTCCCTGTAACCTTTGATCCCGTTCACCTCAAGTGCTATATCCAGCACTCTTGTCGGTGTTCCAACAGGAGAGGATTAGGAAGGATCCAGGGTTTTCTCTACCCGGAGAGTAGTTTGAACGTGGAGCTCACCACTGTGTGGAGTGGTTGAGACCTATCACAGACATGGAGTTCAGATTTGCCCAGATGTTATGGAGGCGGAGGACAGATTACTTCCCCCACCTCTCCATCCTCGAGTTAAAAGTCATCCGACACTTTATCACTGTGAAACCTTATCGTAGAATAGAATTATAGAAACCCTACGGTGCAGGAAAAGGCCATTTGGCCCATTGAGCCTGCACCGACCACAACCCCATCCAGGCCCCATTCCCATAACCCCACATATTTACCCTGCCAAACCCCCCGACACTTGGGTCAATTTAGCACGGCCAATCCACCTAACCCGCACATCTTTGGACTGTGGGAGGAAACCGGAGCACCCGGAGGAAACCCACGCAGACACGGGGAGAACGTGCAGACTCCACACAGACAGTGACCCGAGCCAGGAATCGAACACGGGTCCCTGGCACTGTGAAGCAGCAGTGCTAACCACTGTGCCGCCAGAGAACAGATGATGCAGTTCATCTAAAGGGTGGAACCTCACTAGGTCTAACTCTCAGTATTGCAATGGAATCTGCTAATTTGATTTTACTGCATTCACTTAATCAAAATGTGGTGGGTGGCACAGTGGTTAGCATTGCTGCCTCAGCTCCAGAGACCCGGATTCAATTCCTGACTTGAGTCTGCACTTTCTCCCCGTTCTACCCACAGTGCCACCGTGCCACGTTGACCGATATAAGTGGCAGTCGTGCGCTGAAGCATAGAGGATGGGGACAGTACCTGAAAGGATCCTATCCCAAGCTCAATGTGGAGTCTCAAGTCCTCCGCAACGTGATCGGGTAAAAAGACGCCGACAATATAGTGGATGCCAAAGAGAGGGATGAGGAGCAGGGTGGACTTTGCCAGCCTCCTGTAAAAAAAAGTTCAGCGTTTTGGTTTATCAAAAACCTTCCCACACGTCTCAAGAATCCCAAACTACAGTTCCCGCCTCTCTCTTTAGGAAATTCAAAGCATCGGAAGAGTGAACACCAGGGCCAGGAACGCAGGGTCACCGGGAATGTCTTTGTGAGATACGCTCAGTTCAATATCTCCCATTGGAAATAAGAAGGGATCCTTTTATCCCTCTAGGATCCTTCATTAGATACAGGGATTTTTGGATGCTAAAGATAGCACAGTGATTGAGAATTCTTTCAAGGGATGTGGACATCCCTCGCTAGGCCATTACCCATCTCTAATCGCCCTCGAGAAGGTAGTGATCAGCCTGTGTTTTGAACCACTGCAGTCCATGTGGCGTAGGTATCCCCACAGTGCTGTTAAAGAGAGAATTCCAGGATGACCCAGTGACGGTGAAGGAACGGTGATATATTTCCAAGTCAGGATGGGTGAGTGGCTGGGAGGGGAACTTGCAAGTGGGGGTGTTCCCCATGTATCTGCTGCCCTTATTCTTCTAGATGGCAGAGGTCATGGGTTTGGAAGGTTCTGTCTAAGGATCTTTGGTGAGATGCTGCAGTGTATCTTGTAGACAGTACACACTGCTGCTACTGAGTGGTGGAGGGAGTGGATGTTTGTGGATGTGGTGCCAATCAAACGGGGCTGCTTTGTCCTGGATGGTGTCGAGCTTCTTGAGTGTTGTTGGAGCTGCACCCATCCAGGCAAGTGGGGAGTATTCCAGCACACTCCTGACTTGTACCTTGTAGATGGTGGACAGGCTCTGGGGAGTCAGGAGGTGAGTTACTCACTGTAGTATTCCTAGCCTCTGACCTGCTCTTGTAGCCACTGTGTTTATATCGCGAGTGTAGTTCAGCTTGTGATCAATGATAACTCCCAGGGTTTTTATAGTGAGGGATTCAGCAATGGTAAAACCATTGCCAATGAGGAGATATTCCCCCTTGGCAACCCCACCCCCGCCAACCCCTGCTAACCCCACACCCCACTCACCCCCCACATCCACACTCCCCATATCCCCATCCCACATCCCCCCCACATCCCTACCCACCCACCATTTTAGGTCCCCAGTTGGTCACATTTCTGTTCTTATACCCTTTTACAGCACAGTGGCACAGTGGTTAGTACTGCTGCCTCACAGCGCCAGGGACCCGGGTTCAATTCCCAGCTTGGGGTCACTGCGTGAAGTTTGCACGTTCTCCCTGTGTCTGCGTGGGTTTCCTCCAGGTGCTCTGGTTTCTTCTCACAGTCTGAAAGACGTGCTGGTTAGGTGCATTGGCCGTACTAAATTCTCCCTCAGAGTACCCAAACAGGCACCGCAGTGTGGCAGCCAGGGGATTTTCACAGTAACTTCATTGCAGTATTAATGTAAGCCTTACTTGTGACACTAATAAATCAGCTTAAATTTACTGTTTATATGGCTGTAGTAAGAAGTCTCACAACACCAGATTAAAGTCCAACAGGTTTATTTGGAAACATGAGCTTTCAGAGCACTGTATGAGTTATCTGATGAAGGAGCAGTGCTCCAAAAGCTCGTGATTCCAAATAAACCTGTTGGGCTTTAACCTGATGTAGTGAGACTTCTTACTGTGCCCACCCCAGTCCAACGCCGGTATCGCCACATCATATCTGGCTGTAGAAGATTTTTGGATTCCCATATATTTTAACTGCCAGTCTCTTCTCGCACTCTCCCTTTCCTTATTTTTTTTTACTTCTCCCTGAACCTTCTAACTTTAGCTTAGTCCTCAATCGTACTATCTACCTGCTATCACTTAAATCTACTCTTTATCTGCCAAGTGGTGGTCATATGGCCTAAGTGTGGTGATTGTGTGGCCTAATGGATAACATGACTGATTCCCATGTGAATTGTGATGTTATCAGAAGATTGCAGGTTCAACTCTGGGGTGAAGGGATGGGTGTGTGGGGTAATCTTAGAACATAGAACATAGAAAAACTACAGCACAAACAGGCTCTTTGGCCTATAAGTTGCGCCGATCATATCCCTACCTACTAGGCTTACCTATAACCCTCAATCCTATTAAATCCCATGTACTCATCCAGAAGTCTCTTAAAAGACCCTATCGAATTTGCCTCCATCACCAATGACGGCAGCCGATTCCACTCACCCATCACCCTCTGAGTGAAAAACTTACCCCTGACATCTCCCCTGTCCCTGCTCCCCAGCACCTTAAACCTGTGTCCTCTCGTAGCGACCATTTCAGCCCTGGGAAATAGCCTCCGAGAATCCACCCTATCTATACCTCTCAACATTTTATAAACCTCTATCAGGTCACCTTTCATTCTTCGTCTCTCCAGGGAGAAGAGACCGAGCTCCCTCAACCTATCCTCATAAGGCATGCCTCCCAATCCAGGCAACATCCTTGTAAATCTCCTCTGCATCCTCTCAATAGCTTCCACATCCTTCCTGTAGTGAGGCGACCAGAACTGCGCACAGTTAATGAGGTGACCAGAATCTTGAAGGGCTGAAAGGCCTATTGCTGCTCTTGGTTTCTATGTTTCATCTTCTCCTTTCCTATGACAGAGCTCTAGATTAATCCAACCGACCTTACTCATGAGAATGAACCTTGAGTCTAACCTAAGTATCTTTTCTTTAAGAGGCAGGCCATTGCTCCATTATAGTTTTGCCTGCCAACCTTTGATTCCAATTTACCTGGGCCATATCCCTTCTCACCGTCCTTGCCCAGGTTAGCCATTGTTACTCTGGATTGCTCCATGTCCATTCCCATTACCAGTCTAGGCCATCTGATATAATGACCACTCTTTCCAAAAAGTTTTCCAACCAGATCCAACTGACCCAACTGCTTTCCAAGAACCAGATGCAGCAATGCTTCCTTCCTCATTGGACTGGAAAGATATTGATCCAGAAAAGTCTCTGGCATACATTTCAGAAATATCTCACCATTCACACATTATTATCCCAGTTCAGTTTCTGAAAATTAAAGTCACCCATCGTAACTATGCTATAATTTTTGCAATCCTCTATACTGCCCTTGTAAATGTGTTCCTCTATATCTTTCCCACTAGTTAATGGCCATTCGAATCATGGAATCCCTACAGTGCAAAAGGAGGCCATTCGGCCCATCGAGTCTGCACCGGCCACAATCCCACCCAGGCCCTATCCCTGTAACTCCATATATTTACCCTAGTAATCCCCCTGACACTAAGGGGCAATTTAGCACGGTCAATGCACCTAACTTGCATATCTTTGGAGTGTGGGAGGAAACCGGAGCACCCAGAGGAAACCCGCGCAGACACGGGGAGAATGTGCTAACTCTGCACAGACAATGACCCAAGGCTGGAATTGAACCTGGATCCCTGACGCTGTGAGGCAGCAGTGCTGACCACCGTGCTACCCTGTTGCCAGGAATTTACCAGGAGGAGGAATCATAGAATCCTACAGTGCAGATAGAGTCCATTCGGCCCATTGAGTCTGCACTGACCACAATCCCATGCAGATCCTATCCCCGTAACCCCATGCATTTATCCGAGCTAATCCTCCTGACACGAAGGGGCAATTTAGCACATCCAATCCATCTAGCCCGCGCATCTTTGGACTGTGGGAGGAAACCAGAGCAACCGGAGGAAACCCATGCAGACACAGGGAGAACGTGCAGACTCTGCACGGACAGTGACCCAAGCTGGGAAGCGAACCTGGGTTCCTGGCACTGTGAGGCAGCAGTGCTAGCCATTATGCCACCCAATAATATATGACATTTAGCATAGGAAACTGAGCATGCAGGAAGGTCTACATTTCTCTCTCTCTCCACTGTGTTAACCCAAATGAATAGTTTATCGTCAGTATGGATCCTAGTACTCACGAGAACTGAGTGGAGGAGTTGCCTCCGATATCTGGCGATCTCAGCTTCTGCACCAGGATACGGATAATGTTCCAAAATATCAGGAAGTTGATCTGCGAAATTAATATAAAATAGTTAACAACATAGAACAATCTGATCACACGGGCCGTTTGTCAACAAACATTTACAGACTGTTTACTTCACATTTTTACCTACAAAGCAAGTTTTTTCCCAACTAAATTTGAGTCAGAATAGCAATTTTGCTCCAATTTTTTATTCATTGGAATGTGGGCATTGCTGGCTGGGCCAGCATTTATTGTCCATCCCTAATTGCCCTCCAACTGCATGGCTCACTAATCCATTTCAGAGGGCAGTTGAGAGTCAACCACATTGCTGTGGCTCTGGAGACACATGTAGGCCAGACCAGGTAAAGACGGCAGATTTCCTTCCCTAAAGGACATTAGTGAATCAGATGGGTTTTTCTGACAATGGTCATCGCTAGACTTTTAATTACAGATTTTTACTGAGTTCAAATTTCACCACGCGCTGTGGTGGGTAGGATTCGAACCCAGGTCCCCAGAGCATTACCCTGGGTCTCTGGATCACTATTTCAGTGACAGTACCATTCTGCCACTGCCTCTACTTGCCCTCTGAGGCTTCCTATAAATCTGTTTATACCACATCCATTTATTGCCCCAGTCTGCTCTTCCTGTTGCTTCTTCAAAAGGGTGGCACAGTGGTTAGCACTGCTGCCTCACAGCGCCAGGGACCTGGGTTCGATTCCCGGGTTGGGTCACTATCTGTGCGGAGTCTGCGCGTTCTCCCCACGCCTGCGTGGGTTTCCTCCAGGTGCTCTGGTTTCTTCCCAAGTCCAAAAGACATGCTGTTTAGATGGATTGGCCGTGCTAAATTCTCCCTCAGTATAACAGAACAGGTGCCCGAGTGTGGCAAATGGGGATTTCCACAGTAACTTCATTGCAGTGTTAATGTAAGCCAACTTGTGACGCTAATAAATAAATTTAATAAAAATTTCATTGCTTTGACTTACCAAAACTGTAAGCAGTATAGGGCCTCTTATAATCCACCAGATGTATTCATTCTCGTTATCATCCCAACATCTGGAAGTGGATCAAGACAGTTAAAGTAATGGTAGGCTGATAACATAACGTTTTATTCATTCAAAGGATGTGGACTTTGCAGGCTGTGCTAGAATTTACTGCCCATCCTTAATGTCCCTTCAGAAGGTGGTGGTGAGCTGCCTTCTTGAACCTCTTGTCAATCTATGAGGTGTAGGTACACCCACAGTGCAGTTAGGGAGGGAGTGCCAGGATTTTGACCCAGTGGCAGTGAAGGAACGGCGATAAATTTCCAAGTCAGGATGGGTGAATGACTTGGAGGAGAACTTCCAGATGGTGGTGCACCCCCTGTATCTGCTGCCCTCGCCTTTCTAGATGGGTGGGTTTGGAAGGCACTGCCTAAGGAACCTTGGTGAGTTGCTGCAGTGCATCTCGTAGATGGTACGCACGGCTGCTACTGAGTGTCGGCTGTGGAGAGAGTGAATGTTTGTGGAAACCGTCAGCTGTTTCTTGATATCTTGTGGAGTGAATCAAAATGTCTGGATGCTGGGGACCACTGGAGGAGGCCAAGATGGACCATCCACTCGGCACTTCTGGCTAAAGATTGCTGAGAATGCCTTATCTTCTGCACTGATGTGCTGGCCTCCTCCATCATTGAGGGTGGGGATATTTGTGGAGCCTCCTCCTCCAGTGAGTTGTTTAGTTGCCCACCACCATTCTCGACTGGATGTGGAAGGACTGCAGACCTTAGATCTGACCTGTTGATTGAGGGTTCGCTGAACTCTGTCTGTTACTTGTTGCTTATGCTGTTTGGTTTGCAAGTAGCCCTGTCTGGTGGCTTCACCAGGTTGACACCTCATTTTTATGTATGCCTGGTGCTGCTCCTGGCACGCCATCCTGCACTCTCCATTGAGCCAGGGTTGATCTCCTGGCTTGATGGTAATGGTTGAGTGGGGGATATACCAGGCCATGAGGCTACAGATTGTGGTCGAGTACAATTCTGCTGCTGTTGATGGCCCTCAGGGATGCCCAGTCTTGAGTCTCTAGATCTATTCAGGATCTATCCCATTCAGCACGGTGGGAGTGCCACCCAACACCACAGTGGGTACCTCAATGTGGAAGTGGGACTTTGTCTCATAGAACATAGAACATAGAACATTACAGCGCAGAACAGGCCCTTTGGCCCACGATGTTGCGCCGACCAGTTACAAAAACAATGACCCACTAGCCTATACCAATCCCTTTTCGTCCATAAACCTATCCAGAGATCTCTTAAACGCCCCCAAACTAGACGCATTTACAACTGCAGCAGGCAGGGCATTCCAATCCCTCACCACCCGCTGGGTAAAGACTGGGTAAAGACTCTCCACAAGGACTGTGCCGTGGTCACTCCTACCAACACTGTCATAGACAGAGGCATCCGTGGCGGGCACGTTGCTGAGGATGAGCTCAAGTATGTCTTTCCCTTTTGTTGGCTCCCTGCTGCAGACACGGCCAACAACCAGGGTTAGGTTGAGGCCATAAGGGCTTGGCCAGTATAGTCTGTGGTGGTGCTTCTGAGCCACTCTTTAATGATGGACATGGAAGCCCCCACCAGAGAACATTCTGCCACCCTCCAAGTGCCTCCTCCAAGAGGTGGTCAACATGGAGGAGTACTGATTCATCAGCTGATGGGGGAACAGCGCATGGCAATCAACAGAAAGTTCCCATGTTTGACCACTTAATGATTCACCACCCACTGTGTGAAGAAATGTCTCCTCTTCTCAGTGTTAAATAGTCTGTTCTTTACTCTTTGACTGTGTTCCCCTGGTTCCAGACTCACTAGCCAGGGGAGACATCTAGGACAAACCAAATTGATTAGGATTATATTCCCTGGAATTTAGCGGAGTGAGAGGGGAATCTCATAGAAACTTATAAAATTCTAACAGGGTAGATTCAGAAAGAATGTTCCCGATGGTGAGAAAGTCTAGAACGAGGGGGTTATACTTTGAGGACAAGGGGTAAACCTTTTAGAACGGAGGGTGAGGAGAAATTTCTTCACCCCAGAGGGTGGGGAATGTGTGGAATTCACTCCCACAGAATGGAGTTGAGGCCAAACTGTCGTGTGATTTCAAGAAGAAATTAGATAAAGCTCCAGTTCTAAAGGGATTGAGGGATAAGGGGGGGAAGGGGGAATCAGGTTATTGAATTGGATGATCAACCATGATCTTAATAACTGGTCAAGCAGGCTCGAAGGGCTGAATGGCCTACTCCTGCTTCTACGTTTCAATCCTATCTACAGCTACCCTACCACAGCCTGTGAGGGCCTGAGGTTCTGGATGAAACTCTGCGAGGTTGAGATGTGTATATTACTGGGGCCCACTTTTAACTCACCCCAAACCATTTTACTCAGAGATAAAATCAGGCTCCAGGTTTCAAAGTTGACTTACCCTTTGTTATCAATGTGTAGCTTTGTAAAGATCCACAATGCCAGCACAACGGCCGGTGCTCCTGAGATAGATCAAAAAAACATTGGTTGGAAAACTACTACTCAAACACATCACGGCATGAACTAACATATTGAAAATCTAGTATACATTTCGTCAGCTCATAAGACATAGGAGCAGAATTAGGCCATTTGGCCCTTTGAATCCTCTCCGCCATTCGATCATGGCTCATATGTTCCTCATCCCCATTTTCCTGCCTTCTCCCCATAACCCTTCAACCCATCACTTCAGCGGAAACGGGCATTCGGCCTCTGACCTTCGGGTAAGCATTCTCCAAGGCGGCCTTCACGACACACGACAGCGCAGAGTCGCTGTGCAGAGACTGATAGCCAAGTTCCGCACACATGAGGACGGTCTCAACAGGGATCTTGGGTTCATGTCGCACTATCTGTAACCCCCGTGACTTGCCTGGGTTTGCAAAACCTCGCTTACTGTACTGTCTGGAGACAATACACATCTCTTTAACCTGTGCCTAATGCTCTTTCCACTCACATTGTCTGCATCTTTAAGACTTGAATAGCGCGTTAGTTGTAAAAACTCACATTCTAATCAGTAATCTGTAAACTGTCTGTGCTGTTATATGCTCTGTCTGAGGCCAGAACTCTCCATTCACCTGACGAAGGGGCTAACCCCGAAAGCTTGTGAGTTTACTATCAAATAAATCGGTTGGACTTTAACCTGGTGTTGTCAGACTTCTTACTGGGTGTGCCTACACCACAGGGACTGCAGCAGGTTCAAGAAGGTAGCTCTCCGCCACCTCCTCAAGGGGCAATTAGTGATGGGTAACAAATACTGGTAGGGTATTAGGGAGATCTAAAGGTACAGGTTCATTGTTCCTTGAAAGTGGAGTCACAGATGGACAGAATGAAGAAGGCATTCAGCATGCTTGGTTTCATTGGTCAGACCATTGAATACAGGAGTTGGGACATCTTGTTGAAGTTGTACAAGCCATTAGTAAGGCCACACTTGGAACAGTTCTGGTCACCCTATTACAGAAAAGATATCATTAAACTAAAAAGAGTGCAGAAAAGATTTACTAGGATGCTACTGGGACTTGATAGTTTAAGTTATAAGGAGATGCTGGATAGACTGGGACTTTTTCCCCTGGAGTGTAAGAAGCTGAGGGGTGATCTTGTAGAGGTCTATAAAATAATGAGGGGCACAGATCAGCTAGATAGTCAATATCACTTCCCAAAGGTAGGGGAGTCTAAAACCAGAGGACATAGGTTTAAGGTGAGAGGGGAGAGATACAAAAGTGTCCAGAGGGGCAATTTTTTCACTCAGAGGGTGGTGAGGGTCTGGAACGAGCTGCCAGAGGTAACAAAGAACAAGGGTAGTAGTAGAGGCGGGTACAATTTTGTCATTTAAAAAGTGTTTAGTCAGTTATATGGGTAAGATGGGTATAGAGAGATATGGGCCAAACGCGGGCAATTGGGAATAGTTTAATTATAAAAACTGGGCAGCATGGACAAGTTGGGCTGAAGGGCCTGTTTCCATGCTGTAAACCTCTGATCCACATCAGATGAAAGAATTAATAAAAGACATTGTCCACGTGCTTTTTAAGTGTTACTGGGGTTTCTGTCTCAATCATCCTTTCAGGCAGTGGGTTACCAGCCTCTGGGTAAAATACAATAGCCCTCGGTGATAAAATCACTTATCTACCCCCTTCCAGACGCTACTTGGGAGAATCGATGAAGTGGTACATGAGATACATGTGAGCGCTCCCCCCCACCACCCCCCCCGTGCCACTGCCTGGCTCTTGAAATTGGAAACAAGACAGAAAATACAAACCCCAACCAAGTAAACAGTACCACCAGAAGTACTTCTTGTTTGATACAAATGTTAGGCTGAGAAGTGTTTGCAGATATAGCCCTTCCACCAGAAGCCATGAGAAATTGGCCAGAATGCAGTACTGAAAGAACGTGATGGAGGCTTTACACGTCACCTGGAAAAGAGGAAAGAAAATTACAGCAAGCTAGTTAGAGGCATCGATGCTCGGGTGGCACGGTGGTTAGCACTGCTGCCTCACAGCGCAGGGACCCAGGTTCTATTCCAGCCCGAAGTGACTATCTGTGTAGAGCCTGCACTTTCTCCCTGTGTCTGCGTGGGTTTCCTCCGGGTGGTCCACTTCCTCCCACTGTCCAAAGATGTGTAGGTTAGATGGATTGGCCATGATAAATTGTCCCTTAGTGTCCAAAGATGAGCAGGTTAGATGGATTGGCCATGCTAAATTGTCCCTTAGTGTCCAAAGGTGTGTAGGTTAGATGGATTGGCCATGCTAAATTGTCCCTTAGTGTCCAAAGATGTGTAGGTTAGGTGGATTGGTCATGCTAAATTGTCCTTTAGTGTCCAAAGATGTGTAGGTTAGATGGATTGGCCATGCTAAATTGTCCCTTAGTGTCCAAAGGTGTGCAGGTTAGATGGATTGGCCGTGCTAAATTGTCCCTTAGTGTCCAAAGATGTGTAGGTTAGGTGGATTGGCCATGCTAAATTGTCCCTTAGTGTCCAAAGATGTGTAGGTTAGGTGGATTGGTCATGCTAAATTGTCCTTTAGTGTCCAAAGATGTGTAGGTTAGATGGATTGGCCATGCTAAATTGTCCTTTAGTGTCCAAAGGTGTGCAGGTTAGATGGATTGGCCATGCTAAATTGTCCCTTAGTGTCCAAAGATGTGTAGGTTAGGTGGATTGGCCATGCTAAATTGTCCCTTAGTGTCCAAAGGTGTGTAGGTTAGGTGGATTGGTCATGCTAAATTGTCCTTTAGTGTCCAAAGGTGTGTAGGTTAGGTGGATTGGTCATGCTAAATTGTCCCTTGGTGTCCCAAGATGTGTAGGTTAGATGGATTGGCCATGATAAATTGTCCCTTAGTGTCCCAAGATGTATAGGTTAGGTGGATTGGCCATGATAAATTGTCCCTTAGTGTCCCAAGATGTATAGGTTAGATGGATTGGCCATGATAAATTGTCCCTTAGTGTCCCAAGATGTATAGGTTAGGTGGATTGGCCATGCTAAATTGTCCCATAGTATCAAGGGGACCAGTATGGTAAATACGTGGGGTTATGGAGATAGGGCCTGGATTGGATTGTTGTCGGTGCAGACTCGATGGGCCCAATGGCCTCTTTCTGCACTGTAGGGTTTCGATGGTTCTATATGAGCCTGCACCCACGTTTCAATTCCCTTCTATTTCTCTCCCTCTCGTGCATCTATACGACTTTCTATTTAACGTACCCCAATAACTTCTTGTGCTAATCAGTTCCATATTTGATCCGGCCTCCCCGGGAAACAGGGCTTTCTCCAGAATTCCACATTGAATTCATTAGTGGAATAAGAATTAGGAGCAAGTATAGGCCATTCTGCCCCTCGGGCCTGTTCCGTCATCGCATAAGACCCTGGCTGATCGAATGTGGTCTCAACTCCACTCTACTGCTTGCTCCTCCCATCCTGTAACCCTCGCCTCCCTCACAGATCCAGGGCGGAATTCACCAGCCATTCCCGTCGGCAGGGCCATCCGGTATTGCGGAAGCTGACCCCTGCTCAGGGATCCCTGATGGAGGCACAGACCGAGGAATATAAATTGCTCACCCTCATGATAAATAAATTGACGAAGGGACAAACCCTGGATGCTAGTGGCATTTACTACCAAATAAACCCATTGGACTTTAACCTGGTGTTGTGAGACTTCTGAAAACGGAACACCAGTGAAACAGGGAAATAAGAATATCGGTCTGAACTATTTCCCTTTTTCCTTCTGTTTTTCAAAGATTAGACACTATTCCAATGTGGGAAACATGGCAACTGATAACTGCATAGCATTACCAGGGAGGCATTAGGGTAGTGGTATTGTCACTGGGCTAGTAATCCAGAGACCCCAAGGTAATGTTTTGGGGAACAGGATTCGAATCTCACCACGGCAGATGGTGAAATTTGAATTCAGTAAAAAATATCTGAAATTAGATGCCGAACGATGACCGTGAAACCATTGTCGATTGTCGTAAAAACCCATCTGGTTCACTAATTTCCCTTTCGGGAAGGAAATCTGCCGTCCTTACCCGGTCTGGCCTACAAGTGATTCCAGAGCCCCAACAATGTGGTTGACCCTCAACGGCCCTCGGGCAACTAGGGATGGGCAAAAGATGCTGGCCAGGCAGGGGCGGCCATGTCCCATGGATGAATAAAAAGAGCAAGATCCCACAAACAGGAGTGTGTGTGTGTGGTGCCCAGTTAATCTGGTCTGATGCATTTGGTTGAGGGTTAAGTGTTGGCCAGGATGCTAAGATACACTTTTTACTCATTCACAGGATGTGGGTGCCTTTGTCTGGGCCAACATTAACTGCCCATCCCTGACTGCTCTCCATTTCGGAGGGACATCTCAAGAGTTAACCACATTGCTGTGGCTCTGGAGTCTCCAAAATGGTTTCATAGTCACCCTTAGATTTTTAATTCCAGATTTTTATTGAATTCAAATTTCACCATCTACCATGGTGGGATTCGAGTCCGGGTCCCCAGATCATTACCCTGGGTCTCTGGATTATTATAACCATAGAATCATAGAATCCTACAGTCCAGAAGGAGGCCATTCGGCCCATCGAATTTGCATCGACCACAATCCCACCCAGGCCCTACCCCCATAACCCCAAACATTTACCCTAGCTAGTCCCTCTGATACTAAGGGGCAATTGAGTATATTTAAGTCACGGGTAGATAGGTTTCTGATAGGCAAGGGGAATTAAGGGTTATGGGGAGAGGGCGGGAAAGTGGAACTGATCCACTATCAGATCAGCCATGATCTTATTGAATGGCGGGGCAGGCTCGAGGGGCTAGATGGCCTACTCCCGCTCCTATTTCTTATGTTCAATTTATCACGGCCAATCCACCTAAACCGCACGCCTTTGGACTGTGGGAGGAAACAGGGGAACCCAGGGGAAACCCACACAGACATGGGGAGAACGCGCAGACAGTGACCCAAGCCAGGAATCGAACCCGGCTCCCTGGCGCTGTGTGGCAGCAGTGCTAACCACCGTGCCACCTTGCTGCCCCACCGTCCAGCGACAATGCCACGAGGACACTGCCTCCTCAGCCTTACCCCCCGGTCATGGGATCTTTCGCAGTTACCGGTGGGGGGGTGGGCCAGGGTCTTACTGTTTCTCCCGACATGTGCTAAACTTAGACAGCCAAAAGCTATTCAAGGATGTCCTACCGTTGAGATGGAACAATGGTCTATTCTTCTGTTCGAGAACAAAATGGCGTCTTTGGTGAAAACAGAAGCTGCTCGTAGGATGAAGGACACAAAGAGGTTCAGATGGATGTAATTGCGAGTGCAATGAAATTTTCTGGGGGTGGGAAGAGGGGCAGATAGTTAGTCACGCACGCCAAGGTACGGGCCAAGCAACTCTGCAAACCCACTGACGTATAAAACCTCATACCTGAAAGCCGTAAAGATTATGGTTGCGGTTACCAGGGCAATCACTGATATTGCATATCCTGCAGTGTACACTTGTTTAATTGTCAGATAGTAGGATTTCTAGTTGAGTGAGGAAAGATTCATATTTTAAATAAAATACAACAGGTAAATTGCATCAATTAATAGTGCGCTGCAGGGATGAAGCAGATATAACATGAGTACAAGATATTTTTTATTCGTTTGCGGGATATGAGTGTTGCTGGCTGAGGCCTGCATTCATTGCCCATCCCTAGCTGCTATTCGTCTCAGCCACTTAAGAGGGCAGTTAACCCGATTAATTAGTTAACCCGGTTAATTATCTAGTGCCCTGGGCAACATATATTCTTCAGCTATCGTCGCTGTCAGCCAAACACAATTTAACTTTCTTTTCTTCCATAGAACATAGAACATTACAGTGCAGTACAGTCCCTCGATGTTGCGTCGACCAGTGGAACCAATCTAAAGACCCTCTAACCTAAACTATTCCAATGTTATCCATATGCCTATCCACTCACCATTTGAACGCCCTTAAAGTTGGCGAGTCCACAACTGCTGCAGGCAGGGCATTCCACGCCCTTACTACCCTCTGAGTAAAGAACCTACCTCTGACATCCATCCTAGGTAAGTATGGGATGTGGATAAACACCAACATTTATTGCCCATCCCTAATTGCCCTTGAAATGAGTGGCTTGATAGACAATTTCAGAGGGCAGTTGTGAGTCAACCACATCGCTGTGGCTCTGGAGTCACATGTAGGCCAGACCAGGTAAGGCTGGCAGATTTCCTTCTCTAAGAGAACCAGATGGGTTTTTTTTACAACAATTGACCATGGTTTTAAGGTCATCATTCGATTTCTAATTCCAGATTTTTCATCTGCTGTGGTGGGATTTGAACCTGGTCCCCCTGGGTCTCTGGGTTACTAGTCCAGTAACAACACCACCGTGCCACCTCCTCCCCTTTTGAGGTTTCTGTTCAGAAGAGAGGAACTGAGAGAAAAAAAAGTTTATTTATTAGTGTCACAAATAAGGCTTACATTAACAATGCAATGAAGTTACTGTGAAAATCCCCTAGTCGCCACACTTTGGTGCCTGTTTGTGTCAATGTATCTAACCAGCACGTCTTTCAGACTGTGGGAGGAAACCGGAGCACCCGGAGGAAACCCACGCAGACACGGGGAGAACATGCAAACTCTGCACACACAGTGACTCAAGGCTGGGAATCGAACCCCGGTCCCTGGTGCTGTGAGGCAGCAGCGCTAACCACTGTGTCACTGTGTCGTTGGACTGCAATCCATTCTGGGATTTACTAGCTATGGAAACAGGCCTGTCATAATGCAGCATTGGGTGCAGGAAGAGAAAAGAGAATACCGGGGGAAAGTTGATCGAACCGATGTGTTTGAAAAAACATGTCAATGATGATTTCCCCTCGCTAGTAAATTAGCAGAAAGTTAGCACAAAATGACCCCTAGCACTGGAGGCATCAGAAAAGGAGAGATACATTCATGCAAAGGATTGTTAAACTTGTAATTAAACTTGTTACTACAAGTGGCTGTTGAAGCCAGCTGGATTGTGCAATTAAAAAAGGATTTAAAATAGCACTTGAGTAAAAATATTAAACTGCGAGTTATAACTGCGATTTGAGACAAAAAGCAAAGTTGTTCAAGTTTAGTGAAGAAAAGGCAAAGGGATTACAGTAAAGTGGGGGAAATGGTTAAACTGGGGAAATGGGGAGTTGTTATCAATGGGAGGCAGCTTGGTGGCACAGTGGTTAGCACTGCTGTCTCACAGTACCAGGGACCTGGATTTGATTCCAGCTGAAGTCACCTCTTCTTTTCATTCATGGGGCATGGGTGTTGCTGGCTGGGCCAGTATTTATTGCCCATCCCTAGTTGCCCAAGGGCAGTTGAGAGTCAACCACATTGCTGTGGTTCTGGAGTCACATGTAGGCCAGACCGGGTAAGGACAGCAGATTTCCTTCCCTAAAGGACATTAGTGAACCAGATGGGTTTTTCCGACGATGGTTTCATGGTCATCAGTAGATTCTTAATTCCAGATATCTTTTATTTGAATTCGAATTCCGCCATCTGCCGTGGTGGGATTCGAACCCTGGTCCCCCAGAACATTAGCTGAGTTTCTGGGTTAATAGTCTAGTGATAATACCACTAGGCCATCGCCTTCCCTCTCTGTGCAGATCTCCCTGTGCCCGCATGAGTTTCCTCTGGGTGCTCCAGTTTCCTTCCACAGTCCCAAAGACGTGCTGGTTAGGCACATTGGCCGTGCTAAATTCTCCCTCTGTGTACCCGAACAGGTGCCGGAGTGTGGCGACTAGGGGATTTTCACAGTAACTTCATCGCAGTGTTAATATAACCTACTTGTGACACTAATAAATAATGAAACAATGGCATTAGGTAGATCCCACACGCATCAATGACTAGTCCCCCAGGGTTGTAATCAATATTCCTGTGCTGGTATTTCTAGATTGGTTGTAAATGTTCCTGTTTTTCAGATGTTTTTTGTACGGATTTCACGAGCTATAGTTATGAAGGCTGTGGTCTCTCCGGGAGCATGCTTTAACACACACCATATCAACGCCGGATTCATTCGAAGATACGGTCAGGAATTCGCAAGCCACTTTGAAACTTGGCATAATCTTGCTCCAGCCTCGCTCTGTACAGTTACGGTACATCACCCCTAAAAACACAAACAAGGCAACTGTGTCAGATATACAGGCTGGACTGAGGATGGATTTGCTGGTGGGGTGGGGTAGGGGACAGAGAGGGGAAGTGGGGGGCAGATGGGGAAGGTGAGGGGAGGGGGACAGAGGGGAGATGTGGTGGAAGTGGGGGAAGAGGGGGAGGTGGGGGGCAGGGGGGAGATGTGGGGGAAGAGGGGGAAGTGGGGGAAGAGGGAGAGGTGAGGGGCAGAGGGTGGAGGTGGAGGGCAGAGGGGAGATGTGGGGGAAGAGGGGGAAGTGGGGGGCAGAGGGGGGAGGTGGGGGGCAGAGGGAGGAGGTGGGGGGGCAGAGGGGAGAGGTGGAGGGCAGAGGGGAGAGGTGGGGGGGAGAGGGGGAAGTGGAGGGGGCGGAGGGGAAGCTGGGGGGCAGACGAGGGAAGGTAGGGGCAGAGGGGGAAAGTAGAGGGCAGAGGAAGGATGCGGGGGGGCAGAGGGGAGAGAGGCAGGAGGTAGGTGGTGGGTTGAGGGGGGAGGTGATAAAATGCTCAGCACATAAATGACTTCAACGAATAATAGAATCACACAGTGTGGAAGAGGCCCTTCAGCCCATCGGGTCTGCACCGACACATTAGAAACATAGAAGCAGGAGTAGGCCATTTGGCCCTTCGAGCCTGCTCCACCATTCATTTTGATCATGGCTGATCATCAAATTCAATATCCTGATTTCTCCCCCCCTTCCCTCCATATCCCTTGATGCCTTTAGCCCCAAGAGTTATATCTCATTTCTTCTTGAAATCACACAACGTTTTGGCCTCAACTCCATTCTGTGGGAGTGAATTCCACACATTCCCCACCCTCTGGGTGAAGAAATTTCTCCTCACCCTCAGTTCTAAAAGGTTTACCCCTTATCCTCAAACTATGACCCCCTAGTTCTGTACTCCCCCACCATTGGGAACATTCTTTCTGAATCTACCCTGTCTAACCCTGTTAGAATTTTATAAGTTTCTATGAGATCCCCTCTCACTCTTCTAAACTCCAGTGAATATAATCCTAACCAACTTAGTCTCTCCTCATATGACAGACCTGCCATCCCAGGAATCAGCCTGGTAAACCTTCTCTGTACTCCCTCTATAGCAAGGACATCCTTCCTCAGATAAGGACACCAAAACTGTACCCAATACTCCAGGTCTGGCCTCACCAATGCCCTGTACAATAGCATTAGAACATCCCTATCCCCTCACTCACAGCTTCCTGCTACGAAGGCCAACATACTATTCACCTTCTTTACTGCATGCTGTACCTGCGCTCTTACTTCCAGTTGGGCAGCACGATGGCACAGTGGGTTAACACTGCTGCCTCACAGCGCCAGGGACCCGGATTCGATTCCGCCTCGGGTCACTGTCTGTTTGGAGTTTGCACGTTCTCCCCGTGTCTTTGTGGGTTTCCTTCAGGTGCTCCGGTTTCCTCCCACATTCCAAAGACATTCGAGGTTGGGTTGGATTGGCCATGCTAAATTCCCCTTGGTGCCCCAAGATGTATGAGTTAGCATGGGAAATGTATGGGGCTACAGGGATAGGGCCTGGGTAAGATGCTGTATTGGAGAGTTGGTGCAGACGTGATTGAAGGAAAAGCCGGCTTAAGTTTAATAATGCAAGCTTAGTAGTGTAAGTTTACTAGTGTAAGCAGTTGTACGGAGGGCACTGATCACCCCTGACAGGTATTACTGGACTCTGATAAGAGCAGCCTAGGAGTGGGAGAGCGAGATGGGAGAATAGGAGACTCCAGGTGGTGAGTATAAACTTACCGGTGTTATGGTGGGATCACAAGGCCAGTGGGGACCCCCGGGATCCCTGGTAGAGGAATATATGACTGAGAGGGACAGATTCATTAAACAGATGAGAAAAAGGGGGGTGGACCTCATCTCATCCGTTAGACCAACAACGAAAATGGCTGCAAAAGGAAAGGGAAGACAGAACTGAGAAAATTGGAGTTCTCTTCGTTCACCAATTGGCCGGGTCAATTGAACAAGTCTCAGTCTTGGGTAAGAAATGGGCCGACAACAAAGCAAAAATCAAACTGAATTTTGATCTCAATCAAAATCTGGAATCACGCATTAGAGAACTAGAAAAGAGAAACCAAAATTTTAAGAAGCGTCCGAATTTGGGGAGCGACTCTTTAGAGCCGGCTTTTCCTTCAATCACGTCTGCACCAACTCTCCAATAGGGCTTCTTACCCAGGCCCTATCCCTGTAGCCCCATACATTTCCCATGCTAACCCATACATCTTGGGGCACCAAGGGGAATTTAGCATGGCCAATCTACCCAACCTGGAATGTCTTTGGAATGTGGGAGGAAACCGGAGGCAGGCCCGAACCTGCCCAAACAGATAGAGCCTTTTTAAAGACGGGTTCACCAAAAAAATCCTTAAAATGGGGATTCTTAGTACGCAGAACTATGACAAATTAGTAGAATGGACATCTGGAATTAAAGGTGGACCAGATCAGAAACCCGAAGGAGGAATCTCAGGTTTCGTATTTCAGTGTGTTTGTGGGATCTGGTTGCTTGTCGAATGCAGGTGGTTGTTGTTGTATTAGATTGGGAGAAGTTTGTTCTTGTGGAGTGTGAGCAACAGGTAAAGATGCTGTTAACACATATATCTGTACACCATAGAGAAATAGCTTAAAGTCAGGTAGACTGGATATAGTCAGGCACATTGATAACCCACATTATGGAAACAACTGTGATCTTAGTCACAAACATAGGACATAAAATTCACTGCTGCTAACAGAGCAATAGTCAGGGATAATAAAAAGACTGCCTGTGGTGTAGAAATAACACCCGAGGTGTGGTGTGCAGTGAAGCATACACCACATCTTGAAGGAATGTACGAGGTCCAAGTTACAAAAAGCAAATGGTCTGCAAGATGTGTTGTTTCTACAACTAAGCATAAAAGGGGGAAAAAGGTCACTGAGATAGTCGGGACAGCAGTGATTAAGTTGGCAAAGGATTGATTACCGCCAATCTAAACTGGACATGTAACAGTGTTGGATAAGACGGATGAGTTTGCTAATGCACTCTTGTGATAACAGGAGACATTGTTAGATGGGGAGTAGAGGGGATGGGAACTTGGGGCACCTCGAGCCAATAGGGGAATGACAACACATAGATGGGACAGGGATCACCAATTAGGGGAGAACAACACATTGCAAAGCCATTACAATGCTTGTAAAAAAGGTATAAAAATGTGCTGCAAATCGATGTAAGGTGTGCCTATTTTATTGGTCTTGCAAGAACGTTAAATAAAATATCTTGCTCCTTCAGAACTTGACTTGACTAAATTGTTTGACTGTGAGCTGTGTTTCTCACATGGAGTATTTATTGTGGGCAATAAATTTGGTTTAACTTCAAAGGGGCTGAGGGCGTGTAAAACTGTTAAATTTTAAGGATAAGATTTCTTGAATTTACTTCTGTCTTTGAGTTTAATTACAGTTTGGAAGAAAGAAGAATGAAGGCGACTGTCTTAATCTGTTTTCTTCTTTCAATGTTTTATTTTCGTCCCAGTTTAAAATGTTGGATTTTGAATAAGGGATAATGTGGAATGAATGTAGGAAGCTTCCATGTGTGCCTGTGTGTGTGTGTGTTTAATAAAGTGGATGGGATGGTTTTGTTGTTGTTTGCTTTAGTGTTTTAATGTTCTTTCCCTAATTGTGATTTTACAACAGTGGGTTTGATACAGAGTTTAAATAAAAATTGGAGAGTAAACTGACATTTCAGGATTAAGGTATATAAATTGAAGTTTGAGGTAACCAGTTTGTATTTTGAATAATCCTGGGTTCAAATGTTGTTAGGAATGGTTTTAAACCTTGGAAAGAACCATGTTCTCTTCCCTTTGTCTTGAAGAAGTCATTTGAGACTGAATTAATTCATTTGGCTCCTAGCCAAAAGTATTTCTTTTGTGTGTTAAGTAGGTGGCTCATGAATGACAAGTCTAATAAGACTTTAAGACTCCGAGATTGTTTATCACAGCCTAGTAATAATTGAGACTTGAAGAGTTTGGTTCATTCAGATTTTCTCGTTGTTAACTTTCGAATTAAAATGACCGGTTACGCTTAAGTGTTACAATTTTTGACATTCAATTGATAGAATAAATTGAGTGCACAAAATAACCAATTTATAACTAGCCTATGAGGAGAGACTGAATAGACTGGGTCTGTACTTGTTAGAGTCTAGAAGACTGAGGGGGGGATCTTATAGAGACATATAAGATAATGAAGGGGATGGATAGGGTAGAGGTAGAGAGATTCTTCCCGCTCAGAAAGGACAGCAGGACTAGAGGGCACAGCCTCAAGATTAGTGGGGGGGGGCAGTTTAGATCGGAGTTGAGGAGGAACTTCTTCACTCAAAGGGTGGTGAATCTCTGGAATTCTCTGCCCGTTGAAGTGGTGGAGGCTGCCTCGCTAAATATATTTAAGACGCGGGTAGATAGGTTTCTGATAGACAAGGGAATTAAGCGTTATGGGGAGAGGGCGGGAAAGTGGAACCGATCCACTTCAGATCAGCCATGATCTTATTGAATGGAGGGGCAGGCTCGAAGGGCTAGATGGCCTACTCCTGCTCCTATTTCTTATGTTCTTATAAATGGGAAGTTGCCTGAATTTATAAGAGGTTAATAAGTTTAATTTTGACAAATAAAAGGTAATGGAAATAAAGTCCGTATATGGGTTTTGTGTTTCAAAGAGTGATGTATTGCAACATGCTCTCAGTTTATGATGTGAATGTGAGACAATGTTACAAAGTAATATCTGTTTGTTTTGTGACTCTCCTGTACTGAGTAAATGTTATCTGTGGTAATAAAAGTTTGTTTGGTTCAATGTATGTAAAAGCTAATACGGTGGGGGTTAATTTGTCTGAAAAGCTAAGGGCTCTGGAGAGTGTCAATGACTTTACAACAGATGACGGGATTTTTCCTCGTATTTAGTTATTTGAGGTTATAAGGGTTAAAATGCTTAAAGGGGAACAAATAAATCATTTGTGCAAGTTATGCTATTCATAAATAAATTGGTAAAGAAGACGTGGACATCGCAGCAGCAGTTGTGTAACTGTTGCTGTTGGAAGTATCCTGTTTAACACTGTGTCCATGTTGATCTCTACGCCCAGAATCTATCAAACTTTTTGTTTGACTAGAGTACAACTTTATTTCTCCCCCCGTACCAGTGCCAGCTGTGGTTCAGTTGGCAGCGCACTTGCTTCCGAATTATGCAGATTCTGGATTTGAGGCCTACCCAAGTGCTGGCTATAAAAATCTAACCTGATATTTCAGTGCGGTACTGAGGAAACTCTTCATTGGTAAAGGTGCCATCTTTTAGATGAGGAATATTGTTTAAGTTCTGGTCGCCACATTACCAGGAGGATGTGGATGCTTTGGAGAGGATACAGAAGAGGTTTACCAGAGTGTTGCCTGGGCTGGAGGGTATTAGCTATAAGGAGAGGTTGGATAAACTCGGTTTGTTCTCACTGGAACGACAAAGTAAGGAGTCTCACAGCATCAGGTTAAAGTCCAACAGGCTTATTTGGTAGCACGAGCTTTCGGAGTGCTTTTCCATCAAGTGAGTTGAATGACGGAGGTTGAGGGGAGACCTGATAGAGATTATGAGAGACGTGGACAGTGTGGGAAGTCAGATGCTCTTTCTTAGGGTAGTACTTGGGAACATAGGGTTGAGGTGCATGGGGAAAAGTTTAGAGGAGATGTGCGAGGCAAGCTTCTTTACACAGAGGGTGGTGAATGTCTGGAACTCACTGCTGGGGAGGTGGTGGGAGCAGGTACGATAGGGGCATTTAGGGGACATCTAGATGAATACATGAGTAAGACTGGAATGGAAGGATATGGACTCCATAAGTGCATGCTGTTTTAGTTTAGGCAGGCATCATGATTGGCACAGGCTTGGAGGGTCTGAAGGGCCCGTTCCTGTCTGTACTGTCCTTTGTTTTGTTCATTGTTCTTTGAAATGGATGGAAACAACCTCTTGGCATGTTTCAAGGAAGAGCAGGTTAGTTAACTCAGTTAATTAGTTAACCCGGTTAATTAACCGGTGCCCTGGGCAACGTTTATTTCTCAGTAATCATTGTTGTCTGTGGACCGCAATTTAACTTTTTTTTTCATGGGATGTGGGCAAACACCATCATTTATTGCCCATCCCTAATTGCCCATGAACTGAGTGGCTCGAAAGGCAATTTCAGAGGGCAGTTAGAGGCTGTGGGTCTGGAGTCAAGTGTAGGCCAGACCAGGTAAGGACAGCAGAATTCCTCCCCACAGGGGCATTAGTCTACCAGATGGGTTTTTAACCACAATCGATGATAGTTTCCGTGGTGACCTTACTTTTAATTCCAGATTTATTGATTGAATTTAATTTCCATCAGCTGCCGTGGTGGGATTTGAAGCCAGGTTCCCAGACCATTAGCCCGGATCTCTGGATTACTAACCCAGTGACATGACCACTACACTACTAACCCCCATCGCTCATCTCTTTCCTACTTTTCATCACTTTGGCACAACTTCCTTCTCCATAAGGTGCTTTGAGATATCTTTGTCTTATTCTATTTATTTGTGAGACATGGGTGTCGCTAGCTAGGCAGCATTTATTGTCCAATATCTAGTTCCCCTTGGAGGGTAGTTGAGAGTCAACCACATTGCTGTAGCTCCAGAGTCACATGTAGGCCAGACTGGGTAAGATTCCCTTCCCTAAAGGGCATCAGATGGGTTTTTCTGGCAATCGACAATGTTTCCTTGGTCATCAGTAGATTCTTAATCCCAAGCTTTTTTTTGTATTGAATTCAAATTTCACCATCTGCCGTGGTGGGATTCGAACCCGGGTCCCCAGAATATTAGCTAAGATACTGAATTGATATTCTAGCGATAATACCACTAGGCTATCGTCACCCAAATTGATCATGAAAAGTGAGATATAAATGGACATCTTTCTCCCTTATTTCAAGGTGTGGGGCAGGACTTTCCAGCCACGCTCATTCCCAAGTCAGAAGATCCCACCCGAGGTCTACAGCCCTCTGCATGGTCCCTGCCCCCTCTGCCATGATTCCCACGGTGGGCGGAAAGGAGAAATTCCACCCATAGAGAACATGACCTCTGAGCCATCCCTTGGGTGTGGAGGGTTGGTCCAGTAAGTTGCCAATCAAAGCCACCATACTTGAATCAACATCGAGCAGTCCCAACTCCTGTATTCAATGTTCTGACCGATGAAACCAAGCTTGCCAAATGCCGTCTTCACCACTCTGTGACTCCACTTTCAAGGAGTTATGAACATATACAGCTAGATCTCTTTGTTCTGTAACACTCCCCAACGCCCTACCATTAACTGAGTAAGTCCTACCCTCGTTCAGTCTACCAAAATGCAAGACCTCACTTTTGTCTAAATTAAACTCCATCTGCCGTTCGTCAGCCCACTGGCCCAATTGATCAAGATCCCATTGCAATCCTAGATAACCTTGTCCACTATACCACCAATCTTGATGTCAATCATTTGTGAGGTAAACGGATTGTGATATTAATGTCAGCCAGAGCAGTTGACTTTGGCTTTGAGGCAATTGAGTGACAGAGAGAGAAACAGCCTGCTACTTGTAGTACAGGGCAATAGGCAGCAGTGATGTACCCTGAGACTAAGAGAGACTAAGCCGGTTAGAATTATATTCACTGGAATTTAGAAAAGTGAGAGCGAATCTCATAGAAACTTATAAAATTCTAACAGGGTTAGACAGGATAGATTCAGAAAGAATGTTCCCAATGGTGGGGGAGTCCAGAACTAGGGGTCATAGTTTGAGGATAAGGGGTAAACCTTTTAAAACTGAGGGTGAGGAGAAGTTTCTTCACCCAGAGGGTGGTGAATGTGTGGAATTAACTACAAGAGAATGCAATTGAGGCCAAAACGTTGCGTGATTTCAAGAAATTAGATAGCGCTCTTGGGGCGAAAGGGATCAAGGGAGAAAGCAGGGTCAGAATATTGAATTCAATGATCAGCCATGATCATACTGAATGGCAGAGCAGGCTCGAAGGGCCAAATGGCCTACTCCTGCTCCTAGTTTCTATGTTTATTTGAAAATGAAGCACCTGGAGGAAACCCACGCAGACACGGGGAGAACGTGCAGGCTCCGCATGGATGATGACCCAAGACTGGGATCGAACCCAGGTCCCTGGCGCTGTGGGGCAGCAGTGCTAACCACTGTGCCACCCTGCATCTTTCACGTCATCAGGGGCAGCCAAACCGCTCTACAGTCAGCGGCACAGTGGCTAAGTGGTTAGTACTGCTGCCTCATAGCGCCGGAGACCTGGGTTCGATTCCCGGCTTGGGTCACTGTCTGTGCAGAGGCTGCACATTCTCAACGTGTCTGCGTGGGTTTCCTCCGGGTGCTCCAGTTTACCCCCCACAGTCTGAAAGATATGCTGGTTAGGTGCATTGGCCGTGCTAAATTCTCCCTCAGTGTACCCGAACAGACGCCAGAGTGTGGCGACTAGGGGATTTTCATGGTAACTTCATTGCAATGTTAATGTGACACTAATAAATAAACTTTAAATTAATACCCTAAAAAATGAACCCAAAATGGATATAATGAAAGACATTTAATCTTTGATGACTAGGGGAGATGTGAAAGCAATGAAGCATATAGAGTGGGTTGTAGGGGGATTGCTTTTACTCAGAGTGTCATAGAGTCATAAAGGTTTATTGTATGGAAACAGGCCCTTTGGCCTAACTTGTCCATACTACCCTTTTTTTTAAACCCCTAAGCTAACCCCAATTGCCCGTATTTGGCCCATATCCCTCCATACCCATCTTACCCATGTAACTACCTAAATGCTTTTTAAAAGGCAAAATTGTACCCGCCTCTACTACTACTTCTGGCAGCTTGTTCCAGACATTCACCATCCTTTGTGGGAAAAAATTGCCCCTCTGGGTGCTTCTGAATCTCTCCCCTCTCACCTTAAACCTATGCCCTCTAGTTTTAGACTCCCCTACCTTTGGAAAAAGATATTGACTATCTAGCTGATCTATGCCTTTCATTATTTTATAGACCTCTCTAAGGTCACCCCTCAGCCTCCTACACTCCAGAGAAAAAAGTCCCAGTCTATCCAGCCTCTCCTTATAACTCAAACCACCAAATCCCGGGAGCATCCTAGAAAATCTCTTTTGGTCATTACAATATGAAATGTGTTACCACAAATAGGCCATTGAAATGATGCCATTCAGAACATTTAAAAGTGAGTTAGATATTGAGGGATCTACAAATTACAGAACAAAGAAAAACAGGCAAGACTTTGGATGGCAGTATATCAACCCTTTGTGGAGCTGGCGTCAGCATTTGTAGAATCCCACAATGCAGAAGGAGGCCATTCTGTCCATCGAGCCTGCACACTGACCACAATCCTACCCAGGCTCCATCTCCATAACCCCATGAGCTTACTCTAGTTAATCCTCTTGACACTAAGGGGCAACTTCGCATGGCCATTCCACCAAGCCCACATATCTTTGGACTGTGGGAGGATCTGGAGGAGGGAACCGAGTGTAGAGTGTCGAAATTTGCTGATGACACCAAGATTGGGGGAACGGCAAATTGTGCGGAGGGTGTGGAGAGTCTGCAGAAGGATCTAGATAGGCTGGGCGAATGGGCCAGGAAATGGCAAATGGAATTTAATGTTGGCAAGTGTGAGGTGGTCCACTTTGGTAGGAAAAATGGTAGGAAGGACTATTACTTACGAGGCCAAAAACTGCAGCAGGCGACGGTGCAGAGGGACCTCGGGGTCCTTGTGCATGAGTCGCAAAAACCCAGCTTGCAGGTGCAGCAGGTGGTCAGGAAGGCGAATGGGATGCTGGCCTTCATAGCGAAGGGGATTGAATATAAAAGTAGGGAGGTCTTGCTGCAGCTGTATAGGGCATTGGTGAGGCCGCAGCTGGAGTACTGTGTGCAGTTTTGGGCGCCGCACCTGCGCAAAGATATTTTGGCCTTGGAGGGAGTGCAGAGGAGGTTTACTAGGCTGATGCCGGAGTTGAGGGGGTTGAGCTATGAGGAGAGGCTGAATAAACTGGGCTTGTACTCGTTAGAGTTTAGAAGAATGAGAGGAGATCTCATTGAGACGTATAAGATGATGAATGGGATGGATAGGATAGAGGTGGAAAGACTCTTCCCGCTCAAAAAAGACAATAGGACTAGGGGGCACAGCCTCAAGATAAAAGGGGGGCGGTTTAGAACGGAGTTGAGGAGGAACTTCTTCACTCAAAGGGTGGTGAATCTCTGGAATTCTCTGCCCGTTGAAGTGGTGGAGGCTGCCTCGCTAAATATTTTTAAGACGCGGGTTGATGGGTTTTTGATAGGAGAGGGGATTAAGGGTTATGGGGAGAGGGCGGGAAAGTGGAACTGAGCAGCGACAGATCAGCCATGATCTTATTGAATGGCGGGGCAGGCTCGAAGGGCTAGATGGCCTACTCCTGCTCCTATTTCTTATGTTCTTATGTTCTTATGAAACCGGAGCACTCAGAGGAAACCCACGCAGACACGGGGAGAATTTGCAGACTCCACAGAGACAGTGACCCAAGCCGGGAATGGAACCTGGGTCCCCGACACTCTGAGGCTGCGGTATTAACCACTGTGCCACATTACAGGTCGAATACAGCACAGAAGGAGGGCATTCATCCCATCTTGGCTCTGTTGAACAAACTATCCAAAATTAGACAATTCTTCTCAAGATTAGTGATGGAAGTTGGGAAGTGCAATAGGAGAAAATGTTTACTTTTCCTCGCCAAAAGGGGATCCAGGAAACTTGGACAGGTCCTGTTAACCACTTCTCCAACTGCTGCGGAAGGCCAGCAAATCAAGATATCCCATTCCCATGGACAACCTGCAAAGAGGGAACAAGAAACAGATCAGAGAACCAAGGTAGAGGGAGAGTAAGTCATTTCTTTGACCTTATTACATGAAAAGGTACGAATATTCCTTCACTTAGAAAATGATCAACATGCTATCAAGACAAGGGACTTCCTATGAATGTTCTTCAACCTGAAACCCCTGCCCCATTTTCCTTGTCCCCAAGAACTCTGGGATCTTTGCATCTACAACCCTCTCTCTTCCCAGCTTGGCTATCCCAGTAATTCAACTCACTGTTAGAAGGCCTTCCGTTAATAAGAATTCAAATTATTTTAGCCAACACACAAAAGATCACTGAATCTTGCTTGAGAGAATTATTTCTTGTGCCAAGCCTGTTCTAAAACTAAAAATTGGAATGATGCTACCCTTTGGGTGGCACAGTGGCACAGTAGTTAGCATTGCTGCGTCTCATCGCCAGGGACACAGGTGCGATTCTCGGCCTCGGGTTACTATCTGTGCGGAGTTTGCACATTCTTAACATGTCTATGTGGGTTTCCTCTGGGTATTCTGTCTCCTTCCACACTCCAAAGATGTGCGGGTTAGATTGATTGATTGGCCACACTAAATTACTCCTTAGAGTCAGGGGGATTAGCAGGGGTAATATGTGGGGGTTATGGGGATACGGCCTGGGTGGGACTGTGGTCGGTGCTGACTTGATGGGCCAAATGGCCTCCTTCTGCACTGTAGGGATTTTATGATAAAATTCTATGATTTTATGATCATCTTGACCATGGCTGATCATCAAATTCAATATCCTGATTCCCCTTTCCCCCCCTATCCCTTGATCCCTTTAGCCCCAAGTGCTATATCTAATTTCTTCTTGAAATCACACAATGTTTTGGCCTCAACTACTTTCTGTGGGAATGAGTTCCACACATTCACCACCCTCTGGGTGAAGAAATTTCTCCTCACCCTCAGTTCTAAAAGGTTTACCCCTTTATCCTCAAACTATGACCCCCTAGTTCTGGGCTCCCCCCACCATTGGGAACATTCTTTCTGAATCTACCCTGTCCAACCCTGTTAGAATTTTATAAGTTCCTATGAGATCCCCTCTTCTAAACTCCAGTGAATATAATCCTATCCGACTTAGCCTCTCCTCATATGGCAGACCTGCCATTGCAGGAATCAGCCTGGTAAACCTTCACTGCACTCCCTCTACATCAAGGACATCCTTCCTCAGATCACAGTGGTCTCCTGGCACACTCCGGGCCAAGGGAAATGGATTCACAGTGTGATCAAACAGACTGTGTATCAATCTGCAAATCCCTCCATCACACACCAATGGCTGGTGGGAAAAGTGGGAGAGATTCCTGGTCGCTCAGGTGATGGAAAGAATGTTGGAGCGTCTACCATCACCATCCATAGCTCCAGGTTCTAACATGCATGTAAAAGTGCCTGGTGCTACAACAATGCAGATTCCTTGCATGAACAGTAACATCCCAGCTCTGAACATATGGTTTATAGATCTCGCAGTGGAGGCTCAGGTTTTGGACAGGTTCAAGACAGAGACCTATAAATTTCCCGATATTAAGGATATGCAGGGATATATGGAGGTAGAAGGAACAAACAACAATACAGTATAGGAACGGGCCCTTCGGCCCACCCAGCCTGTGTCAATATTTGATTCCTATCCCTCTGTTCGTCTCCCATTCCTGTGTCTATCAAGATACACCTTGAAAGTTGCTTAGGTGCCCGCTCCACTGGCACCCACCATCCTCTGTGTGAAAAACTTCCCCTCTGCGTCTCCCTTAAACTTACCACCTTTTACGGGCACAGTGGGTTAGCACTGCCGTCTCACAGCGCCAGGGACCCAGGTTCGATTCCCGGCTCGAGTCACTGTCTGTGTGGAGTCTGGGCGTTCTCCCTGTGCCTGCGTGGGTTTCCTCCGGGTGCTCCGGTTTCCCCCCTCACAGTCTGGTTAAACGCATTGGCCATGCTCAATTGCCCCTCAGTGCACCCAAACAGGCACCGGAATGTGGCGACTAGGGGATTTTCACAGCAACTTCATTGCGGTGTTAATGTAAGCCTACTTCTGACAATAATAAAATAAACTTTAAACTTGTAAAGATGGTGTGCCGCAATAGTAATTAGTTCATGAAGAGTATCATACTTAATTTCAAGGCTCACAGAGCAATATTCATGTCTAGACAAATCAAAGTCTACAAGGCAAAATTCTTTCTCATATCTCTCCGTGACAGCTAATGTGCTTAATTTAATTTATGCACTAAAGTGATTTGGAATGAATTACGGTCATTATTGGTCCTGGAGCTGCTCATTACCAATGGGAAACAAGTATGTAGGAGGATCAGGGAATTACTGATGGCCATTATGTTCCAAACATCATCACCAGTCCCGGAGCAATATCATTATTACACTGACGCCTGCTCCACTCACCACAACTGCAATCCCTTTCCAAGTATAATTTGAGACTATCTTCTTGTTTTGTTTAGTTTTCTTTTCTACTCATTCATGGGACATGGGCATCGCTGGCTGGCCAGTATTTATTGCCCATCCCTAGTTGCCCTTGAACTGAATGGGTTACTAAACCATTTCAGAGGGCGGTTAAGAGTCAACTGCATTGCTGTAGCTCTGGAATCACACGTAGGCCAGACCGGGGTAAGGATGGCAGATTTCCTTCCCTAAAGGACACTAGTGAACCAGATGGGTTTTTCCAACAATGGTTTCATGGTCATCAGTAGATTCTTAATTCCAGATATTTTTTATTGAATTCAAACTCCACCATCTGCCGTGTTGGGATTCGAACCCAATGTTTAAAGTTTATTTATTTATTAGCCACAAGTAGGCTTACATTAACACTGCAATGAAGTTACTGTGAAAATCCCCTAGTTGCCACACTCCGGCACCTGTTCGGGTACACTGAGGATACATTGCACCAGGGACCCGGATTCGATTCCCAACTTGGGTCATTGTCTGTGTAGAGCCTGCATGTTCTCCCCATGTCTGCATGGGTTTCCTCCGGGTGCTCCAGTTTCCTCCCACCGTCCAAAAGACATGCTGGTTAGGTGGATTGGCCTTGCTAAATCGTCCCTTAGTGTCAGGGGGAATAGCTTGGTTAAATGCATGGGGTTGTAGGGAAAAGGGCCTGGGTGGGATTGTGGTCAGTGCAGACTTGATGGGCCGAATGGCTTCCATCTGCGCTGTAGGGATTCTATGATTCTATTCGGTGATAATGAATCAAAATCTATCGATCTCCATCTCACTCCCTACTGCAAAACATAAGAACATAAGAAATAGGAGCAGGAGTAGGCCATCTAGCCCTTCGAGCCTGCCCCGCCATTCAATAAGATCATGTTCCACTTTCCCACTTTCTCCCCATAACCCTTAATCCCCTTGTCTATCAGAAACTTATCTACCTGTGACTTAAATATATTTAGCGAGGTAGCCTCCTCCACTTCAACGGGCAGAGAATTCCAGAGATTCACCACCCTTTGAGTGAAGAAGTTCCTCCTCAACTCCGATCTAAACTGCGCCCCCCCACTTATCTTGAGGCTGTGCCCTCTAGCCCTGCTGTCCTTTCTAAGCGGGAAGAATCTCTCTACCTCTACCCTATCCATCCCCTTCATTATCTTGTAAGTCTCTATAAGATCCCCCCTCAGCCTTCTAAACTCCAACGAGTGCAGGCAAAGGGTTAACTCGAATGATTAGCGATAGAGCGTGTGTGTGGGGAGTTACATCACAGAGATATCACTCACTGAGGGGAGTTGAGTGTGAACTGTCTCGGAGAGTAGCTCCCTGTTGTGTCTTGATCTGGTCTAATCTTCTTAATAGCGAGCCTGAAAATAACTGGTTTGGAACAAAACACCTTCACCTCTCTAATAACTCCAGGAGTCGGCTGTGAAGGAATCGTGCTTTTAATGCACTAAGTAAAAATAATCAAGAGCTGACAATTGACACTGGTTTCATGGCTGTTATGATTCTTGGTGGCAGAGTGGCATGGTGGTTAGCACTGCTGCTTCACAACGCCAGGGACCCGGGTTCAATTCCCGGCTTGGGTCACTGTCTGTGTAGAGACTGCATATTCTCCCCGTGTCTACATGGGTTTCGTTCAGGTGCTCCAGTTTCCTCCCACAGTCTGAAAGACGTGCTGGTTAGGGTGCATTGACCCGAACAGGCGCTGCAGCGGGACGACTCAGGGAATTTCACAGTAACTTCATTGTAGTGTTAACGTCAGCGTTACTTGTGACTAATAAATAAGTAAAACTTATCAGTAGATGGCCTTAGTGGTATTATTGCTTTAGACTATTAACCCAGAAACTCAGATAATGTTTTGGGGACCCGGGTTCGAATCCCAACATGGCAGATGGTGGAATTTGAATTCAATAAAAAATATCTGGGATTAAGAATCTGATGACCATGAAACCATTGTCGGAAAAACCCATCTGGTTCATTAATGTCCTTTAGGGAAGGAAATCTGCCATCCTTACCCAGTCTGGCCTACATGTGACTCCAAAGCCACAACAATGTGGTTGACTCTCAACTGCCCTCCAAGGGCAACTAGGGATGGACAATAAATGCTGGCCAGCCAGCGATACCCATGTCCCAGGAATGAATTAAAAAGAATTTTTTTTTCATTGAATTCAAGTTCTAAATCTTTGGATTGGGACGTGAATTCACATTTGACAAACCTGGCAACTAGTTGGACTTAGGGATGAGGCCTAGCTCCTATTTTAATGACATTTGTACTTCTACACAACACGGACAAACGGATTGGGATTTTCATGTCACGATATTAGCACGTTTATCCGTCCTTCTGAACAGAGTGGAACGGGAGTGACTCACAATGGAATAGAAGGAAAGTTACATACCAGCCGATCCTGCAATAGTGCCATTGCCTTCTGCGGACTGGTTACTGCTTGCCGTCGCACAATTGGCTTGACTTTCTGAAATGTGTTGCAATATATTACAGTCTGGATGCATCGAATGAACCTGAAATAAAATATATTAATGGTGCATTACTGTTCACATATGTTTGGGAGATGGCATCGCAATCACTGTAGTGGTAATCCCAATGCCCAGACTAATGTTCTGGGAGTCACAGGTTCAAGTCCTGGTATCTGGTAGAATTTAAATTCAATTAATATTTATGGAATATAAAGCTCGTCTCAGTAACGAAAGCAAGAAAGTATTATCAATTATCCGGAGGACGCTTCTGGTGCACTAATGTATTTTAAGGAAGGAAATCTGCCGTCCTTAACCAGCCTGGCCTAGGTGTGACTCCAGACCCACAGTTGTTAGGTTACACTGAGTCTTAACCTGCCTCTGAACTAGCCCAGCAAGCCAATCAGTTCAAGGGGTAATTAGGGATGAGCAATAATTACTGGCCCAGCCACTGCTACCCACACCTCATGAATGACTGAGGAATGTTTACATTCTTGGTTAATGTGCCAACTACTGAAATGGAATTTTGAGTTGTGTTTTGCCACACTGGGATTGGAGCTCCAGTGTCAGGCTGCCTGCCATTGGATTCAGTGAACCTTCCGTATCCTGCTGCCCAAAACCTCCTCACCCGTCACCCCCTCTCACCCGTCACCCTCCTCTCACCGTCAACCCCTCTCCCTGTCACCCTCCTCTCACCCGTCACCCTCCTCTCACCCGTCACCCTCCTCTCTCCCGTCACCCCTTCTCCCCGTCACCCCCTCTCACCCGTCACCTGCCTCACCCATCACCCCACCCTCCCCGTCACCCCCTCTCCCCCATCACCCACCTCACCCATCACCCCACCCTCCCCGTCACCCCCTCTCCCCCATCACCCACCTCACCCATCACCCCACCCTCCCCGTCACCCCCTCTCCCCCGTCACTCACCTCACCCATCACCCCACCCTCCCCGTCACCCCCTCTCCCCCTCCCCGTCACCCCCTCTCCCCCATCACCCACCTCACCCATCACCCCACCCTCCCCGTCACCCCCTCTCCCCCTCCCCGTCACCCCCTCTCCCCCATCACCCACCTCACCCATCACACCCTCTCACCTGTCACCCCTATCCACCCGTTACCCTCTCTCCCCTGTCAACCCTTCTCACCCCTATTCACCCATCACCCCCTGTCCCCACCACCCCTATTCACCCGTCACCTCCTCTCACCCGTCACCTCCTCGCTCCCCCCGGCCCTCTCTCCCCTTTGCCGCCTCACCTGTCACCCCCTCACCCATCGACGCTCTCACACCCGTCGCCACCCCTCATACCCGTCACCCCCCCCACACCCTTCGCCACCTCTCATCCCCGTCACCGCCTCTCCCCCATCACCCCCTCTCCCCCATCACCACCTCTCCTCGTCACTGCCTCCCCTCGTCACCCCCTCTCCCCTGTCACCCCCTTGCCCCTCGATCTGGCTGCTATCAGTTCTCAACCTGACAGCACCTTGATTCCAAAATGTTCTCCCTGGTGTTTAAACCCCTTCCAATTTCTGAAATTTCCTCCAATGCTCTGAACCACAGAATCACTACAGTGCAGAAGGAGAACATTCAGCCCATCGAGTCTGCACCGACTCTCCGAAATAGCATTTAACCCAGGCCCAATCCCCCTATCCCCACCTATCCTCCTCGCCCCATGCACTTACCTACCAGGTTGGGACACTAAGGGGCAATTTAGCAATCCACCTAACCCGCACATCTTTGGACACTGGGAGGAAACCAGAATACCTGTGGAGGGAAACCCACGCAGACACGGGGAGAATGTGCAGTCTCCGCACAGATAGTGATCCGAGGCCGGAATTGTACCTGGGACCCTGGCGCTGTGAGGCAGCAGTGCCAACCCACTGTGCCACCCTCTCTGGGAAGACATCTCGAACATCTTCAATTCTGGTCTGCACTTTTTATCCTTTCACATCTGATTTCCTAAACCTCTCAATCTCATTTTCCCCGTTTAAGACCTCCTTAAGTTTAAATTTATTTATTAGTGTCACAAATAGACTTACATTAACACTGCAATGAAGTTATTGTAAAAATCCTCGAGTCGCCACACTCCGACGAAACATAGAAACAGAAAATAGGAGCAGGAAGAGACCATTCAGCCCTTCAGGTCTGCTCCGCCATTCATCACCATCATGGCTGATCGTCCAACTCAATAGCCTCATCCTGCTTTCTCCCCATAACCTTTGATCCCATTCGCCCCAATATCCAGCTGCCTCTTGAATACATTCAATGTTTTGACATCAACTACTTCCTGTGGGAATGAATTCCACAGGCTCACCGGGTGAAGAAATGTCTCCTCATCTACGTCCTAAATGGTCTACCCCAAATCCTCAGACTGTGACCCCTGGTTCTGGACTCCCCCCACCCTCGAGAACATCCTCCCTGCACCTACCCCGTCCAGTCCTGTTAGAATTTTATAAGTATCTATGAGATCCCCCCTCTGAACTCCAGTGAAAACAATCCTAACCTAGTCAACCTCTCCTCATACATCAGCCCCCCGGAATCAGCCTGGTAAACCTACACTGCACTTCCCCAAGAGCAAGAACATCCTTCCTCACTGAGGGAGAATTGCCAATCCTCCGAATCAGAATATCTTTCGGACTGTGGGAGGAAACCGGAGCGCCTGGAGGAAACCCACGCAGATACAGGGAGAACGTGCAGACTCTACCCAGTGGCCCAAGTTCGGAATTGAACCCAGGTTCCTGGCGCTGGAAGGCAGCAGTGCCAACCACTATGCCACCGTGCCTCATAGCCAATCATTTGACTAAGCTGACTGGCCTTCTGTCCTAATATCTCTTGAAGTGTCTCGACGTGAAGCTTTGCCCAATGGCAGTGAGCCATCCCGAGACAATCAGCGGTACTGAAGGTGCCATCTGAAGGCAGAGAGTTGTTGCTCGGATCTCCAACTATATCTGAAAGTTTAAAGATTATTTATTAGTCACAAGCGGGCTTACGTTAACACTGCAATGAAGTTACTGCGAAAATCCCCTGGCCGCCACACTCCGGCGCCTGTTCGGGTAACACTGAGGGAGAATTTAGCACCTATACAGCGCGGGAAACCGGAACACCCGGAGGAAACCCAAGCAGACACGGGGAGAATGTGCAGACTCCACACTGACAGTGACCCAAGCTGAGAATCGAGCCTGGGTTCCTGGTAGCTGTGAGGCAGCAGTGCTAACCACTATGCCACCTTTTTGGTGAAAAATAGGAGATTGAACTTCATAGCGGTGCTGTGTGATAATGGTTTGGCTGCAATGTCCCGATTTAATATTAAGCTAATATTTTGAGAGTTTCCAGGTGCCGATTTTCTGACAGTCACTTTATCAATTATTATCGAGCTGTCAACCAGCTAGTCAATGCTCAGGGATCTCATCCAGCAAAGTTTCAGTTTAGATTTTAACATAAAACATTGCTCAGGGCAGGCCACGACCCTGTGATATTATCGCTAGAATATTAATCCAGAAACTCAACTCATGTTGAGTTCAGAGGAGGTTCACTAGATTGCTTCCAGAGATGAGGGGTTTGTCATATGAAGAGAGATTGAACAGCTCAGGCCGATACTCTCTGGAATTTAGAAGAATGAGGGGAGATCAAATTGAGGTATTCAAGATGATAAAAGGAATGGATAAAGAAGACATGGAGCAGATGTTTCCTCTTGTGGACATTCTACAGCGAGAGGTCATAGTCTTAACCCTGATAAGTGTGAGGTGATTCATTTTGGTAGGACAAACTTGAATGCGGATTACAGGGTCAACGGCAGGATTCTGAGGAATGTGGAGGAACAGAGAGATCTTGGGATTCATATCCACAGATCTCTGAAGGTTGCTACTCAAGTGGATAGAGCCGTGAAGAAGGCTTATAGTGTGTAGCGTTTATTAACAGGGGGTTTGAGTTTAAGAGCCGTGGGGTTATGCTGCAACTATATCGGACCTTGGTGAGATCACATTTGGAATATTGTGTGCAGTTCTGGTCACCTCACTATAAGAAGGATGTGGAAGCATTGGAGAGAGTGCAGAGGAGATTTACCAGGATGCTGCCTGGTTTGGAGGGTAGGTCTTATGAGGAAAGGTTGAGGGAGCTGGGGCTTTTCTCTTTAGAGCGGAGGAGGATGAGAGGCGACTCAATAGAGGTTATAAGATGATGAGGGGGATAGATAGAGTGGACGTGCAGAGACTATTTCCTCGGGTGGATGTAGCTGTTACTAGGGGGCATAACTATAAGGTTGATGGTGGGAGATATAGGAGGGATGTCCGAGGTAGATTCTTCACTCAGAGAGTGGTTGGGGTGTGGAATGGACTGCCTGCTGTGATAGTGGAGTCGGACACTTTAGGAACTTTCAAGCGGTTATTGGATAGGCACGTGGAGCACACCAGAATGAGAGGGAATGGGATAGCTTGATCTTGGGATTGGACATAGCTCGGCACAACATTGAGGGCCGAAGGGCCTGTACTGTGCTGGAATGTTCTATGTTCTTAGGATAAGGGGCAGTAAATTTAAAACAAAGTTGAGGAGAAAATACTTCTCGCACAGGGTTGTGGATCTGTGGAATTTGATATCCCAAAGTGCCGTGGATGCTGGGACAGAGAGTAAACTTAAGGAGGAGTTAGACAGATTTTTAATTGGTAATGGTGAAGGGTAATGAGGGAGAAGGCAGGAAAATAGGGATGAGGAACATATCAGCTGAGCAGACTCGATGGGCCAAATGGCCTAATTCTGCTCCTATATCTTATGAATTTATAATGTTCTGCGGACACGGCTTTGAATCCCACCACGGCAGCAGGTGGAATTTGAATTTGGAATCAAGAATCTATGATGACCGTGAAACCATTATCAATTGTCGGAAAAACCCATTGCATTCACTAATGTCCTTTACTGAAAAAAATGTGCTGTCCTTACCCATGTGACTCCAGATCAAAGCAATGTGCTGAACCATAAGGTGCAGAAGGATCTGGGTGTCCTAGTGCATGAATCAAGAAGAAGAGGGAGGCACATGACATGCATAGGCAGCTGGGATCAAGTGAATCCCTTGAAGAGTACAGGGGGTGTAGGAGTGGAGTTAAGAGAGAAATCAGGAGGGCAAAAAGAGGACGCGAGATTGTTTTGGCAGATAAAGCAATGGAGAATCCAAAAAGCTTCTACAAATACATAACGGGCAAAAGGGTGACAAGGGAGAGAGTAGGGCCTCTTAAGAATCAACAAGATCATCTATGTGCAGATCCCCAAGAGATGGGTGAGATCTTAAATGAATATTTCTCATCAGTATTTACTGCTGAGGAAAGCATGGATGTTAGGGAACTTGGGGTAATAAATAGTGGAAATAAATAGTCTTGAGGAGAGTACGTATTACAGAGAAAGAAATGCTGGAAGTCTTAAAGCGCATCAAGGTAGATAAATCCCCGGGACCTGACGTAGTGCATCCCAGGACATTGTGGGAGGCTAGGGAGGAAATTGCCGGTCCCCTAGCAGAAATATTTGAATCATCGATAGCCACGGGTGAGGTTCCTGAAGATTGGAAGGTGGCAAACGTTGTGCCTTTGTTTAAAAAGGGCTGCAGGGAAAAGCCTGGGAACCACAGGCCAGTGAGCCTGTAGTGGGTAAATTGTTGTAAGCTATTTTGAGAGACAGGATCTACAAATTACGTTACAGTTATATAAAACGTTGGTTAGGCTGCATTTGGAATATAGTGTTCAATTCTGGTCGCCGCACTACCAGAAGGACGTGGAGGCTTTGGAGAGGGTACAGAAAAGGTTTACCAGGATGTTGCCCTGGTATGGAGGGTATTAGCTATGCGGGGAGATTGAATAAACTGGGATTGTTCTCTATGGAAAAACAGAGGCTGAGGGACGACCGGATAGGAGTTTATAAAATTATGAGGGGTACGGATACAGTCGGAAGCTTTTTCCCAGGGCAGAAGCGATAATTACAAAGGGGACACAAGTTCAAGGTAAGGGGGGAAAGATTCAGTGGAGATATGCGGGGGAATTTAAATGGGCGCCCCTTATATTTAAACAATGATTCCCCCCCTCGTTCTAAATTCTCCCACAAGAGGAAACATGCTTTCCGCATCCACCTTGTCAACACCCTTCAGGAGGTTATGTTTCACTCAAGTCGCCCCTTACTCTCCTAAACTCCAGCGGATACGAGTCAGCCTGTCCAATCTTGCCTCGTAAAACAACTCATCGATCCTGGTATTAGCCCGGTAAACCTCCTCTGAGCTGCTCCCTACACATTTACAGCTTTCTTTAAATAAGGTGACTAATGCTGTACTCCAGATGTGAATAATCCAGTGAGTAACTGGGTTATAACCTCCCTCCTTTTGTATTGAGCCCCCGTCCCCTCACAATAAACAGTAACATTCTCTTAGCCTTCCTAAGTACTTGCTCAACCAGTATGTATTGTGTGGGCCGAATGGCCTCTTTCTGGACCATAGCCTTTCTGCGATTCTACCCTCAGCCCTTCTTTCTTCTCCCTTTCACTCACCACTCTTTCCAAAATCTTTTGCCATAGAACACAAAAGCAGGGGTGTACTGCTGAGGCTTTACGAGACTCTGGTCAGGCCACATTTAGAATATTGTGAGCAATTTTGGGCCCCGTATCTGAGGACGTTTGTGCAGAAGGTTCAGAGGAGGTTCACGAAAATGATTCCGGGAATGAAAAGCTTGACGCGTGAGACGCGTTTGAGGATTTTTGGGTCTGTACTCAATGGAGTTTAGAAAGATGAGGGGGGGTTCTCATTGAAATTTACAGAATACTGAGAGGCCTGGATAGAGTGGACATGGGGAAGGTGTTTCTATTAGTAGGAGAGACTAGGATCTGAGGACACTGCCTCAGAGTAAAGGGGGAACCCTTTAGAATTGAGATTAGGAGCCAGAGGTTGGTAAATCTGTGGGACTCTTTGCCACAGACGGCTGTGGAGGCCTGGTCAAAGAACAAAGAACCAAGAACAAAGAACAGCACAGTACAGGAAGCAGGCCCTTTGGCCCTACAAACCCGCGTCGCCCATTTTAACACTCAGTGAGTGCCTCATTCCAATCCTTCTTCTACATAAGACCATAAGAACACAAGAAATAGGAGCAGGAGTAGGCCATCTAGCCCTTCGAGCCTGCCCCGCCATTCAATAAGATCATGGCTGATCTGTCGTGGCTCAGCTCCACATTCCCGCCCTCTCCCCATAACCCTTAATCCCCTCGCTTATCAAAAACCCATCAACCCGCTTCTTAAAAATATTTAGCGAGGCAGCCTCCACCACTTCAACGGGCAGAGAATTCCAGAGATTCACCACCCTTTGAGTGAAGAAGTTCCTCCTCAACTCCGTTCTAAACCGCCCCCCCTTTATCTTGAGGCTGTGCCCCCTAGTCCTACTGTCCTTTCTGAGCGTGAAGAGCCTCTCCACCTCTATCCTATCCATCCCATTCATCATCTTATATGTCTCAATGAGATCTCCCCTCATTCTTCTAAACTCTAACGAGTACAAGCCTAGTTTATTCAGCCTCTCCTCATAGCTCAACCCCCTCAACTCCGGTATCAGCCTAGTAAACCTTCTCCTGCCTACAACTTTTGTCTACATCTAGTGGGCTCCACAATAAAGGGGTGCAAATTTAGGGAATTATATCTGCGCCAGATTAAGGAAGATCCAATTCAGGGACAACTTATTGACACCAATCAGCCTAAAAGCACGTTTTTGGGGTGTGGGAGGAAACCGGAGCACCGGGAGAAAACCCATGCAAGGGGTCATTGAGTTTCTTCAAGATAGATAGGTTCTTGAGTGGTAAGGGAATCGAGGGTAACAGGGAAAAGACAGCTGAATGGGGTTGAGAAACCTATCAGCCATGATTGAATGGGAAAGCAGACTCACTGGGCTGAATGGCCTAATTCTGCTACTATACCTTGTAGTCATAAGAACATAAGAACATAAGAAATAGGAGCAGGAGTAGGCCATCTAGCCCTTCGAGCCTGCCCCGCCATTCAATAAGATCATGGCTGATCTGTCGTGGCTCAGTTCCACTTTCCGGCCCTCTCCCCATAACCCTTAATCCCCTCTCTTATCAAAAACCCATCAACCCGCGTCTTAAAAATATTTAGCGAGGCAGCCTCCACCACTTCAACGGGCAGAGAATTCCAGAGATTCACCACCCTTTGAGTGAAGAAGTTCCTCCTCAACTCCGTTCTAAAATGCCCCCCCTTTATCTTGAGGCTGTGCCCCCTAGTCCTACTGTCTTTTTTGAGCGGGAAGAGTCTCTCCACCTCTATCCTATCCATCCCATTCATCATCTTATATGTCTCAATGAGATCTCCCCTCATTCTTCTAAACTCCAACGAGTACAAGCCTAGTTTATTCAGCCTCTCCTCATAGCTCAACCCCCTCAACTCCAGTATCAGCCTAGTAAACCTCCTCTGCACTCCCTCCAAGGCCAAAATATCTTTGCGCAGTCTTCAGCTGTAACAACGCGGCCCTCTGCCTATCTCATATTATCAATGTCCTAACCTCCAATTAATAATCCAGGAAGGTCTTCAATCACTCTCAGTATATTTCCACCATATTAACTGAATCAATCTGAGGAGGAAGCCTGACCCTCCTTTTGATCATCAGAGAGTTTCTTAAATCATTCTCGACTTTAACAGCTGCGGTTTGCAGTAAAGACTTTGGATCATCCTACGATCTGCGTCACCGAGTTGAAGAGATTCCGACATGATCGTAGGATCCCTGCAGTGCAGAAGGAGGCTATTCAGAGTGACACGGCTTGGGTCACTGCTGTGTGGAGTTTGCACGTTCTCTCTGTGTCTGCATGGGTTTCCACCGGGTGCTCTGGTTTCCTCCCACAGTCCAAAGATGTTAGGTGGATTGGCCCTGCTAAATTGCCCCTTGGTGTCAGAAGAAATTAGCTAGGGTAAATGCATTGGGAATAGAGCCTGGGTGGGATTGTGCTTGGGGCAGACACGATGGGTCAAATGGCCTCCTTCTGCACTGTGTGGGTCTATAATTCTGTGATTCCATGATATTCCCCTTGGCTACAGAAAACTTAAGTGGTGACCACTTCAGTGCTCACTGGAATTTAGAAGAACGAGAGAGGATCTCATAGAAATATATAAAAATCCCAATGGGACTGGACAGGCTAGATGCGGGAAGAATGTTCCCAATGTTGGGGAAGTCTACAACTAGGGATCACAATCTAAGAATAAGGGGTAAACCATTGAGGACTGAGATGAGGATGAACCTCTTCACCGAGAGTTGTGAACTTGTGGAATTCTTGACTAAAGAAAGCTGTTGGGGCCAGTTCATTCGATATGTTCAAGAGGGAGATGAAGGTGACCCTTGTGGCTAAAGGGATCGAGGGGTATGGAGAGGAAGTGGGATTGGGATACTGAGGGTGCATGAGCAGCCATGATCATATTGAATGGAGGAGAAGTCTTGAAGGGCCAAATGGCCTACTCCTGCACCTATTTACCAAGTTTCTGATGGAGGAGTTTAAAATCATAGAACCCTACAGTGTAGAAAGAGGCCCTTCGGCCCATCGAGTCTGCACCGACCACAATCCCACACCCATATATATTTTACCCACTAATCCCTCTAACCTAAGCATCTCAGGACACTAAGGGGCAACTTGAGCATGGCCAATCAACCTAACCCGCACATCTTTGGACCGTGGGAAGAAACCGGAGCACCCAGGGGAAACCCACGCAGACACGGGGAGGATGTGCAAACTCCACACAGACAGCGACCCGACCCAGGAATCGAACCCAAGTCCCTAGAGCTGTGAAGCAGCAGTGCTAACCCACTGTGCTACCCTGCCGCCCCAACATTACAAGGATTCAGTAGGGTTGGTAGCGAATAATCTTTGCACCTTCACCCCTCCCTCCCCCCTGTGTGGGATTGGCAAATCGGGGATATCATGTTAAGTTTGGAGGCTGACATTTTAGGAGTGAGATTGGGAAGAACGTCTACGCACACAGGCTTGGGAAATTTGCAAATCCCTGCCCCAGAAAGGTTGTGCGCGCAGAGCTGCCGACTGGGAGTTCTGAAACCTGGGATGGATAGATTTTGGGAAGGGGATTGGAGTAAGCCAAGACTGAGCTGGGAAAGTGGAACTGAAGTTTACATATTGTGTGGAGATGCCGGCTTTGGACTGGGGTAAAGACAGTAAGAAGTCTCACAACACCAGGTTAAATTCCAACAGGTTTAAAGCCCAACAGATTTGAAATCCAACGGTAGCTTTTGCTACCAAATAAACTTGTTGGACTTTACCCTGGTGTTGTGAGACTTCTTACTGTGTTTACCTACAGGACAGAACTGAACCACTGTGCCTGGCACAGACGAGGGTCCAGCAACAGAAATCTCTGTTGAATTTCCAGTCTCACCCAAGTGAGGCTGTAAAATCCTGACTTATTACCTGGCAATATGTTACACACAGTCTTAACCCCCTCTAGAAAATACAGTTTAGCAAGTGATACCAGAGGAATGCAATCTTTTAATTTCAGGATCCTCTTAACAGCTGTTCTTTGATAGTTACACAAGACTTTTTTTCATTTATTAGTGTCACAAGTAAGCTTACATTCACAAAGCAATGAAGTTACTGTGAAAATCCCCTAGCCGCCACGCTCCGGCATCTGTTCGGGTTACACTGAGAGGGAGTTTAGCACGGCCAATGCACCTAACCAGCGTGTCTTTGGGACTGTGGGGGGAAGCTGGAGCACCCGGAGGAAACCCACACAGACACGGGGAGAATGTGCAAACTCCACACAGACAGCGACCCAAGTGGGGAATCGAACTCAGGTCCCTGGAGGTGTGAAGCAGCAGTGCTAACCAGTGTGCAATGGTGTTGCCCCTAGTCTGCTGTACCGTTCGAGTCTGCTCTACCATTCAAAAAGAGCAGCCCCACCCCCCACCCACCCATTATCCTTGTCTGTCCAAAATCCTACCCTTCCTTGAATCAATTCAATGACCCTCCACTGCTTTCCGGGGGAGATAATCCGACGATCCTTTGGGAGAAAGAGTTTCTCCTTACCTTCATCTTAAATGGTAGACCTCTTTATTTTTAAACTGTGACTCTGGGTTCTATCTCGCCCACTAGTGAAAACATCCTTTCAATATCCACCCTGTCAAACTCTGTCAGGATCAGACAATGTTCCAATGTTGCCACCTCTCATTCTCCTAAACTCCAATGGGTATAGAATAGACCCAACCTGTTCGACCTTTCCTCATAAGGTAAGCCCCAGTGGCACGGTGGTTAGCACTGCTGCTTTACAGCACCAGAGACTCGGGTTCGATTCCCAGCTTGGGTCACTGTCTGTGTGGAGTCTGCATATTCTCCCTGCTCCTGCACGGGTGTGCTCTGGTTTCCTCCCAGGGTTAAAAAAAAAACGTGCTGGTTAGGTGCATTGGCCGTGCTAAATTCTCCCTCGTTGTACCCAGACAGGCGCCCGAGTGTGGCAAATAGGGGATTTTCACAGTAACTTCATTGCAATAATAATGTAAGCCTATTTGTGACACCAAGAAATAAACTTTAAACCCATCCCAGGAAATGAGTTATGCAAATCTTCCTTGAACTGCTTTGAATGCAATATACATATATTTAAACTAAGGAGACCAAAACTGTACACAGTACTCTTAATGTAGTCTCTCTGTGCAACTGTAGCAAAACTTCCTTTCTTATATATTCCATTCCCCTTGCAATAAACAACATTCCATTTACCTTCCGAATTACTTACTGTACAAGGATTCATGTACAAGGATAGCCAGATCTCTCTGCATCTTAACATCCTTCAATTTCTCTCCATTTAAATAACATGCTGTTTTATCCATTCTCCCTGTCAAAGTGGACACATTCTCATGGCACAATGGTTAGCACTGCTGCATCACAGCACCAAGGACCCAGGTTCAATTCCAGCCGCGAGTCACTGTCTGTGTGGAGTTTGCATGTTCTCCCCGTGTCTGCATGGGTTTCCTCCGGGCGCTCCAGTTTCCTCCCACAGTCTGAAAGACGTGCTGGTTAGGTGCATTGGTCAAGCTAAATTCTCCCTCAGTGTACCCGAACAGGTGCCGGAGTGCGGCGGCTAGGGGATTTTCATAGTAACTCCATTGCAGTGCTAATGTAAACCTACTTGTGACTAATAGATAAACTTCAAACTCATCCCCGAAATGAGTCACGCAAATCTTCTTTGAACTGCTTCGAATTATAGAACCCCAACAGTGCAGAAGGAGGCCACTCGGTCCATCATGTCTGCACTGACCACAATCCCAGGCAGGCCCTATCCCCGTAACCCCATGCATTTACCCTAGCTAGTCCCCCTGACACTAAGGGGCAATTTAGCCTGGCCAATCCAATAACCAGCACATCTTTGGGAGGAAACCGGAGCAGCCAGAGGAAAACCACGCAGACACGGGGAGAACATGCAAACTGCACACAGGCAGTCACCCAAGGTGGGAATCGAACCTGGGTCCCTGACACTGTGAGACAGCAGTGCTAACCACTGTGCCACCGTGCTGGTTATGTCAGAATGGTACATATATATATACATATATATATAAAATATATATATATAATTTTTCAAATACGGAGACCCAAACTGTACACAGTTCTCTAAATGTGATCTCACCAACGCTTCGTAGCAAAACTTCCCGAACTATATATTCCATTAATAAAAAAACTTTAAACTTATTCCGACTGTAGCAAAACTTCCCTAATTATATATTCCATTAATAAAAAAGCTTTAAACTTATTCCAACTGTAGCAAAACTTCCCTAACTATATATTCCACTAATAAAAAAACTTTAAACTTACTCCACCTGCCAAACTTTTGCCCACTCCCTTAATCTGTCTGTACCCCTTTGCAAACTCTCTAATCTCCCCCCGCCCCAACTCCCCCCTCCCCACACCCCTGACAACTCATTTTCCCATCAATCTTGGTGTCACGGGCAAAGTTAGCGTCCAAACCATTGATTGAAAAATGCAGTACATATTACTGAAGGGAGTGAAATAACATTTTTAAACAAGTCCTTTGAATCTCGAACAGAAAGCGTGGACTTGGCAGCTGTCACTTTGGGAAGCAATAAGAAAACACAGCATGTTTTATACACAGTAGGAAACAAACTTACCAGCGGGTAGCAGAACAGAGACAGGACGAGGTGCCGAGTGAAGGGAGACATGATGTGCAGCCCCCCCACACCCCCCAAGGCTTGTAACAAGGCTGCAAATCCACTCTCAAGAGGAAATTTGCTTGCTTATCTAGGAACTCCCACTCTCTCTCTGGGAGCAATAGCACTTGGCTGTCTCGGTGGAAGTTGCTGCTGCTCTGGTCCCACGGGCTGTGAGGCGAGTGAGTGAGTGCCTGCCTCACACACTGGTGAAATCAGGGCTGTGTTCACCAAACTGATCCCTGTGACTGCAATGGAGGGCTTGGGGGGGGAGTGGGGGGGTGGGTGGAGAAAAGGGAGGGAGAGCTGAACATTTGGAGAAATGTAAGGGAAGGGAGAAACAGGAGTCTCACACACACACACAGCTGCCAGTGACTCCTGTGGATAAATATTCTGACATCCCCCCTCTGAATTCTCTGCTCCTCCCCCTCCTTCTCCTACCCGAAAGACACCCCCCCCCCCCCCGCGCCCCCCTCCTCTCCTCCTCCTCCTAGCCAGCCATCTCAAGCTGCACTCCCAGTGCTTAAGCTCGGGATGTTTTTATAACTTGGGCCAGGCAACGTGCCCCACTTGGCCTCTTTCAGGGTGACGTATCCCACTTGGGAAATGGGATCAATATTTACCTGTCCTCAGCGGCTGGCAGCATCTGGGAGGAGCAACAGATGGTTGAGCTTGGGAGGGACGATCTATTGGAATACCACCATTCCTTGGAAACACTAGATGCTCCGCTGTGCTGGGGCAATCTCCTGCGTTTCTTTTTTCCCTCTGCCCTATGACATACCTGTCACCCAGTGTGTAGCACTGGGAGAGGGAGGAGAACATTAATCTAATGCAGTGATACATTAGGTATTTCGAATAAGGAGATCAAAACGGTGCACAGTATTCCAGAAGTGGGGTGGAATTTTACCAGCACATCCGCCCAAGGTTCCTACAATCCCGCCCGAGGCCATCTGGGAATACCGTTCCCCGAACCTTGCTCCCCACTCCCACGCCCGGAATCGGGGCAGGCGTGCCGGTAAAATTTCAGCTATAGACTCACCAATGCATTAATCTTGCCCCAGGAGGCAGGCACTGTAAAAGTTGTTCATTTACTAGTCACAACTAAGGCTTACGTTGACGCTGCAATGAAGTTACTGTGAAAAATCCCCCAGTGGCCACACTCCGGCGCCTGTTCGGGGTCAGTGCACCTAACCAGCACGTCTTTCAAACTGCGGGAGGAGACCGCAGCACCCGGAGGAAACCCACACAGACACGGGGAGAATGTGCCGACAGTGACCCAAGCCGGGAATCGAACCGGGGTCCCCTGGCGCAGTGAGGCAGCAGTGCTAACCACTGTGTTACTGTGTCGCCCCACCCACTCCTGACCAGGAAACGTCCATCACACAATCAATCCAATGGAAGTGGAACATTAGCAGGTGATCCATAGAATCCGTACAGTGAATAAGGAGGCCATTCAGCCCAACAGTTCCGCACTGACTCCCCAACAGAGCATCCTACCCAGATCCATCTCCGTAACCACATTTATTTACCCCCTCTAATTCCCCTAAACTACATATTTTGGCACACCAATGGGCAAATTAGCATGGCCAATCCCCCTAACCTACACGTCTTGGGACAGTAAGGGGCAATTAAGCATAATCTATCTTAAGCTCAAGTGGCAAGAAACTTAATCGTAGAATCATAGAACCCCTACAGTGCAGAAAGAGTCACGTCTGCACTGAACACAATCCCACCCAGCTCTATCCACATAACCCATGCACTTACCCTAGGTAGTTCCCCTGACACTAATAACATAATATTGGATGGAATCCGTTGTTGGAAGTGACTGAGGAACATGTTAATAGAACAAAAACAGGAAGCAAGGGAAAGAGGTTTAGAATTATAGAATCCCTGCAGTGCAGAAGGAGGCCATTTGGCCAATAAAGTCTGCACTGATACCAATCCCACCCAGATCCTATCTGGATAACCCTCATTGTATTTACCCTGCTAATCACCCTGACACAAAGAGTCAATTTGGCATGGCCAATCCACCTAACCTGCACATCTTTGGACTGTACGAGGAAACTAGACACCCAGAGGAAACCCACGCAGACACAGGGAGAGTGTGCAAACTACACATAAGAACATAAAAAATAGGAGCAAGAGTAGGCCATCTAGCCCTTCGAGCCTGCCCCGCCATTCAATAAGATCATGGCTGATCTGAAGTGGATCAGTTCCGCTTTCCCGCTTTCTCCCCATAACCCTTAATTGCCCTGTCTATCAGAAACCTATCTACCCGTGACTTAAATATATTCAGCGAGGCAGCCTCCACCACTTCAACGGGCAGAGAATTCCAGAGATTCACCACCCTTTGAGTGAAGAAATTCCTCCTCAACTCTGATCTAAACTGCCCCCCCTTATCTTGAGGCTGTGCCCTCTAGTCCTGCTATCCTTTTTAAGCGGGAAGAATCTCTCTACCTCTATCCCATCTAGCCCCTTCATTATCTTATATGTCTCTATAAGATCCCCCCTCATCCTTCCAAACTCCAACGAGTACAGACCCAGTCTATTCAATCCCTCTTCATAAGCTATCAATCTCTCTTCATAAGCTAATCAATGACCAAGCCTGTAATCCAGGTCCCTGGCACTATGAGGCAGCAGTGCTAACCACCGTGCCATGTAGAGAATGTAGACTTGGAGAAGCAAAGTTTAAAAAGTGTCCAGCAAGGGAAATTGACAGGGGTAAACTGTTTGAACCTCAATACGAGGAGTATTGCAAACAAGCTGGAAGAGTTAAGGGTTCAGGTAGACACATGGCAGCAGGGTGTCAAGGAAACCTGGCTAAAGGAGGGGCAAGATTGGCAGCTCAATCCCCTGATTACAGAGTCTCCCGACACGATAAAGTGGGAGATAGAAAAGGAGGGGGAGTAGCACTAATGATTAAAGTATCAATTTAAGTAGGGAGAAGGGATGATACACTAAATGAGTCAACAAACGAGGCTTAATGAGAACATAAGAACATAAGAACATAAGAAATAGGAGCAGGAGTAGGCCATCTAGCCCTTCGAGCCTGCCCCGCCATTCAATAAGATCATGGCTGATCTGTCGTGGCTCAGTTCCACTTTCCCGCCCTCTCCCCATAACCCTTAATCCCCTCTCTTATCAAGAACCCATCAACCCGCGTCTTAAAAATATTTAGCGAGGCAGCCTCCACCACTTCAACGGGCAGAGAATTCCAGAGATTCACCACCCTTTGAGTGAAGAAGTTCCTCCTCAACCCAAGAGGCAGTCACTCTAAAGGAGTGAACTACAGACACCCAAGTAATGAGAGGGAGATACAATAATAAATATACAGGCACATTTCTGCCTGTAAGAACGAGGGGACAATAATACCAGGGGTTTTAACTATCCCAATATCAATAACTAGTCTCACAACTCCAGGTTAAAGTCCAATCGGTTTATTTGGAATCACGAGCTTTCGGAGTGCTGCTCCTTTCTCAGGTGAGTGGAGAGGTGGATGGAGAGGCCCACATCACTATCCCAATATCAACTGGCATTCAAACAATGTAAGGGGCACTGAAATGAAGGAGGTAAATGCATGCAGTGTGTCGAGGAAAATCTTTCAACCTATTAGTGACACACCGAACGAGAGGAGATGAAATCCCAGGCCTAGTTTTGGGCAACGAGAAAGGGCAAGTGTGCGAAGTGACAGTTAGAAACCATATAGCACTGCTGCCTCACGGCACCAGGGACCCGGGTTTGATTCCCAGCTTGGGTCACTGTCTGTGTGGAGTTTGCACATTCTCCCTGTGTCTGTGTGGGTTTCCTCCAGGTACTCTGGTTTCCTCCCACAGTCCGAAAGACATGTTGATTAGGTGCATTGACCATGTTAAGTTCTCCCTCAGTGTATGGACGGCACAGTGGCACAGTGGTTAGAACTGTTGCCTCACAGTGCCAGGGACCCAGGTTCAATTCTAGCCTTGGGTCGCTGTCTGTGTGGAGTTTGTACATTGTCTTTATGTTTGCATGGGTTTCCTCCGGGTGCTCTGGTTTTCTCCCACAGTCCAGAGATTTGTGGGTTAGGTTGATTGCCCCTCAGTGTCAGGGGGATTAGTGGGCTAAGGGTATGGGGATAGGGCCTGAGTGGGATTGTGGTCGGTACAGGCTTGATGGGCTGAATGGCCTCCTTCTGTACTGTCAGGATTCTATGAATCTCTACTTGAAAGAGGTGCCGGAGTGTGTTGACCAGGAGACTTTCACAATAACTTAATTCCACTGTTAATTTAAGTCGATTTGTGATAAATAAACTTGAAACCATATCAGGGAAAGTGATAACAATTCAACTTAATTTGACATTACCATGGGAAAGGACAAGAGATAAAGCTGGAATGAAAGTTTTGAACAAGGGCAGGGCAAATTTTGTTGGAACGAGAAGGGACTTGGCTGCTCAAGGATAAACCAGTGGGAAAGACTCGAACGCGCAACCTTAAATGTACAAAGTGAACATGTCCCCTCCAAAATTGAGTGCCAAATCTAGACCTCCCCCCCAACCCCTGGTTATTTAGAGGACTACAGAGGAAGACCAAACAGAAAAAGTACAGGGACAAAGTACAAAAGGGAATAAGGAAATCAAAGAAGGGGGCATGAAAAAATGTTAGCATGTAAAGTTAGAGAAAACCCCGAAATATTTTGCCAATATATTAATGGTAAAAGGACAACATGGGACTTATCAGAGATGAAGAATGGAGCTTGTGTGTAAACGCAGTGGCTGTGAGAAGGGTTTTAAACGAATGCTTTGTCTCAGTCTTTATAAAGGAAAGGGGTCATAAAGATTTAGTAGTCCTGGAGGAATACTGTGAGATATTGGATGGGGTAATCGTAAAGAGAGATGAAATATTCAAAGGATTGGAATCCTTGAGAGTTGATCAACTGTCAGCACTGGATGGATTCGTTCCGAGACTGCGGTCAGGGAGGAGATAGAATCATAGAATCCCTACAGTACTGAAGGAGGTCATTCGGCCCATCGAGTCTGTACCACAATCCCACCCAGGCCCTATTCCAGTAACCCTCATTTACCCTGCTAATCCCCCTGACACTAAGGGCCAATTTAGCACGGCCAATCAACCTAACCCACACATCTTTGGACTGTGGGAGGAAACCCACGCAGACACAGGGAGAAACTGCACACTCCAACCAGACAGTGACCCCAGGCCAGAATTGAAACTGGTCCCCCCAGCACTGTGAGGCGGCAGTGCTAACTACTGTGCCACCGTGCCGCAGATGGCCTGAGGATGATTTGCCAATCCTCATAAGATACAAGAGAGGTACAGGAGGACTGGAGAAATGCATTACTTAAAAAGGGATCGAAGGAAGTATATTAATTGACGTCTTTTTTTACATCCACAGGGTATTCGGTCCGCCTTGTTGTCCAACGAGGAGCGTACACGCGGTGGGTCGTGCGAGGGCTGCTCTTGGATGTGGCTTCGAGAGTTGCCCAGTGCTTCACGTCGTTAGTGTACGCTTAAACTGGACCATCTGACGGGCAACGCGACAGCTCGGTGACTATCACTGTTTGCTGTGCAGTTACATGGATTTGGGCCGGTGTCTGCGGGAGTTTGCACATTCTCCCCGTGCTTGCGTGGGTTTTCTCCGGGTGCTCCGGTTTCCTCCCACACCCCAAAAAGGTGCTCTGAGGCTGATTGGTGTCAACAAATTGTCCCTGAATTAGGCCTCCCTCAATCTGGTTATAATTCTCTAAATTTGCACCCCTTTATTGTGGAGTCCAATAGGTGTAGACGAAGGTCATAGGTAGAAGAGGGCACTCACTGAATGTTAAAATGGCGGCGTGGGCTTGTAGGGCCGAAGGGCCTGTTTCCTGTGCTGTGTTGTTCTTTGTTCTTTGAATTACCAAACAATTATGGGCCATAAAAACAATTATGGACTTACATCGGTGGTGGGTAAATTAGTGGAATCAATCCTGAGACAGAGAACTAACTGTCACGAAGAAAGACATGGATTAGTCCGGGATGGTCAGCATGGATCTGTTAAAGAAAGGTCTTGCCTCAGAAATTTGATTGGATTCTTTGAGGAAGCAATAAGAAGCGTTGATGAACGTAGTGTGGTGGATGTTGTGTACATGGACTTTAGCAAGGCACCTGAATCCCACATGGTAGATTGGTCAAAAAAAAGTTTAAAACCTGTGGGATACAGGGTAATGTGGCAAAGTGGATAAAAAGTTGGCTTAGTAACAGGAAACAAAGGGTAATAGATGCCCTTGTGAATGGAAAGTTGTTTCAAGTGGTGTTCCACAGGGCTCGGTGTTGAGTCCTTATGACTTGAATTTTGGGGGGCATGATTTGGAAATTTGCAAATGACACTAAGATTGGCCAAGTAGTGGATAAAGAACAAGGAACAAAGAAAATTACAGCACAGGAACAGGCCCTTTGCCCCTCCAAGCCTGCACCTACCATGCTGCCCAACTGAACTAAAGCCCCCTACCCTTCCAGGGACCATTCCCTCTATTCCCATCCTATTCACGTATTTGTCAGACGCCCTTTAAAACTCACTATTGCATCTGTTTCTACTACCTCTGCCGGCAATGAGTTCCAGGCACCCACCACCCTCTGGGTAAAAAATCTGCCTCGTACATCTCGTTTAAACATTGTCCCTCACACCTTAAACCTATGCCCCCTAGTAATTGACTCTTCCGCCCTGGGAAAAAGCTTCTGACTATCCACTCTGTCCATGCCTCTCATAATCTTGTAGACTTCTATCAGGTCGCCCCTCAACCTCCATTTTTCCAGTGAGAACAAACCAAGTTTCTCCAACCTCTCCTCATAGCTAATGCCCTCCATACCAGGGCAACATCCTGGTGAATCTTTTCTGTACCCTCCACATCCTTCTGGTAGTGTGGTGAGCGGAATTGAACACTATATTCCCAGTGCTGCCTAACTAAGGTTCTATAAAGTTGTAACATGGTGTAGGGGTCATAAAGTCGTAGAGGTTTACAGCATGGAAACAGGCCCTTCGGCCCAACTTGTCCATGCTGCCCTTTTTGTTAAACCCCTAAGCTAATCCCAATTGCCCGCAGTTTACAGAACACTGATTAGAACGTGAGTCTTTACAACTACTCTGCCTCAGTATTCTGTAAACTGTGTGTGCCCTTATAGGCCCTGTTTGTGAGCAGAACTCCCCACTCACCTGGCAAAGGAACAGCGTTCCGAAACCTTGTGGGTTTTACTACCAGACAAACCTGTTGGCGTTGTGAGACTTCTTCCTGTGAGAGGATCCAGGGCATCTTGGAGGATCTCGAGTCTTTATTTATCCTATCATGGAACGCGGGCATCACTGGAAAAGCTTTATTGCCCATCCCGAAATGCCCTGGAACTGAATGGCTTGTGGAAAATGTTGACATTGTTTGTGTTCAACAGCAGCTCATGTGACATCAGTTGCGCTCAAAAGCTATTGTTTAGCAGTCATTTGACATCGCAAGAAGTGATCAAACCGCAAGCCGTTAATCACTTGTGATTAGCAAGATGGTAGCGTAAGAATTCTGACACCAGAATTACTCTATGTGCTGCAGTGGCAATCTTGCCACTCCTTTGGCCACGTTTCAATTATATCAATGACACTCTGCTGCCAGGTGTCTACCTGTGCCCTTCACTCACCCACCTTGAATGTCTGCATAGGCGGTGTATGTTTATTGATGTCTCCTTTTTACATCCACAGGGAATTCGGTCCGCCTTGTTGTCCAACGAGGGGCATACACGCGGTGGGTCGTGCCAGGGCTGCTCTTGGACGTGGCTTCGAGAGTTGCCCAGTGCTTCACGTCGTTAGCGTACGCTTAAACTGGACCAACTGACGGGCAACACCACAGCTCAGTGACTATCACTGTTTGCTGCGCAGTTACAGGGACCCGGGTCAGATCTCTGACTTGGGTCGGTGTCTGTGGGAGTTTGCACATTCTCCCCGTGCTTGCGTGGGTTTTCTCCGGGGGCTCCGGTTTCCTCCCACACCCCAAAAACGTGCTCTTAGGCTGATTGGTGTTAACAAGCTGTCCCTAAATTAGACCCCCCTCAATCTGGCACACATACAATTCTCTAAATTTGCACGCCCTTTATTGTGGAGTCTGAGAGGCGTAGACAAAAGTAGAAGAAGAATTGGAATGAGGCACTCACTGAGTGGTAAAATAGGCGGGCGCGGGCTAGCAGGGCCAAAGGGCCTGTTTCCTGTGCTGTGTTGTTCTCTGTTCTTTGTTGGCAATACTCCTCGCATTGAAGTATGAACTGTGTAACCCCATCAATTTCCCTTGCTCGACAATTTTTAAAGTTTGCTCGTCCCGTAATTCCAAGTCTTCTGTATCACACGGTGGCACAGCGGTTGGCATTGCTGCCTCACATTGCTGACTCACGGGACCCGAGTTCAATTCCAGCCTCTGGTCACTGTCTGTCTGGAGTCTGCACGTTCTCCGGTTTCCTCCTACGGTCCCAAATGTGTAGGTTTTTTTTTATTCATCCGTGGGACATGGGCGTCGCTGGCTGGCCAGCATTTATTGTCCATCCCTAGTTGCCCTCGGAGGGCAATTGAAAGTCAACCACATCGCTGTGGCTCTGGAGTCACACGTAGGCCAGACCGGGTAAGGATGGCAGATTTCCTTCTCGAAAGGGGCGTCAGTGAACCAGATGTTAGGCAAATTTGCCCCACAGTGTCACCAAGATGTGCAGGTTCGGTGAATTGGCCATGGGAAATGTATGGAGTTGCAGGGAGGGGGCTTGGGGAACATGCACTGTCGGGGAGTCGGTGCAGACCTGATGGGCTGAATGGCCTCCTTCTGCACTGTAGGGATTCTATGATGTGAAGACAATCATGATGCTGGGTCATGTGGCCCCATCCTGGAGGGAAGTCCATTGACTTCAGCAAGTATGGAAGATTCCACCCGTAGAGTTTGTTCTCCATGTTTCTGAATTTCTATAGCGTCAAACACTTGAAAATGGAGCTCATTTTAGAAAAAGCCTGGGCTACAAATGTAATGGCATCACCAATATGCCACCATCTCCTCCTCTGCGATATATATCCTCTTAGCTCTGGCACCATATTTCAAAACATCTTTTTTGGGACTTCTCGAATGCCTCATCTTTCTCAGGATATGGGCCTTGCTGCCAGTTCCAGAGTTTGCCGTGGAATTCACTCCCACAGAACGTAGTTGAGGTCAGAACGTTGTCTGATTTCAAGAAGAAATGAGAAAAACCTCTTAGGGCTAAAGGGATCGAGGGATATGGGGGGAAGGGGGGAAATCAGGATATTGAATTCGATGATCGGCCATGATCATAATGATCGGCGGAGCAGGCTCGAAGGGCCAAATGGCCTACTCCTGCTTCTATGTTTCTATGACACCCAGGTGTCCTTTCTATTCCAACCTCCTGCACCCAGCTCACAGCCCTGTAGCTTACAACAGTTAACATGCAGGTCCAGGTACTTTCTTAAAGAGTTTAAGGTCTCTGCCTCAACCAGCAACTGGGGCAGAAAATCCCAGACACTCACTACCCTCCGTGTAAAAATGTTCCTCCTCACGGCCCCCTCTACATCGACTGCCGCTTATCTTGAACCTATATCCCCTGGTTGTAGAATTCTCTGCCACGGGGAACAATTTTACCACTGTATCTCTTCCCCTCATAATTTTGTACCCCTCTATCAGCCTTCTTTGCTCCAAGGAAAATAATCCCAACCTAACCAAACTCTCCTCATAGCCACATTTTTCTAGTCCAGGCAACATTCTTGGAAACCTCCTCTGCGCTCTTTCCGGAGCGATCATGTCTTTCCTGTAATGTGATGACCAGAACTGCACACAATACTCCAGTTGTGACATCACCAGTGTTTTATACAATTCCAACGTTATATCCTTCCTTTTACATTCTATACCTCTGCCAATGAAGGAGTACACTCCATATGCCTTCTTTACAACCTTGTCTAGTTGAACTGCTGCCTTTAGGGACCTGTGTACTTGTACACCAAGATCTCTCACTTCATCTACCCCACTTAGCGTATTCCCATTTATTGTACACTCCCTATAACTGTTTGACTCCCTAAATGAATGGCCTCACAGTGTGTTAAAATCCATCTACCACTTTCCCGCCCACTCCATCAACCCCTCTGTATCATTTTGGAGATGACAGCTAACCTGAATATAGGGGGCATGGTCAGTAAGTTTGCAGATAACACCAAGATTGGTGGCATAGTGGACAGTGAAGAAAGTTATCTCCAATTGCAACGGGATCTTGATCAATTGGGCCAGTGGGCTGACGAATGGCAGATGGAGTTTAATTTAGACAAATGTGAGGTGATGTATTTTGGTAGACTGAACTAGGGCAGGACTTACTCAGTTAATGGTAGGGCGTTGGGGAGAGTTACAAAACAAAGAGACCTAAGGGTATATGTTCATAGCTCCTTGAAAGTGGGAGCACAGGTGGACAGAGTGGTGAAGAAGGCATTCGGCATGCTTGGTTTCATTGGTCAGAACATTGAACACAAGAGTTGGGTTTTAACACACTGTGATCATTCATTTAGGGAGGTCAAACAGTTATGACTGGAGCTGGCATCCATCTGATATTCATGGCGTGTGAGTGAAGTGACCCATTTTACCCTTTCTAAAGTTTCAGCTTTTAACCTGAGGGAGTCTAGGTGGGGGCGGATGAGGAGTGAGGGTTGGTTGGGTGGGTGGCGTGGATGGGGTAGTGGGGGTGGACGGGGTGAAGGGGGCGAGGGCTGGTGGACGTGGTCGGGGTGGGGTGGTGGCTCCGTTTATCTCATGAGAACGCAAGGGCTAGGAGCAGGAGTAGGCCATCTGGGGCGGCGCGGTGGCACGGTGGTTAGCACTGCTCCCTCACGGCGCCAGGGACCTGGGTTCAATTCCGGATTCAGGTCGCTGTCTGAGTGGCGTTTGCACATTCCCCCCGTGTCTGCGTGGGTTTCCGTCGGGTGTTCGGTTAGAACATAGAACATAGAACATTGCAGCGCAGAACAGGCCCTTCGGCCCACGATGTTGCGCCGACCAGTTAAAAAACAATGACCCTCTAACCTAAACCAATCCCTTTTCATCCATAAACCTATCCACGGATCTCTTAAACGCCCCCAAACTAGGCGCATTTACAACTGCAGCAGGCAGGGCATTCCAATCCCTCACCACCCTCTGGGTAAAGAACCTACCTCTGACATCCGTCCTATAACTACCCCCACTTAATTTAAAGCCATGCCCCCTCGTGCTAGCTTTCTCCATCTGAGGAAAAAGGCTATCACTGTCCACCCTATCTAAACCTCTAATCATCTTATATGTTTCAATAAGATCCCCTCTTAGCCGCCTTCTTTCCAGCGAAAACAACCCCAAATCCCTCAGTCTCTCCTCATAGGACCTTCCCTCCATACCAGGCAACATCCTGGTAAACCTCCTCTGCACCCTCTCCAAAGCCTCCACATCCTTCCTGTAATGTGAGGACCAGAACTGCACACAGTACTCCAAGTGCGGCCGCACCAGAGTTGTGTACAGTTGCAACATAACGCTGCGACTCCTAAATTCAATCCCCCTACCAATAAACACCAAGACACCGTATGCCTTCTTAACAACCTTATCTACTTGATTCCCAACTTTCAGGGATCTATGTACACATACACCTAGATCCCTCTGTTCATCCACACTATTCAAAGTCCTCCCGTTAGCCCTATACTCAACACATCTGTTATTCCTACCAAAGTGAATTACTTCACGCTTCTCCGCATTAAACTCCATCCGCCACCTCTCGGCCCAGCTGTGCAACCTGTCTAAGTCTTCCTGCAAACTATGACACCCTTCCTCACTATCTACCACACTTCCGACTTTGGTTTTCCTCCCATACTCAAAAGATCTGCGGGTTAGGTTGATTGGCCGTGCTAAATTGACCCTAGTGTCAGGGGGATTAGCAGGGCAAATAGATGTGGGATGATGGGAAAAGGGCCTGGATGGGATTGCGGTTGGTCCAGACCCAATGGGCCCAATGCCTCTTTCTGCAACGTAGCGATTCTATAATTCCCTCGATCCTGCTCCACCATTCAGTACGATCATGGCTGATCTTCTTGTGGACTCAGCTCCACTTACCCGCCCCCTCACCATAACCCCTAATTCCATCACTGTTCAAAATACTATCTAGCCTTTCCTTTCAACGGGGTAGCCTCAACTGCTTCACTGGGCAGGGAGTTCCACAGATTCACAACCCTCACAAGTGAGTTAAGCGGCAAAAGCACTGGGTTCCGGTCCCCTGTTGGGGCTGGGGTAGGCCTGGGCCTGCCTCCACCTCACACAACAACAAATTACTCAGCACGCTTTGATTCAGCGAGCAGTCACCAGAGAGTGACCTTTGGGCAGCGAGAACTGAGCAAGAATTAAGGAGCCTGCGTTACACACAGTTTTATGATGAACTATCCTTGGTTGGTGTTTATTCAGTTGGCAACTACAGGAACCTCGAATGACGTTAACAAGCGAGAGGCTAAGAGGCATTTCTAACGCTCAGCATGGCCTTTATCAAGATTCCATTAAGCTGTACGGATGCAGCTTAAAATATCTACTCTCATTTCAGTGGTGAGCTGTTAAATTAAACCTAATCCTCTAAGTAGTGCGGCTGGGATCCTTTCTTATGAGCCTTACTGCGCTTCCGTGTTCCCTTCGACTGGAGCCGTATAGATAATTCTGCGGCTGTAAAGGACTCAGTTTGTGAAAACGTTAGATCACGGAACAGTACAGGCCCTTCGGCCCTCAATGTTGTGCCGAGCTATGTCCGAACCCAAGATCAAGCTATCCCACTCCCTATCATTCTTTACTCAGAGGGTAGTAAGGGCGTGGAATGCCCTGCCCGCAGCAGTTGTGGACTCGCCAACTTTCAGGGCGTTCAAATGGTCAGTGGATAGGCACATGGACAACATTGGAATAGTTTAGGTTAGAGGATCATTAGATTGGTTTCACTGGTCGGCGCAACATCAAGGGCCGAAGGGCCTGTACTGCGCTGGAATGTTCTATGTTCTATTCTGGTGTTCTCCATGTGCCTATCCAATAACCGCTTGAAAGCTCCTAAAGTGTCCGACTCTACTATCACAGCAGGCAGTCCATTCCACACCCCAACCACTCTCTGAGTGAAGAATCTACCTTGGACATCCCTCCTATATCTCCCACCATCAACCTTAGAGTTATGCCAAGTTCTGACACCTTATGGGAGTACTCAAGTAGATCACCCCATTAGTCTTCCATGCTCAAGGAAATACATGGAAACATAGAAGATAGGAGAAGGAGGAGGCCATTTGGCCCTTCGAGCCTGCTCCGTCACTCATCGTGATCATGGCTGATCATCCCAACTCAACAGCCTAATCCTGCTTTCTCCCCATAACCTTTGATCCCATTCACCCCAAGTGCTATATCCAGCTGCCTCTTGAATACATTCAATGTTTTAGCATCAATTACTTCCTGTGGTGATAATACAAGTTTAGTTGATTTTGTTAAGCTCCCACAGGTGGACCCACACTGCAGGGACTGAAGTGGTCGAGGGAGGCTAGTCACCACCACTGTCTCAGGGGCAATTAGAGTGGTTAGCACCGCTGCCTCACAGTGCCGGGGATCCAGGTTCAATCCTCGCCACGGGTGGCTGACCCTGTGGAGTTTGCACTCTCCCCCCGCCTCTGCGTGGCTTTCCTCCAGATACTCCGGTTTCCTCCCAAGGCCCAAGATGTGCAATTTAGGTGGATTGGCCATGCTAAATTGTCCCTTAGTGTCCAAAGATGTGCAGGTTAGGTGGATTGGCCATGCTAAATTGTCCCTTAGTGTCCAAAGATGTGTAGGTTAGGTGGGTTGGCCAAGCTAAATTGTCCCTTAGTGTCCAAAGATGTGCAGTTTAGGTGGATTGGCCATGCTAAATTGCCCCTTAGTGTCCAACGATGTGCAGGTTAGGTGGATTGGCCATGCTAAATTGTCCCTTAGTGTCCAAAGATGTGTAGGTTAGGTGGATTGGCCATGCTAAATTGTCCCTTAGTGTCCAAAGATGTGCAGGTTAGGTGGATTGGCCATGCTAAATTGTCCCTTAGTGTCCAAAGATGTGCAGGTTAGGTGGATTGGCCATGCTAAATTGTCCCTTAGTGTCCAAAGATGTGCAGGTTAGGTGGATTGGCCATGCTAAATTGTCCCTTAGTGTCCAAAGATGTGCAGGTTAGGTGGATTGGCCATGCTAAATTGCCCCTTAGTGTCCAATGATGTGCAGTTTAGGTGGATTGGCCATGCTAAATTGTCCCTTAGTGTCCAATGATGTGCAGTTTAGGTGGATTGGCCATGCTAAGTTGTCCCTTAGTGTCCAACGATGTGCAGGTTAGGTGGATTGGCCATGCTAAGTTGTCCCTTAGTGTCCAATGATGTGCAGTTTAGGTGGATTGGCCATGCTAAATTGCCCCTTTGTGTCCAATGATGTGCAGTTTAGGTGGATTGGCCATGCTAAATTGCCCCTTAGTGTCCAAAGATGTGCTGGTTAGGTGGATTGGCCATGCTAAATTGCCCCTTAGTGTCCAAAGATGTGCTGGTTAGGTGGATTGGCCATGCTAAATTGCCCCTTAGTGTCCAATGATGTGCAGTTTAGGTGGATTGGCCATGCTAAATTGTCCCTTAGTGTCCAATGATGTGCAGTTTAGGTGGATTGGCCATGCTAAGTTGTCCCTTAGTGTCCAACGATGTGCAGGTTAGGTGGATTGGCCATGCTAAGTTGTCCCTTAGTGTCCAATGATGTGCAGTTTAGGTGGATTGGCCATGCTAAATTGCCCCTTTGTGTCCAATGATGTGCAGTTTAGGTGGATTGGCCATGCTAAATTGCCCCTTAGTGTCCAATGATGTGCAGTTTAGGCGGATTGGCCATGCTAAATTGCCCCTTTGTGTCCAAAGATGTGTACTATAGCCAAACGTGGCACCTAAAATAGTTCGCTGGGATAACTGGACAAGCACTGAAACAGACAGACTACAGCTCAAATGACTGAATACACAGGAAATAGGCCATCCAAAAGAGATTGGAAACTCTCTGGTCAAACTTACTTATTTACCAGGCAAAGGGAAGCCTTATATGAGAGGGAGGTATGTGACCTGTGCGCCTCCAGCACCGACAGGCATGGCCAGTGACTGGCTGTAAAGACTCGCTTTCTAATCAGTATTCTGTAAACTGTGTGTGCTGTTATATGATCAGAACTCTGTTTGTGATCAGAACTCCCCACTCACCTGACGAAGGGGAAAAGCCCCGAAAGCTGGTGGTGTTTGTTACCAAATAAACCTGTTGGACATTAACCAGGTGTTGTGAGACTTCTCACATTGGGTACGCACCCAGGGATCAGCATGGCCAGCCCTGATTGGACCTTATTGATCAGGGTGATCAAGCCCTGATGGATTGATTGACAATAATCAAGAGACCACCCAAAAGGACTCGAAACCAAGGAGGGTTAAAAGGTGCTGCATGGCAGTAGAATATCTCTCTTTCTGTTTCTCTTTCTCTCTCTCTCTCTCTCCCAAAGAGCGAACCACAATAACGGTGACCATCACCAGCAGTGACAAGCACAAGGAGATTCGCCACACCCCAGAAGGAAGGAAGACCAGAGCCAGAGTATCAGATCAGACCAAAGGACCAGACTACGCAGAAGACTACAGGGACCAGCACACTGATAAAGGCCAATATCTGCCTGGGTACTTGCCCAGTCACGCAAAAGTTAAGTCAAGGTCTAGTATTGGACGTGAACTTCAGTATTCTGTAAGATAACTTAACGTCGGTTGGATGGGTGATTCATAATTGTGTGTAAATAAATATTGTACTAACAAAAAGTCTACTCACAATTCTTTGTCCACCATATAAGGGTTAAAACAGACTGTGCTGCAGGCACAGCAACCAATTGACACCCCAGATGGGACATCGACAAGAAGTAACTTTGTTGCTCCAATATCAAATCCCACAGAATTTATATTGAACGAAACTCAGAGCCAACTGGTGTAAACTCCTTATTGGACAAGTAACCGCTTTTGTGCATTGTGGATGTGTTGTTTCTAACAAGGAAGATAGGGTAAACTCCGTAGGTTTACATTAGAATCCGGAAGGATTAGGACTGGAACATAGCCCAAAGCCGTACCGCAGTCCAATCCACTCCCTACCCCTTGTCATTGAATATAGAATGGCAGGAAGCAGTGCAGAGATAGAGAGTTGATTTGATTTGATTTATTATTGTCACATGTCTTAACATACAGTGAAAAGTTTTGTTTCTTGCGCTGTACACAGGCAAAGCATTCCGTTCATCGAGAAGGAAAGGAGAGAGTGCAGAATGTAGTGTTACAGTAATAGCTAGGGTGTAGAGAAAGATCAACTTAATGCAAGGTAGGTCCATTCAAAAGTCTGACAGCAGCAGGGAAGAAGCTGTTCTTAAGTCAGTTGGTACGTGACCTCAGACTTCTGTACCTTTTTCCCAAAGGAAGAAGGTGGAAGAGAGAATGTCCGGGATGCGTGGGATCCTTAATTATGCTGGCTGCTTTTTCGAGGCAGCGGGAAGTGCAGGCAGAGTCAATGGATGGGAGGCCGAGAAGTGTCCCATGTGGGAAACAAAAATCGGAGAATACATTAGGAAGAAAGGGTGGTCCCTAAGGGCAGAATCTTGTGCCAATACTGAGTCGGGACCGGGATCCCTAGGGCAGGAGTGTTGGGACGATCTGAGGAAAGTTCAGGGGAAACGGGAAGGCAAAGTGTGAGAAAGCCACTGCCGTTGTGAGCTGCTCGGACCAGGAAAGGAATTAAACACAGTCCGTAAGGAACTGGAGGAATCGAACAGGAGGAGAAAGGAGGAGAGATAAGGAAATTAAGAGCAGAAGAGGAGGAGGAGATAGAGAGAGAGAGTGAAAGAACAGCAGCAGGAGAGGATAGAAGAAATAAAAGCAGAAAAGGGCAAAGAGGTAAAAGAACTGAAAAGAATCAACCAGGCAAATTTATTACATTTGGGCAATTTTCAGCCCCAGTATGAGAGAGACTACCAAGGCGCCCAGTGCGCTGCCTTGGCCAAAGGTGAAGCCGAGCGGGCAATAGCACGATTGGAAGCTAAGTGCGCTGATCCGCAGGCGGCAATAAAGGCGCTATATCAGGCCAGTAACAGGCAACCACTGATCACTCCAAACGCCAGCTGGAAATTTCACTGCTGGAATCCCGATTATCGGATTTATAGAACATAGAACATAGAACACTACAGCACAAACAGGCCCTTCGGCCCACGAGTTGCGCCGATCACATCCATGTGTCCATTTGGGACAGTAGGGGAAGAGGAGATAGAGGATGCAGGTTGGGGAAAGTTAAAGGAGAATGCTAAGCTGTACGTTACACAAACCGAGGATTGGGGTCCACCACCATCTTTCCCAGGGGAAGTCATACCCACCGTGCCCCCAGAGCCACCTCCAGTACCCATGCACCCAGTGACAACTGAATATTGGGTAGGAGGCAAATATGAGATAATGCATTTTGGAAGGTCTAATACAGATAGGAAATATACAGTAAATGGCAGAACCCCTAAGAGTATTGATAGGCAGAGGGATCTGGGTGTACAGGCACATAGGTCACTGAAAGTGACAATGCAGGTGGAGAAGGTAGTCAAGAAGATACAAGATATGCTTGTCTTCATCGGCCGGGGTATTGAGTTTAAAAATTGACAAGTCATGTTGCAGCTTTATAGAACCTTAGTTAGGCCGCACTTGGAATACAGTGTTCAACTCTGGTCGCCACACTACCAGAAGGATGTGGAGGCTTTGGAGAGGCTACAGAAAAGATTTACCAGGATGTTGCCTGGTATGGAGGCCATTAACTATGAGGAGAGGTTGGAGAAACTTGGTTCGTTCTCACTGGGACAACGAAGGTTAAGGAGCGACCTGATAGAAGTCAACAAGATTATGAGAGGCAGAGACAGCATGGATAGTCGGAAGCTTTTTCCCAGGGTGGAAGAGTCTGTTACTAGGGGACACAGGTTTAAGGTGTGAGGGGTAAAGTTTAAAGGAGATGTACGAGGCAAATTTTTTACACTAAGGATGGTGGGTGCCTGGAACTCGTTGCCGGGAGAGGTAGTGAAAGTGGATACGCTGGTAACTTTTAAGGGGCATCTTAACAAGCACATAAAGTACATTAAAAAGTTTTAAATAAGGTTCAGGAGTCTTGGGGCATCCCTGGGAATCAATTGATCCCTATGGACCTTCCAACATATTTTCTGGCTCACTTGTTTTACTTTTGAGCTTCTGGGGATTCCCTTGAATGTTTATATAAGATGTGCACGGTATTGATGTTTTTCTCTTTTAATCCACAGGTGCTTCGGTCCGCCTTGTTGTCCAACGAGGGGCATACACGCGATGGGTCGTACGAGGGCTGCCCTTGGATGTTTTGAGAGTAGCCTAGTGCTTCACGTCGTTAGTGTACGCTTAAACTGGACCAGATACTGGGCAAGACGACAGCTCGGTGACTATCACTGTTTGCTGTGCAGACACACGGATTTGGGCCGGTGTCTGTGGGAGTTTGCACATTCTCCCCGTGCTTGCGTGGGTTTTCTCCGGGTGCTCCGGTTTCCTCCCACACCCGAAAGAATGTGCTGTTAGGCTGACTGGTGTAACAAATTGTCCCTAAATTAGTTTTCCCTCAATGTGGAATGCCATAGGCATAGACAAGGGTCATGGGTGGAGGGGGGACTCATAATGTTAAAACGGCGGCGCGGGCTCGTTGGGCCGAAGGGCCTTGTTCTTTGTACATGAATAGGATGGGAATAGAGGGACATGGTCTCTGGAAGGATAGAGGGTTTTGGTTCAGTGGGGCAGCATGGTCGGTACAGGCTTGGAGGGCTGAAGGGCCTGTTCCTGTGCTGTAATTTTCCTTGTTCTTTGCTCTTTGAGAGGCTGAGGGCCCCAGCTGTCACACACGCAACCCCATTTACGGCGGAACAATTGACCGAAATTGCCAATAAAATCACAACCTTTGAGCCATGGGCTGACCCACACGGTACTTTGAGGACGTTAGCTGAAGATAACACTTGGGCTAAATGAAAGGGAAGAGGTGAAGCTGATAGCCGTGTGCTTTAGCAAGTCTGTACGATCCACCCTGCCAGCCCCTCAGGGAAGGGACCTTAAACGAAATTAGGGAAGCGATATTGACCGCGGTGCAGTTTAATAAAGAGGACCCTATAGGTGGGTTAAATAAATGTAGTCATGATGTGGGTATGCCAGCGTTGCAACAGATGAATGAACATCGCTCGGCAGTCACCAGGCAAGACTGTTCCCTTCCTGTTGGCGAACACTTCAGTGGTCACCGGGCATTCAGCCTCTGACCTTCGGGTAAGCATTCTCCAAGGCGGCCTTCACGACACACGACAGCGCAGAGTCGCTGAACAGAGACTGATAGCCAAGTTCCGCACACATGGGGACGGTCTCAACAGGGATCTTGGGTTCATGTTGCACTATCTGTAACTCCCGTGACTTGCCTGGGTTTGCAAAACCTCACTTACTGTACTGTCTGGAGACAATACACATCTCTTTAGCCTGTGATCAGTGCTCCTTCCACTCACATTGTCAGCCACTTCAGGTCTTGAACAGCAGGTTAGGTGTAAGGATTCGCATTCTAATCAGTAATCTCTAAACTGTCTGTGCTTTATATGCTCTGTCTGAGGCCAGAACTCTCCATTCACCTGACGAAGAGGGAAACCTCGAAAGCTTGTGAGTCTATTATCAAATAAATCGGTTGGACTAAAACCTGGTGTTGTCAGATTTTTTACTAAATAAATGTAGGCAGAGGAAAGGGGAGCATCCGAATGCCTTTGCCGGTTCTTTATGGATCCACTTCATGGGAATTAGACAGGGCTGGATTAACTGAGGCCGATTCATCCAGATGGGCTAGGACATCAGTCTCCCACACTCCAGAGGAAGGCAAGAAAGCAGAGACCACGCGCAGTGAAGCACGGGTTCTCAGACGGTTAGCTCGAGTCTGGGAACAGGAAGTTCCGGGAGCCCCAACGTCATGGTCAGAGAGGGAGGCGAGAATGCTTCCGATAAGGACCACTCAGGATCCAGTGTGGAGAAACAAGGGTAGAGGGGATCACCAACATCAGAGTGGTACAGCTCCATCTGGCACAGCAGCCCCCCACCCGCCCCCGGGGAAGAGGTAGAGGGACATGTTTTAATTGCGGTCAGCCGGGACACTTCGCCCGAGATTGTAGGAGACCACCCCACCCCCCCACCCACCATACACACAGTCCCCGAGATCACCAGGGCCATCAGCTAGGCCAGCACCTAAGTATGAGAGGGAGCATCGCCCACCACCATCAGACAGTCCCGGTCACCTCATGCATACCGTGGGCACTAGCCCACCACTATATCCAACTGTCCCGCTCCCCCCCCCCCCTTGGAACCTTAGACTGACAGTGTCCAGCTTCCCCAACCTGGGTCTGTAGCACCAGGTGGGATAGCATAGGGAGACCTTTGGTTAACAACGAGGTGAGAGGCCACCTCGTAGAATGGGCGGCACGGTAGCACGGTGGGTTAGCACTGCTGCTTCACAGCTCCAGGGTCCTGGGTTCGATTCCTGGCTCGGGTCACTGTCTGTGTGGAGTTTGCACATTCTCCTCGTGTCTGTGTGGGTTTCCTCCGGGTGCTCCAGTTTCCCCCAAAGATGTGCAGGTTAGGTTGATTGGCTAAGAATATTGCCCCTTAGTGTCCAGGAATGCGTAGGTAAGATAGATTAGTAGGTATAGCATATAGCGATATGGGGGTGGGGCCTGGGTGGGATTGTGTTCGGTGCAGACTCGATGGGCCGAAGGGCCTCTTTATGCACTGTAGGGTTTCTATGGTTCCTAATTCCTTTGGGATACCGGGGGCTCCTGAATATATCGAATTTTTTTTTTCCAAAAGTATACTTTATTCATGAAAATCTCAAATAAACCATTGCAAATCTACATGTCTATGAATTGCAAACAGTGCAGAATTAAAACTTTTTACAGTTCTGTACAAATTACTGTCATAACATTTCAACACTTAAAGCTATATACATGCCTCAAAAATATATCGAAATTAAACATCCCTCGTCCAACTAGGGGCACAGTTACACTCAGTGGATTCACAGGACACGTGCAGGAGAGACTCATTACAGTCCCTACACAGGTCCACCTAGGCAGCATGGCAGGTGACCATCTGGAGGTCTTAGTTGCCTTCCGCCAAATGTTGAACACGTTCTTGGGTCCGGTTACATGAGCAAGTGTAACCTTTCATTCGATCCAGCTAATCGGTGCATTTGGCAGATGGCTACAATTAGCAGAGCACCATCAATCATTCCACTCGGGACATGTGCTAATAAGGGTTAGCACAACGGGGGAATCCTGGTTTGACCCCTGAACGATTAGCAGTGATCCAGGGAGGTGCTTCGAAGAAACGATGGGGTGTTTGCACAACACAAGCGTGTCTGGGATAGTCAGAAGCTTTTTCCCAGGGTGGAAGAGTCAATTACTAGGGGGCACGGGTTGAAGGTGCGAGGGGCAAGGTTTAAAGTAGATGTACGAGGCAGATTTTTTTACACAGAGAGTGGTGGGTGCCTGGAACTCGTTGCCGGGAGAGGTAGTGGAAGCGGATACGGTAATAACTTTTAAGGGGCGTCTTGACAAGTACATGAATAGGGTGGGAATAGGGGGGTATGGTCCCCGGGAAGGGTAGGGGGTTTTAGTTCAGCCGGGCAGCATGGTCGGTGCAGGCTTGGAGGGCCGAAGGGCCTGTTCCTGTGCTGTAATTTTCATTGTTCTTTGTTCTAGGTGTTAATTGAAGGGCCCAGACCCAAAACCACAGAGACAACATGGTTACCCCAGACCAGCAGAGGGGGAATTGGCCAAAGTAATCGATAGTTTATTAAGCAGGGGGCGTTGAGGAGGATGGCATCCACAAACAAGACACCCATATGGACTGTGAAAAAGGCAGATGGACCATGGAGGTTAACGTTCGATTATCGGGAATTAAATGAGATTACCCTACTCACGGCTCCCGCTGTAGCTACAAACCCCATCACCGTGATGAGACAAGGAGCCCAGGCAAAGTTTTTCACGACACTGGATATCAGTAACAGCTTCTGGTCCATCCCTCGAAATCGGTCTTGCCAGTACAAATTTGCCTTTACCTTCCAGGGACAGGAATATACTTGGACTTGCCAACCACAGACTTTCCATAATTCCCCATCCATCTTCCACAGGCGGCTGGCTACCGGGCTAGAAAAGTTTTCCCAACACAAGTGCTTGGTCCAATATGTAGACGATTTATTGTTACAGACTAACACCAAAGAGGAGCGTGTAACATTGCCGGGTGAGTTACTCGCACTGGACTACTCATTAGACTGCAAAGACAACTCATTCCCATTCCATCTGTATACTGCTAGTACGATTAACTGGATTATTTACACAGTCCGCACCGTGCTCTTTGGTCACCTTTCTTCAGTTAAGACAAATCATTAAGGCAACTGTGTTAAATTTTAAAATCATCAAAGAGACTGTGTTACATTTTAAAATCATTGTGAAGACTGTGTTAAATTTTAAAATCATCGAGGAGACTGTGTTAAATTTTAAAATCACCAAAGAGACTGTGCTAAATTTTAAAATCATTGAGGGGACTGTGCTAAATTTTAAAATCATCGAGGAGACTGTGCTAAATTTTAAAATCATCGAGGAGACTGTGCTAAATTTTAAAATCATTGGGGGGACTGTGCTAAATTTTAAAATCATTGGGGGGACTGTGCTAAATTTTAAAATCATCGAGGAGACTGTGCTAAATTTTAAAATCATCGAGGAGACTGTGCTAAATTTTAAAATCATCGAGGAGACTGTGCTAAATTTTAAAATCATGGAGGAGACTGTGCTAAATTTTAAAATCATTGGGGGGACTGTGCTAAATTTTAAAATCATCGAGGAGACTGTGCTAAATTTTAAAATCATCGAGGAGACTGTGCTAAATTTTAAAATCATCAAGGAGACTGTGCTAAATTTTAAAATCATGGAAGAGACTGTGCTAAATTTTAAAATCATTGGGGGGACTGTGCTAAATTTTAAAATCATCGAGGAGACTGTGCTAAATTTTAAAATCATCGAGGAGACTGTGCTAAATTTTAAAATCATTGGGGGGACTGTGCTAAATTTTAAAATCATCGAGGAGACTGTGCTAAATTTTAAAATCATCGAGGAGACTATGCTAAATTTTAAAATCACCGAAGAGACTGTGCTAAATTTTAAAATCATTGAGGGGACTGTGCTAAATTTTAAAATCATCGAGGAGACTGTGCTAAATTTTAAAATCATGGAGGAGACTGTGCTAAATTTTAAAATCATTGAGGGGACTGTGCTAAATTTTAAAATCATGGAGGAGACTGTGCTGAATTTTAAAATCATCGAGGAGACTGTGCTAAATTTTAAAATCATTGAGGAGACTGTGTCTAATTTTAAAATCATTGAAGTGACTGTGCTGAATTTTAAAATCATTGAGGCAGCTATATTAAACTTTAAATTTGTTCTGCCTTCAAACTCCAAGGCACTCATGGAATGTCTTCAGGTCATTACAGACGGACTCCAGTGCTAACGTTGACTGTTGTCGGAATAAAACCAGCCACTTTGATTCTGCTGGCCATTTAAACAAGCTCTCACCCACCACTCCACAACTTGTTCATTTATCGATCTGAATGAAAGTTTTGTTTGGCAGCGGGACAGTGATGTGTGTGGGTAGTTGGGGGGTTTGATAAGGGGGACAGTGATGTGTGTGGGTAGTGGGGGGGTGGATAAGGGGGACAGTGATGTGTGTGGGTAGTTGGGGGGTTTGATAAGGGGGACAGTGATGTGTGTGGGTAGTTGGGGGGGTGGATAAGGGGGACAGTGATGTGTGTGGGTAGTTGGGGGGTGGATAAGGGGGACAGTGATGTGTGTGGGTAGTTGGGGGGTGGATAAGGGGGACAGTGATGTGTGTGGGTAGTGGGGGGGTGGATAAGGGGGACAGTGATGTGTGTGGGTAGTTGGGGGGTTTGATAAGGGGGACAGTGATGTGTGTGGGTAGTTGGGGGGGTGGATAAGGGGGACAGTGATGTGTGTGGGTAGTTGGGGGGGTTTGATAAGGGGGACAGTGATGTGTGTGGGTAGTTGGGGGGTTTGATAAGGGGGACAGTGATGTGTGTGGGTAGTTGGGGGGGTGGATAAGGGGGACAGTGATGTGTGTGGGTAGTTGGGGGGGTGGATAAGGGGGACAGTGATGTGTGTGGGTAGTTGGGGGGTTTGATAAGGGGGACAGTGATGTGTGTGGGTAGTTGGGGGGGTGGATAAGGGGGACAGTGATGTGTGTGGGTAGTTGGGGGGTTTGATAAGGGGGACAGTGATGTGTGTGGGTAGTTGGGGGGGTGGATAAGGGGGACAGTGGTGTGTGTGGGTAGTGGGGGGGTGGATAAGGGGGACAGTGATGTGTGTGGGTAGTGGGGGGGATGGATAAGGGGGACAGTGATGTGTGTGGGTAGTGGGGGGGGTGGATAAGGGGGACAGTGATGTGTGTGGGTAGTGGGGGGGTGGATAAGGGGGACAGTGATGTGTGTGGGTAGTGGGGGGGGTGGATAAGGGGGACAGTGATGTGTGTGGGTAGTTGGGGGGTGGATAAGGGGGACAGTGATGTGTGTGGGTAGTGGGGGGGGTGGGTAAGGGGGACAGTGATGTGTGTGGGTAGTGGGGGGGTGGATAAGGGGGACAGTGATGTGTGTGGGTAGTTGGGGGGTGGATAAGGGGGACAGTGATGTGTTTGGGTAGTTGGGGGGTTTGATAAGGGGGACAGTGATGTGTGTGGGTAGTTGGGGGGTGGATAAGGGGGACAGTGGTGTGTGTGGGTAGTGGGGGGGTGGATAAGGGGGACAGTGATGTGTGTGGTAATGGATAAGGGGGACAGTGATGTGTGTGGGTAGTTGGGGGGTTTGATAAGGGGGACAGTGATGTGTGTGGGTAGTTGGGGGGTGGATAAGGGGGACAGTGGTGTGTGTGGGTAGTGGGGGGGTGGATAAGGGGGACAGTGATGTGTGTGGGTAGTGGGGGGGGTGGATAAGGGGGACAGTGATGTGTGTGGGTAGTGGGGGGGGGTGGATAAGGGGGACAGTGATGTGTGTGGTAATGGATAAGGGGGACAGTGATGTGTGTGGGGGCCATTGCTCCCACTTTTTGCTCCCAGGCCACTTTCTGCGGCTCGGGGGCGATCTGACACGCTTTTTAAAATGTTTTTCCAACTGCGCATGCACAGTTCCGACCTCCGATCGTTCTGGCCATGCTAATCCCTGGCCACAGCGTGAATGGGACTGGAGATGGCTGGGTGCGTATTGTGGGGTGGGGGGTGGTGGGGGTGGGGCGGGGGGGGGTGGTGTGGGGGGTGGTGGGGTGGTGGGGTGGTGGGGTGGGGTGGAGAGCCTGAAAGCAGATTTCCAAGTCGGATCTGCATAACGCCCAGATTCAGCATGTATAATGAAGATGGTAAAATCGGGTCCAATGTCTCACCTGGCGGTATTACTGATCTTGTTCACCTTGGTATATCTCATCATCCTCACCGTCCAGTTCAGCCCATGGAGAAAGAGGGTCCCCCAGAGGCAGGACACAGGGTTTACCCTCGAGTCACAGTCCCCTCTAATCCAGTAGATCAATGTTTACAGGAAACCTGCCTGTTTGTGATTGGCACCATTGGGAATCCTAATATCGAACTGTGCCTCGGATTCACGAATATTTTATTGTAAGGTTTCTTTGAAAGTTTTGATTTGTAATTGGCTTCTTGTAACGATGGTGTTTCAATCATGCGGTAGTTTGTATGCGTAGAGTGTTGCTGTCTGTAGCTTCTGGGATCTAACCATGTTCCATCACTGTCCCCCTTATCCACCCCCCCAACTACCCACACACATCACTGTCCCCCTTATCCACCCCCCCACTACCCACACACATCACTGTCCCCCTTATCCACCCCCCCACTATCCACACACATCAGTGTCCCCCTTATCCACCCCCCCCACTACCCACACACATCACTGCCCCCTTATCCACCCACCCCCCACTACCCACACACATCACTGTCCCCCTTATCCACCCCCCCACTACCCACACACATCACTGTCCCCCTTATCCACCCCCCCCACTACCCACACACATCACTGTCCCCCTTATCCACCCCTCCCCACTACCCACACACATCACTGTCCCCCTTATCCACCCCCCCAACTACCCACACACATCACTGTCCCCCTTATCCACCCCCCCAACTACCCACACACATCACTGTCCCCCTTATCCACCCCCCCCACTACCCACACACAACACTGTCCCCCTTATCCACCCCCCTACTACCCACACACATCACTGTCCCCCTTATCCACCCCCCCACTACCCACACACATCACAGTCCCCCTTATCCACCCCCCCCACTACCCACACACATCACTGTCCCCCTTATCCACCCCCCCACTACCCACACACATCACTGTCCCCCTTATCCACCCCCCCATTACCCACACACATCACTGTCCCCCTTATCCACCCCCCCCCACTACCCACACACAACACTGTCCCCCTTATCCACCCCCCCACTACCCACACACATCACTGTCCCCCTTATCCACCCCCCCATTACCCACACACATCACTGTCCCCCTTATCCACCCCCCCCACTACCCACACACATCACTGTCCCCCTTATCCACCCCCCCAACTACCCACACACATCACTGTCCCCCTTATCCACCCCCCCTACTACCCACACACATCACTGTCCCCCTTATTCATCCCCCCCCAATACCCACACACATCACTGTCCCCCTTATCCACCCCCCCACTACCCACACACATCACTGTCCCCCTTATCCATCCCCCCCGCTACCCACACACATCACTGTCCCCCTTATCCATCCCCCCCGCTACCCACACACATCACTGTCCCCCTTATCCATTCCCCCACTACCCACACACATCACTGTCCCCCTTATCCATCCCCCCCACTACCCACACACATCACTGTCCCCCTTATCCACCCCCCCACTACCCACACACATCACTGTCCCCCTTATCCATCCCCCCCGCTACCCACACTCATCACTGTCCCCCTTATCCACCCCCCCACTACCCACACACATCACTCTCCCCCTAATCCACACCCCCACTACCCACACACATCACTGTCCCCCTAATCCACACCCCCACTACCCACACACATCACTGTCCCCCTAATCCACACCCCCCACTACCCATGTTCCATTACTGTACATGCCAAAGCCTGGGCCTAGCTTGACTGTTGAGTGTCTGGGGAATTCCTGACAGATACAGGTCCTGAGTTTGAGGTCCATCACACTTTGCGTTCTGGATCAACAGGGGGGACTGTGGCCAAACAGGCCACCTAAAACGGTGAGCTCTCTGGGATATTTGGACAAGCACTGAAACAGCAGGCTGCAAAGACAAACAGGCTGCAGCTCAAGATGGCTGAATACACAGGATATGGGTCATCTTCAGGCCAATAGGAACTTTCTGGTCAAACTGAGTTGTTTACCAGTCGTAGGGGCACCTTAACCCTTACTTGGGAGGGAGGTGTGAACCCTATGTGCCCCCAGCACCTACAGACATGGGGACACACCCGGAGATTGGTGTGGCAGCACCTGATTGGACTTTATCGATCAGGGTGATCAAGTCCTGATCAATCGATTGGCCAAAAGGAGCACGAAAACCAATGGGGTATAAAGGGTGCTGCACAACGAAAGGATCTCTCTCTGACCCCACAAACAAGCAACAATAACGGTGGCTACCAACAATGACTAGTACAAGGAGAGCCACCACACCCAGGAAGGAAGGAAGACCAGAGCCAGAGTATCAGATCAGACAACAGGACCAGACTATGCAGAGATAACAGGGACCAGCGCACTGATAAAGGCCAATATCTGGCTGGGTACTTTCCAGTTCACGCTAAAGTTAAGTCAAGATCTAGTATTGGACTTGAACTTGAGTACTCCTGTAAGATAAAGTTCTAAAGTATATTTATTATAGCGAGGGGGATTGAATATAAAAGTAGGGAGGTCTTGCTGCAGCTGTATAGGGCATTGGTGAGGCCGCAGCTGGAGTACTGTGTGCAGTTTTGGGCACCGTACTTACGCAAGGATATTTTGGCCTTGGAGGGAGTGCAGAGGAGGTTTACTAGGCTGATTCCGGAGTTGAGGGGGTTGAGCTATGAGGAGAGGCTGAATAAACTAGGCTTGTACTCGTTAGAGTTTAGAAGAATGAGGGAAGATCTCATTGAGACGTATAAGATGATGAATGGGATGGATAGGATAGAGGTGGAGAGACTCTTCCCGCTCAGAAAGGACAGTAGGACTAGGGGGCACAGCCTCAAGATAAAGGGGGGGCGGTTTAGAACGGAGTTGAGGAGGAACTTCTTCACTCAAAGGGTGGTGAATCTCTGGAATTCTCTGCCCGTTGAAGTGGTGGAGGCTGCCTCGCTAAATATTTTTAAGACGCGGGTTGATGGGTTTTTGATAAGAGAGGGGATTAAGGGTTATGGGGAGAGGGCGGGAAAGTGGAACTGAGACACGACAGATCAGCCATGATCTTATTGAATGGCGGGGCAGGCTCGAGGGGCTAGATGGCCTACTCCTGCTCCTATTTCTTATGTTCTTATGTTCTTATTAGTCACAAGTAAGGCTTGCATTAACACTGCAATGAAGTTACTGTGAAATACCCCGAGCCGCCCACACTCCGACGCCCATTCGGGTCAATGCACCTAACCAGCACGTCTTTCAGAATGTGCGAGGAAACCAAAGCAAACCCACGCAGACATGGGGAGAATGTGCAGGCTCTGCACAAACAGTGACCCAAGCTGGGAATGGAACCCGGGTCCCTGTCACTGCGAGGCAGCAGTGCTAATCACTGCCGCCCCAGATTATTGATGGTTGGGTGGGTGATTATTGATTGTGTGTTTAAATAAATATTGTTGCACTAACAAGAAGTCTACTGGCAATTCTTTGTCCACCGTATCAGGGTTAAAATAGACGGTGTGGCAGACACAACACCAGCAATGCACCCAGTTACTTTTGAGTCATTTTCCTTGCCACTGAAAAAATAATGAACGGTGTTCCTACACAGCCGCCTCTTCCTGTAACTGATTACCAGACTCTTTGAAAGCAAACTGATGGTGTTTTGCTTTGAACCTCACTTCTTGAAAACTATGCACTGATTTTTAAAAATCAAATGTCATTTGCCGTACTTTCATCAGCTGGCATGCTCCTTTGAACAGGACTCTATCATTTTGCATGTGCATAGATCCCTGAAAGTTGGCACCCATGTTGATAAGGTTGTTAAGAAGGCGTACGGTGTGTTAGTTTTTATTGGTAGAGGGATTGAATTTCGGAGCCGTGAGATCATGTTGCAACTGTACAAAACTCTGGTGCGGCCGCACTTGGAGTATTGCGTACAGTTCTGGTCGCCACATTATAAGAAAGATGTGGAGGCATTGGAAAGGGTGCAGAGGAGGTTTACCAGGATGTTGCCTGGTATGGTGTGAAGGTCTTATGAAGAAAGGCTGAGGGACTTGAGGTTATTTTTGTTAGAAAGAAGAAGGTTAAGAGGTGACCTAATTGAGGCATACAAGATGATCAGAGGGTTAGATAGGGTGGACAGTGAGAGCCTTTTACCTTGGATGGTGATGGCTAACACGAGGGGACATAGCTTTAAATTAAGGGGTGGTAATTATAGGACGGATGTCAGAGGTAGGTTCTTTACTCAGAGGGTAGTAAGGGCGTGGAATGCCCTGCCTGCAGCAGTTGCGGACTCGCCAACTTTAAGGGCGATCAAATGGTCAGTGGAGAGGCATATGAACAAAGAACAAAGAACAAAACAGCCCGGGGTACAGGCCCTTCAGCCCAACGAGCCCACGCCGCCATTTTAACATTACCAGTCCCCCCTCCACCCATGACCCTTATCTATTGTTTTTAATGGCAATCCACACTGAGGGAAAACTGATTTAGGGACAATTTATTACCTCCAATCAGCCTAAGAGCACATCTTTGGGGTGTGGGAGGAAACCGGAGCACCCGGAGAAAACCCACGCAAGCACGGGGAGAATGCGCAAACTCCCACAGACACCGGCCCAAATCCATGTGTCTGCACAGCAATCAGCGATAGTCACTGAGCTGTCGTCTTGCCCAGTATCTGGTCCAGATAATATTAGAATAGTTTAGGTTAGAGGGTCATTAGATTGGTTCCACAGGTCGGTGCAACATCGAGGGCCAAAGGGCCTGTACTGCGCTGTAATGTTCTATGTTCTATTTGAGAGTCAAATCTTTGGCCAGTGGATTTACCTGAATAAAATGCAGTTTCAGGAGAGAAAAAAGGGAGAGGGGAAACATGTACAGAGGATCGTGTACAAGTTAAACAAATCTGTATGTATACATCAGATATTAGGCATGATAACAGCAGAAATTATGTTGATCTCCTCAGGACAATGACGTACAACGACAAAGATGCAACTTAGGGTTTACCTCCTTGGGTTCATCATCAGGATGTGGAGATGCCGGCGTTGGACTGGGGCTAACGCAGCAAGGAGTCTGACAACACCAGGTTTAAGTCCAACCGATTTATTTGATAGTAAACTCACTAGCTTTCGGGGTTTGCCCCTTCGTCAGGTGAATCGAGAGTTCTGGCTTCAGACAGAGTATATAAAGCACTGTGCAGTTGTTATACGCTCTGTCTGAGGCCAGAACTCTCCATTCACCTGACGAAGGGACAAACCCGAAAGCTTGTGAGTTTACTATCAAATAAATCGGTTGGACTTAAACCTGGTGTTGTCAGACTTTTTACTGTGTTCATCATCAGGATCAGCACCCGGGACACTCCAAGCAAAATGAATTTGTTTTGCTCTCCTGCTATCTGTGTTTTCACACAATGACAAGACGTAGGGCATGCACTCGAATCGTAGTCCCCTCTAATTCAGTGGAGCAATATTTATAGCAGACCGGCTGTTTGTATTAATGGTCAGTTGAAAATCTTAACCTCAGAATGTGTCCCGGAATTGTGAATACTTTATTGTAATGTTTTGCTTTGAATGTTTTGGCTGTTTGTATTTGGCTTATTGTAATAATTTTGCTATGTGGTTATTTGTAACAGGAGAATGCTCGCTGCCTGTAGCTTCTGAAGTGTAAATATGTTGTAGGGATTTGTTATTACTGTGTGTGCCAATGTCTAGGCCTTACTTGACTGTTGAGTGATTGGGCAACTCCTGACAGATATTGGTCCCGAGTCTTTGATCCATCACTCTTTGTGTTCATGATCAAGAGGAGGGAATGTGGCCAAATGGGCCAGCTGAAATAGCTATTTACAGAGGGATAATTGGACAAGCACTTAAACAGGCAAGCTGCAGCCTCAAAAGAAAAGACAGATAGAACATAGAACATAGAACACTACAGCACAAACAGGCCCTTCGGCCCACGAGTTGCGCCGATCACATCAACACCTATCTATAACCCCCAATCCCATAAAACCCCATATACTCATCCAGAAGTCTTTTAAAAGACCCCAGCGAGTTCGCCTCCACCACCACTGACGGCAGCCGATTCCATTCACTCACCACCCTCTGAGTGAAAAACTTACCCCTAACATCACTTCTGTACTTTCCTCCCCGCACCTTAAACCTGTGTCCTCTCGTAGCGACCATTTCAACCCGGGGAAATAGCCTCTGAGAATCCACCCTATCTATTCCTCTCAACATTTTATAAACCTCTATCAGGTCGCCTCTCAACCTTCGTCTCTCCAGGGAGAAGAGTCCCAGCTCCCTCAACCTAACTTCATAAGGCATGCCTCCCAGTCCAGGCAACATCCTTGTAAATCTCCTCTGTACCCTTTCAATAGCTTCTACGTCTTTCCTATAGTGAGGCGACCAGAACTGCGCACAGTACTCCAAATGAGGCCTGACAAGGGTCTTATAAAGTTGCAGCATTACCTCCCGACTCCTAAACTCAATCCCTCGATTAATGAAGGCCAGTACACCATACGCCTTCTTGACCACCTCTTCCGCCTGCGAGGCCGATTTAAGAGTCCTGTGGACCCGGACCCCAAGATCCTTCTGCTCTTCAACACTGCTAAGACTCCTGCCCTTGATAGTGTACTCGTTCATCCCGTTGGTTCTGCCAAAATGGACGACTACGCATTTATCCGCGTTGAAGTCCATCTGCCACTTCTCCACCCAGTCCTGCATCCTATTTATGTCCTGCTGCAACTTTTGACATCCTTCCAGACCATCCACAACACCACCGACCTTCGTGTCATCAGCGAACTTACTTACCCATCCCTCCACTTCCTCATCCAGGTCATTTATGAAAATGACAAACAGCAAGGGTCCTAGAACAGATCCCTGGGGCACTCCACTGGTGACTGACCTCCATTCAGAAAAAGCCCCATCCACAACCACTCTCTGCCTTCTGCAGGCAAGCCAGTTCTGGATCCACAAGGCCAAAGCCCCTTGGATCCCATGCCCTCTCACCTTCTCAAGAAGTCTTGCATGGGGGACCTTATCAAACGCCCTGCTGAAGTCCATGTACACCACGTCCACGGCACTTCCTTCGTCAATGTGCTCAGTCACATTGTCGAAGAACTCAACTAGGCTCGTAAGGCACGACCTGCCCTTGACAAATCCATGCTGACTATTCCTGATCATGTCAAACCTCTCCAAATGGTCGTAAATCTTGTCCCTCAGAAGCCTCTCCATCAGCTTACCAACCACTGAGGTCAGACTCACCGGTCGGTAATTTCCCGGGCTATCTCTGTTCCCTTTCTTGAAAATAGGGACTACATCCGCAATCCTCCAATCTTCCGGAACCTCTCCTGTCTCCAATGACGACGCAAAGATCATCGCCAGGGACTCTGCAATCACTTCCCTCGCCTCCCACAGTATCCTGGGGTACATCCCATCTGGTCCCGGCGACTTATCTATCTTGATGGAATTCAAAAGTTCTAACACATCCTCCTCCTTAATATCCACAAATTCAATCTTTTCCATCTGCTGCAAATCCGTAGCAAAATCTCCCAGATCAGCTTCCACCGTGAATACTGAGACAAAGTACTCATTAAGCGCCTCTGCCATTTCTTTTGGTTCCACACAGACCTTTCCCCCTTCACCTTTTATAGGTCCTATCCCTTCTCTTCTCATCCTTTTACCTTTCACATATTTATAGATAGAATATCGAACATTACAGCGCAGTACAGGCCCTTCGGCCCTCGATGTTGCGCCGACCAGTGGAACCAATCTAATGACCCTCTAACCTAAACTATTCCAATGTTATCCATATGCCTATCCACTGACCATTTGAACGCCCTTAAAGTTGGCGAGTCCACAACTGCTGCAGGCAGGGCATTCCACGCCCTTACTACCCTCTGAGTAAAGAACCTACCATAAGAACATAAGAAATGGGAGCAGGAGTAGGCCATCTGGCCCCTTGAGCCTGCCCCGCCATTCAATAAGATCATGGCTGATCTGTCGTGGCTCAGTTCCACATTCCTGCCCTCTCCCCATAACCCTTAATCCCCTCTCTCATCAAAAACACATCAACTCGCGTCTTAAAAATATTTAGCGAGGCAGCCTCCACCACCTCAACGGGCAGAGAATTCCAGAGATTCACCACCCTTTGAGTGAAGAAGTTCCTACTCAACTCCGTTCTAAACCTCCCCCCCTTTTATCTTGAGGCTGTGCCCCCTAGTCCTACTGTCCTTTCTGAGCGGGAAGAACCTCTCCACCTCTATCCTATCCATCCCATTCATCATCTTATACGTCTCAATGAGATCTCCCCTCATTCTTCTAAACTCTAACAAGTACAAGCCTAATTTATTCAGCCTCTCCTCATAGCTCAACCCCCTCAACTCCAGTATCAGCCTAGTGAACCTCCTCTGCACTCCCTCCAAGGCCAAAATATCCTTGCGTAAGTACGGCGACCAAAACTGCACACAGTACTCCAGCTGCGGCCTCACCAGTGCCCTACCTCTGACATCCGTCCTATAACTACCACCCCTTAATTTAAAGCTATGCCCCCTCAGGATGACTGAATACACAGGAAATAGGCCATTCCAAAGACAATGGACACTTTCTGGTAAACACAGTAAGAAGTCTCACGACACCAGGTTAAAGTCCAAGAGGTTTATTTGATAGTAAAACCCACAAGCTTTCGGAAACGCTGTTCCTTCATCAGGTGAGTGGGGAATTGTGATCAGAGAAGGGCACGTAGAGGCACACACAGTTTACAGAATACAGATTAGAATGTGAGTCTTTGCAGCTAACCTGCTATTCAGACTCATATTCCTAATGTACAGGGGGCCATCGACTGCACCCATGTCACCCTCATGGCCTTGTATAGAATCTACAAAGATTCATCCACTTCTTGGGTGTTCATGTGTGACCATGACATGAACATTATGCATTTCCGCACAAGATATCCAGGCAGAGTGCATGACAGCTTCATAGTCAGGAGCTCGGACATCCCGGAGGCAATTGACGAGGAACCTAGGCTGCAGGGGGGTGTCTCCTGGGTGATATGGGTTACCCGCTTTGGACATGATCTGGAGGAGGGAACCGAGTGCAGGGTGTCGAAATTTGCTGATGACACCAAGATTGGGGGAAAGGCAAATTGTGCGGAGGGTGGTGGAGAGTCTGCAGAAGGATCTAGATAGGCTGGGCGAATGGGCCAGGAAATGGCAAATGGAATTTAATGTTGGCAAGTGTGAGGTGGTCCACTTTGGTAGGAAGAATGGTAGGAAGGACTATTACTTACGTGGCGAAAAACTGCAGCAGGCGACGGTGCAGAGGGACCTCGGGTCCTTGTGCATGAGTCGCAAAAACCCAGCTTGCAGGTGCAGCAGGTGGTCAGGAAGGCGAATGGGATGCTGGCCTTCATAGCGAGGGGATTGAATATAAAAGTAGGGAGGTCTTGCTGCGGCTGTATAGGGCATTGGTGAGGCCGCAGCTGGAGTACTGTGTGCAGTTTTGGGCGCCGCATCTGCGCAAGGATATTTTGGCCTTGGGGGAGTGCAGGAGGAGGTTTACTAGGCTGATACCGGAGTTGAGGGGGGTTGAGCTATGAGGAGAGGCTGAATAAACTAGGCTTGTACTCGTAAGAGTTTAGAAGAATGAGGGGAGATCTCATTGAGACGTATAAGATGATGAATGGGATGGATAGGATAGAGGTGGAGAGACTCTTCCCGCTCAGAAAGGACAGTAGGACTAGGGGGCACAGCCTCAAGATAAAGGGGAGGCGGTTTAGAACGGAGTTGAGGAGGAACTTCTTCACTCAAAGGGTGGTGAATCTCTGGAATTCTCTGCCCATTGAAGTGGTGGAGGCTGCCTCGCTAAATATTTTTAAGACGCGGGTTGATGGGTTTTTGATAAGCGAGCGGATTAAGGGTTATGGGGAGAGGGCGGGAAAGTGGAACTGAGCCACGACAGATCAGCCATGATCTTATTGAATGGCGGGGCAGGCTCGAAGGGCTAGATGGCCTACTCCTGCTCCTATTTCTTATGTTCTTATGTTCTTATGACATGGCTGATGACGCCTGTGCGGAGGCCCGTGTCTGAGGCGAGGACCCGCTATGACAAGGCCCATGTAGCCACCCGCAGGATAGTGGGGGAGCTGCACTGGGCTCCTCGGGGTGGACTGGTCCGTCAGGGGCTCTCCGATCCCCTCCCGTGTTGTTGTCACGCCACAATCCGGCTCAGCAGGGAGGTGATCCTTTGGAGGAGGAGGGCGTGGAGGCTGACCAGCCGGGCGTCGCTGGGGAGGATGACCAGCAGGGAGGAGGAGGGAGAGGAGGAGGAGGAGAAAGATGGGGAAGAGCGTGCCGAGGGACACCAACCAGACGCTGGAGGGCTGGCAGCCCAAATGAGGCAAGCGAGGATGGCCCTCATCATCAGGCGGCTCAGCCGCTGAGGGTTTGCGTCTGTCCCTGCCCTCTCCCCAAAACTCCTTCTATCTCAAAGAACAAAGAAAATTACAGAACAGGCCCTTCGGCCCTCCAAGCCTGCACCAACCATGCTGCCCGACTGAACTAAAACCCCCTACCCTTCCAGGACCATATCCCTCTATTCCCACCCTAGTCATGTATTTGTCAAGACGCCCCTTAAAATTCACTTCTGCTTGCACTATCTCTTCCCCAACGTTGTCACACCAGAGTGGTGAGCGTGGGTACTCTGTGTTAGTGAGTTTTAAGAACATAAGAACATAAGAACATAAGAAATAGGAGCAGGAGTAGGCCATCCAGCCCTTCGAGCCTGCCCCGCCATTCAATAAGATCATGGCTGATATGTCGTGGCTCAGTTCCACTTTCCGGCCCTCTCCCCATAACCCTTAATCCCCTCTCTTATCAAAAACCCATCAACCCGCTTCTTGAAAATATTTAGCGAGGCAGCCTCCACCACTTCAACGGGCAGAGAATTCCAGAGATTCACCACCCTTTGAGTGAAGAAGTTCCTCCTCAACTCCGTTGTAAAACGCCCCCCCTTTTATCTTGAGGCTGTGCCCCCTAGTCCTACTGTCTTTTTTGAGCGGGAAGAGTCTCTCCACCTCTATCCTATCCATCCCATTCATCATCTTATACGTCTCAATGAGATCTCCACATAGAAAAACCACGGCATAAACAGGCCCACAAGTTGCACCAATCATATCCCTACCTACCAGGCCTATCTATAACCCTCAATCCCGTTAAATCCCATGTACTCATCCAGAAGTCTCTTCAAAGACCCCAGCGAGTTCGCCTCCACCACCACCGACGGCAGCCGATTCCACTCACTCACCACCCTCTGAGTGAAAAACTTACCCCTGACATCTCCTCTGTACCTGCTCCCCAGCACCTTAAACCTGTGTCCTCTCATAGCGACCATTTCAGCCCTGGGAAATAGCCTCCGAGAATCCACCCTATCTATTCCTCTCAACATCTTATAAACCTCTATCAGGTCGCCTCTCAACCTTCGTCTCTCCAGGGAGAAGAGACTGAGCTCCCTCAACCTATCTTCATAAGGCATGCCTCCAAATCCAGGCAACATCCTTGTAAATCTCCTCTGCACCCTCTCAATAGCTTCCACATCCTTCCTGTAGTGAGGTGACCAGAACTGCGCACAGTACTCCAAGTGGGGTGTGACAGGCAGGCGGGTGACGACAACTTGCTAAGCAAGTTATGGTGATGCCCTGGTGCAAACTAGTCTGACTCCTACCTGAGCTCCGCACGCACGCTGGCACCTGGGACCACATCTGTGTAATGGATAAGGGACCTGAAACCCCCATACAGGGCCCTGGGACGGTGGGGCCTGGGGACGGAAGGGAATCGCTCCCTTTTCACTGTGACACAGCATTGAGGGGCTGCCGTCAATATGAAACATCCCTCAGATAATCGTCAATGAAAGAGGACTCACAATCAAGACAAAGTAGTCACAAGTGAGTGGCGAAAAGATATTTATTTACAACAAAGGTGTTGAAACAAGACGCTCTAACGTAAAAACTTGTGAACAGAAAATGTTAACATGTTTAAATATCTTTGTAGCCCTCCACCCAGGCCATCTCGGTACCAATACAACTTCCTAACCTTACATGGCCTGTCACTGCGTCTCAGCGACTCCCCAGAATGTACATTGGAGATGGAGGGGACTTACGTCGCCCCCTGGCCTGTGATATGCGTGGCGGGCATCCTCTGGAGGCCCTGGACCTTGAGGGCCCTGGCCAGCTTCCAGGCATCTGGGATGTTTCCATGACAACATCCTCATCCCGTTGCCCGTGAGATACCCTGGTGTCAGGAAGGGGAGAGTCAGAAGGTGTAGCCACAGTCTTCAAGCCCAGCATGGGCTCGAAGTCTTCCTCCTCCCTTAGGTTTCCTGTGGGCCCCTGGGTCACTCCATGGGTCACTAGTGCTTCTACAGTGAGCTCCAGAAGATCCAACATCACCTGAAACTGCCAGTCCTGGAGGACCACCTGCGTCCCACCCATGGCGGTCAAGCCCTCTGCGATGGCCACTTGAGTTGGGGCCCACTTCTCAATGGCCAGAGCCAGTGCCCGCTGAGACTGGGCCACACTCTACAACCCCTCAGCCATGACCCTCTGAGACTGGGCCACACTCTACAACCCCTCAGCCATGACCCTCTGAGACTGGGCCACACTCTACAACCCCTCAGCCATGACCCTCTGAGACTGGGCCACATTCTACAACCCCTCAGCCATGACCCTCTGAGGCTGGGCCACACTCTACAACCCCTCAGCCATGACCCCCTGAGACTGGGCCACATTCTCAGGAGCTACTGCCATACAAAGAACAAAAGAACAAAGAACAGTACAGCACAGGAAACAGGCCCTTCAGCCCTCCAAGCCTGTGCCGCTCATTGGTCCAACTAGACCATTCGTTTGTATCCCTCCATTCCCAGTCTGCTCATGGGACTATCCAGATAAGTCTTAAACAATCCCAGCATGTCTGCCTCCTCCTCCCTGCTTGGCAGTGCATTCCAGGCCCCCACCACCCTCTGTGTAAAAAAACGTCCCTCTGATATCTGAGTTAAACCTCGTCCCCCCTCACCTTGAGCCTGTGACCCCTCGTGATTTGTCATGACCAGTTGTAGTTGTACCGAGATAGCCCCCCCTGTATCTCAGCACTGTCCCCTGGGTCTCCTATGAGCTCTTGGGCCTCTCAGCCATGGGCCACAGACTCTCGAGAAGCCCGCTCAGTCCCTCAGCTGTGGCCTGCGGTGACTCGGTCACCGTTGGAGCCTGCCACTCACGGTGAGGATCCCCTGTCCCCAGTCTTTCCACCGCAGGTACACCACCCTCGTAGCGTTGACCTGGGGGGAAACCATACAAGACAGGCTCTGAATGGTCTTGCCTGAAAGCTTTGGGACTCCTCCCAGCAGTTGGTCCAGCGTGGCCATCAGCCCCTCCTGCGTTCCCTGGCATCTCCAGCAGCTGCCCCTTGTTAGGGCAGCTCAGCTGCAGGCACCTTGGCAGAGCATTCCAGCAAATTCCATGCGGTTTGCAAGTCAGCCTCGAGGGGAAGGCGAGCGAGGACTTATAGATGTGCTGATGAGGAGGTGTGGGGGTGGGTGGTGGATCAGTGCCTCAATGGTTGGGGACAGGGGAGAGAGAGAGGGAGGTGTCACACAGCCATCGGAGTCCAGAGGAGATGGGGGCCTCGTGCGGGAGGGTGCGAGTGAGGAGGGGGACCACTCTACCTGATATCTGCGGGATGGAGGGAGGAGAGTGGATCTCTCTGCTTGAGATCAGTGAGGGGGGATTGGGGGGGGTCCGCTGCCACTCTGTCTGAGATCAGTGAGGGGGGAGAGGGGGGGGGTCCGCTGCCACTCTGTCTGAGATCAGTGAGGGGGGAGGGGGGGGGTCCGCTGCCACTCTGTCTGAGATCAGTGAGGGGGGAAGGGGGGGTCCGCTGCCACTCTGCCTGAGATCAGTGAGGGGGAAGGGGGGGGTCCGCTGCCACTCTGTCTGAGATCAGTGAGGGGGGAAGGGGGGGTCCGCTGCCACTCTGCCTGAGATCAGTGAGGGGGAAGGGGGGGGGTCCGCTGTCACTCTGTCTGAGATCAGTGAGGGGGGAAGGGGGGGGTCCGCTGTCACTCTGTCTGAGATCAGTGAGGGGGGAGAGGGGGGGGGTCCGCTGTCACTCTGCCTGAGATCAGTGAGGGGGAAGGGGGGCGTCCGCGGCCACTCTGTCTGAGATCAGTGAGGGGGGGGATTGGGGGGGGTCCACTGTCACTCTGCCTGAGATCAGTGAGGGGGGAAGGGGGGGGGGTCTGCTGCCACTCTGTCTGAGATCAGTGAGGGGGAAGGGGGGGGTCCGCTGTCACTCTGTCTGAGATCAGTGAGGGGGAAGGGGGGGGTCCGCTGTCACTCTGTCTGAGATCAGTGAGGGGGGAGAGGGGGGGGGGTCCGCTGTCACTCTGCCTGAGATCAGTGAGGGGGAAGGGGGGCGTCCGCGGCCACTCTGTCTGAGATCAGTGAGGGGGGGGATTGGGGGGGGTCCACTGTCACTCTGCCTGAGATCAGTGAGGGGGGAAGGGGGGGGGGGTCTGCTGCCACTCTGTCTGAGATCAGTGAGGGGGAAGGGGGGGGTCCGCTGCCACTCTGTTTGAGATCAGTGAGGGGGGAAGGGGGGGGTCCGCTGTCACTCTGTCTGAGATCAGTGAGGGGGAAGGGGGGGGTCCGCTGCCACTCTGTCTGAGATCAGTGAGGGGGAAGGGGGGGGTCCGCTGTCACTCTGTCTGAGATCAGTGAGGGGGAAGGGGGGGGTCCGCTGCCACTCTGTTTGAGATCAGTGAGGGGGGAAGGGGGGGGTCCGCTGTCACTCTGTCTGAGATCAGTGAGGGGGAAGGGGGGGGTCCGCTGTCACTCTGTCTGAGATCAGTGAGGGGGGAAGGGGGGGTCCGCTGCCACTCTGTCTGAGATCAGTGAGGGGGGAAGGGGGGGTCCGCTGTCACTCTGTCTGAGATCAGTGAGGGGGGAAGGGGGGGTCCGCTGTCACTCTGTCTGAGATCAGTGAGGGGGGAAGGGGGGTCCGCTGTCACTCTGTCTGAGATCAGTGAGGGGGGAAGGGGGGGTCCGCTGTCACTCTGTCTGAGATCAGTGAGGGGGAAGGGGGGGTCCGCTGCCACTCTGTCTGAGATCAGTGAGGGGGGAAGGGGGGGTCCGCTGTCACTCTGCCTGAGATCAGTGAGGGGGGAAGGGGGGCGTCCGCGGCCACTCTGTCTGAGATCAGTGAGGGGGGGGATTGGGGGGGGTCCACTGTCACTCTGCCTGAGATCAGTGAGGGGGGGGATTGGGGGGGGTCCACTGTCACTCTGTTTGAGATCAGTGAGGGGGGAAGGGGGGGGTCCGCTGTCACTCTGTCTGAGATCAGTGAGGGGGAAGGGGGGGGTCCGCTGTCACTCTGTCTGAGATCAGTGAGGGGGGAGAGGGGGGGGGGTCCGCTGTCACTCTGCCTGAGATCAGTGAGGGGGAAGGGGGGCGTCCGCGGCCACTCTGTCTGAGATCAGTGAGGGGGGGATTGGGGGGGGTCCGCTGTCACTCTGCCTGAGATCAGTGAGGGGGGGGATTGGGGGGGGTCCACTGTCACTCTGCCTGAGATCAGTGAGGGGGGAAGGGGGGGGGGTCCGCTGTCTCTCTGCCTGAGATCAGTGAGGGGGGGGAAGGGGGGGGTCCGCTGCCACTCTGTCTGAGATCAGTGAGGGGGGGGAGAGGGGGGGGTCCGCTGTCACTCTGCCTGAGATCAGTGAGGGGGGGGAGGGGGGGGTCCGCTGCCACTCTGCCTGTGATCAGTGAGGGGGGAGAGGGGGGGGTCCGCTGTCACTCTGCCTGAGATCAGTGAGGGGGGGGAAGGGGGGGGTCCGCTGTCACTCTGCCTGAGATCAGTGAGGGGGGGGAAGGGGGTGGTCCGCTGTCACTCTGTCTGAGATCAGTGAGGGGGGGGGATTGGGGGTGGTCCGCTGCCACTCTGCCTGAGATCAGTGAGGGGGGAGAGGGGGGGGTCCGCTGCCACTCTGTCTGAGATCAGTGAGGGGGGAGAGGGGGGGGATCCGCTGTCACTCTGCCTGAGATCAGTGAGGGGGGAGGAGGGGGGGGTCCGCTGCCACTCTGTCTGAGAGGGGGAAGGGGGGGTCCGCTGTCACTCTGCCTGAGATCAGTGAGGGGGGAGAAGGGGGGGGTCCGCTGTCACTCTGCCTGAGATCAGTGAGGGGGGAGAGGGGGGGGATCCGCTGTCACTCTGCCTGAGATCAGTGAGGGGGGGGTGGGAGGAGGGAGATAGGGGCCTGTGATTGGTCCGGATGGTGGGGAGGGTGGCAGGGATAAGGGGGATCAGTAATGCTGTGGGAATGGGGCAATATCTGTGGGGGCTGGTGGGGTGGGGGGGGGGGCACTATTAGCCGGCCCGGGAGAGATTTTATCACTTTTCTCCTGCGCGTGCGCAGTTGGAGGCACCGATTGGAGCTGCAGGGTTTTGGGTGCATTAAGCCCCGCCCACAGGCCTGTGCAGCGAGATTCGGAATCGCTGATATTTTTTCAGGCAGAGTGTGAATGGGGGTGCCTGAGAATGGGTCTAAAAGTCGGATCCGAAACGCTCCAGATTCAAGTCCACCCTGCGTTTAGACTCAAAATGGTAAAATATGGCCTTTAATGTTCAAAGATGTGTCTGTTAAGTGCATTGACCACGCTAATTTGCTTCTTAATGTCCAGAGATATACAGGGTAGGTGGATTGGACATCTTAAATTGCCCCTTAGTGTCCAAAGATGTGTTGGTTCGGTGTATTGGCCATGTAAATTGCCCCTTAGTGTCCAAAGATGTGCAGGTTAGGTGGATTGGCCATGCTAAATTGTACTTTAGTGTCCAAAGATGTGTAGGTTAGGTGGATTGGCCATGCTAAATTGTACTTTAGTGTCCAAAGATGTGTAGGTTAGGTGGATTGGCCATGCTAAATTGCCCCTTAGTGTCCAAAGATGTGTAGGTTAGGTGGATTGGCCATGCTAAATTGTACTTTAGTGTCCAAAGATGTGTAGGTTAGGTGGATTGGCCATGCTAAATTGCCCCTTAGTGTCCAAAGATGTGTAGGTTAGGTGGATTGGCCATGCTAAATTGTACTTTAGTGTCCAAAGATGTGTAGGTTAGGTGGATTGGCCATGCTAAATTGCCCCTTAGTGTCCAAAGATGTGCAGGTTAGGTGGATTGGCCATGCTAAATTGCCCCTTAGTGTCCAAAAATGTGTAGGTTAGGTGGATTGGCCATGCTAAATTGCCCCTTACTGTCCAAAGATGTGTAGGTTAGGTGGATTGGCCATGCTAAATTGCCCCTTAGTGTCCAAAAATGTGTAGGTTAGGTGGATTGACCATGCTAAGTTGTACTTTAGTGTCCAAAGATGTGCGGGTTAGATGGACTGGCCATGGTAAATGCACAGAGTTACAGGGATAGGACTGGGGAGGCTATGTGACTCGATAAGCTGCTCTGTTATTCAGTCAGTGCAGAGTTGATGGGCCGAATGGCTTCCTCTGCACCATACAGCTTCCAGGTTTCTGAGATGAGCAATAAATGCGAAGTTTGCCTGCGATGCCCACATCCCATGAACCAACAAATTAAAATAAAACCCCCGTCTCATTCCATTTAATCGGAACTGAGTTTATTCCAATGGCACTCTTCGGTCCGCCTTGTTGTCCAACAAGGGGCATACACGCGGTGGGTCGTGCGAGGGCTGCTCCTGGGTGTTGCTTCGAGAGTTGCCTAGTGCTTCACATCATTAGTGTATGCTTAAACTGGACCAGCTGACGGGCAACACGACAGCCCAGTGACTATCACTGTTGCGACGGTGCAGAGGGACCTCGGGGTCCTTGTGCATGAGTCACAAAAACCCAGCCTGCAGGTGCAGCAGGTGGTCAGGAAGGCAAATGGGATGCTGGCCTTCATAGCGAGGGGGATTGAATATAAAAGTAGGGAGGTCTTGCTGCAGCTGTATAGGGCATTGGTGAGACCGCAGCTGGAGTACTGTGTGCAGTTTTGGGCGCCGTACTTACGCAAGGATATTTTGGCCTTGGCGGGAGTGCAGAGGAGGTTTACTAGGCTGATGCCGGAGTTGAGGGGGTTGAGCTATGAGGAGAGGCTGCATAAACTAGGCTTGTACTCGTTAGAGTTTAGAAGAATGAGGGGAGATCTCATTGAGACGTATAAGATGATGAATGGGATGGATAGGATAGAGGTGGAGAGACTCTTCCCGCTCAAAAAAGACAGTAGGACTAGGGGGCACAGCCTCAAGATAAAGGGGGGGCGGTTTAGAACGGAGTTGAGGAGGAACTTCTTCACTCAAAGGGTGGTGAATCTCTGGAATTCTCTGCCCGTTGAAGTGGTGGAGGTTACCTCGCTGAATATTTTTAAGACGTGGGTTGATGGGTTTTTGATAAGAGAGGGGATTAAGGGTTATGGGGAGAGGGCGGGAATGTGGAACTGAGCCACTTCAGATCAGCCATGATCTTATTGAATGGCGGGGCAGGCTCGAAGGGCTAGATGGCCTACTCCTGCTCCTATTTCTTATGTTCTTATGTTCTTATGTACATGGATTTGGGTCGGTGTGTGTGGGAGTTTGCACATTCTCCCCGTGCTTGCGTGGGTTTTCTCCGGGTGCTCCGGTTTCCTCCCACACCCCAAAAACGTGCTCTTAGGCTGATTGGTGTAACAAATTGTCCCTAAATTAGTCTTCCCTCAATCTTCCCCAATAGGCGTAGACAAAGGTCATGGGTAGGGGAGGGACTCATAATGTTAAAATGGCGGCATGGGCTTGTTGGGCCGAAGGGCCTGTTTCCTGTGCTGTGTTGTTCTTTGTTCTTTTAAATGCCTCAGGTGCAGTCCCCAGAACTAAAGGGAACTCAGTACGCCAGGAGCGATCTCACCAAACCTCCATGAGATAACTTGCAATGCTTTACTTGACTCCCGACCCTGTGTCGTAATCAGTATGTAACTGCCTGACACTCGCACCCTGCATTGAAGAGCATTCGATTAACATCTTTATAACTTAATGAGCGCAAGGCTCACCGGAGGATGAAAAGAAAATTGGATTGGTGCGCAGAGAAATATAACATTTCCACCTTCGATTAAACAGTGGGACCTGTCCAGAATTAAGCAGCAAGGTGCTTAAAAAATTACAGCGGCAAAATAAGTGTCGCCAGTGACTAAAATTGTATATGAAACAAAGAGTAGGCCAGACAAACTTGTCAAACTATTTTTGGCGGTGCAGTGTGAACAGGGGAAAGATTAGGAGTGTTTAATAAGACCACCCCGTATAAACATTTGGCTCAAAATTGATCCCAACTGGATTCGTGCAGCATTCACAAGATTATTTATACACCAGAAATAAACAGATTACGGAGATCAGAGACAGTGAAACAGAATTCAGCCTAACTAACAGAGCTGTGATCCTTTCAGTAAAATTAAATGGTTACTAACTGCCAGATTTTAAGGCTGCTTTGCGCTAAGTTGATGCCTCTTTTTAACGCCTCAGTCTTCAACACCATTATTCCCACGAAACTCATCTCCAAACTCCGTGGCCTTATCCTCGGTTCCTCCCTCTGTGACTGGATCCTGAATTTCCGAACTCACGGACCACAATCAGTAAGGATAGGCAACAACACCCCCTCCACGATCATCCTCAACACCGGTGCCCCACAAGGCTGTGTTCTCAGCCCCCCTACTATATTCCTTATACACCTATGACTGTGCGGCCAAATTCCCCTCCAATTCGATTTTCAAGTTTGCTGATGTCACCACCGTAGTGGGTCGTCAGATCTCAAACAGTGACGAGACAGAGTACAGGAAAGAGATAGAGAATCTGGTGAACTGGTGCGACAACAATAATCTCTCCCTCGATATCAACAAAACAAAGGAGATTGTCATCGACTTCAAGAAGCGTAAAGGAGAACATGCCCCTGTCTACATCAATGGGGATGAAGTAGAAATGGTTGAGAGCTTCAGGTTTTTAGGTGTTCAGATCACCAACAACCTGTCCTGGACCCCCATGCCGACACTATAATTAAAAAAGCCCACCAATGCCTCTACTTTCTCAGAAGACTAAGGAAATTTGGCATGTCAGCTACGACTCTCACCAACTTTTACAGATGCACCATAGAAAGCATTCTTTCTGGTTGTATCACAGCTTGGTATGGGCTCCTGCTCTGCCCAAGACCACAAGGAAATATAAAAGGTTGTGAATGTAACCCAATCCATCACACAAACCATCCTCCCATCCATTGACTCTGTCTACACTTCCCGCTGCCTCGGAAAAGCAACCAGGATAATTAAGGACCCCACACACCCCGGACATTCTCTCTTCCACCTTCTTCCGTCAGGAAAAAGATACAAAAGTCTGAGGTCACGTACCAACCGACTCAAGAACAGCTTCTTCCCTGCTGCTGTCAGACTTTTGAATGGACCTACCTCCCATTAAGTTGATCTTTCTCTACACCCTCGCTATGACTGTAACACTACATTCTGCACTCTCTCATGTCCTTCTCTATGAATGGTATGCTTTGTCTGTACAGCGCGCAAGAAACAATACTTTTCACTGTACGTTAATACATGTGACAATAATAAATCAAATCAAATCAAAATTAATTCCTTGATTCGATTTGATTATTGGAATATAACGAAAAGTATTCCAGAAGAGAAAGTGCTGGAAAATCTCAGCAGGTCTGGCAGCATCTGTAAGGAGCGGAAAGGGCTGACGTTTCGAGTCCAAGTCACCCTTTGTCAAAGCTAAAAGGCACAGAAAGTGGGAGATATTTATACTGCAGGGGAAGGGAATGAAAGATGGGTCATAACCATAGAAACCAGGGGAAAGGCTGCTGATGGCAGTCCGTGGAGAGAATAAAGGGTGCGAGCGGCCAAAGGGCAGAGAAGCTGAAGTAAAAATGCTGGGGGAGGGGGTGTGCGGAAGGGAGAGGGTGGGCAGGAGGGGTGAGGGGGAGGGAGTGGGCGGGGGGAAGGGGTGACCGGGGGAGAAGGGAACCGGCAGGGGGAGATGGGGTGGGGGAGAGGAAAATGGATGGGACAGAGGTAAGATTTGGAAAAGACGAAGCAAAGGGAGAGAAAAGGCCAGGGAAGGGGCATAAAGTAGGGGGAAAGAGTGAGGGGGGGAAGAAAAGTGATAAAAGACAATAAAGAAATAAAAGGTCGAGAACGGTAAAAAATTTAATAAAATAGAATGAAAACAAAGAGTGGGGTAGGGCACTCCAGTGAAAAGTATTGTTTCTTACGTGCTACACAGGCAAAGCGTACCATTCATAGAGCAGGTAGGGGAGAAGGGGAAATAATGCAGGGCTAAGGGTAACGGGCGAGGAATTGGGAACAGTTGCACAGTTCTTTCTCAAAGATTTAGCCAAGGAAGGTGGGTCAACTGGACTCAGAAAGAGAGGAACTTGAAGCAGAAATAGACCATTCGGCCCTTGGTGCCTGCTGCAGGTGTCCAAAGACCCCTTTGAAGTTTTCTGACTCCCAGAAGCCACTTTCACTGGTGGGGCGCGAATATCCTTCTCGACAACTGCTCACTCAGCCCCAGTTATTTTTAATAATGCATTTTGTTCAATGCAGCTATATCAGACCCCACTATATATATAAAATGGGCAGCATGGTAGCACAGTGGGTTAGCACTGTTGCTTCACAGCTCCAGGGTCCTGGGTTCGATTCCCGGCTCGGGTCACTGTCTGTGTGGAGTTTGCACATTCTCCTGGCGTCTGCGTGGGTTTCCTCTGGGTGCTCTGGTTTAGAACATAGAACATAGAATGCAACAGCACGAACAGGCCCTTCGGCCCACAAGTTGTGCCGATCACATCCCTACCTCCCAGGCCTATCTATAACTCTCAATCCCATTAAGTCCCATGTACTCACCCAGAAGTTTCTTAAAAGACCCCAGCGAGTTCGCCTCCACCACCACCGACGGCAGCCGATTCCATTCACTTACCACCCTCTGAGTGAAAAACTTACCCCTGACATCTCCTCTGTACCTGCTCCCCAGCACCTTAAACCTGTGTCCTCCCATAATCCAAAGGTGAGCGGGTTAGGTTGCTTGGCCGTGCTAAAATTGCCCCTTGGTGTACCAGGATGCTTAGGTTAGAGGGATTAGCGGGTATAATATGTAGGGATATGGGGGTGGGGCCTGGGTGGGATTGTGCTCGGTACAGACTCGATGGGCCGAAGGGCCTCTTTCTGCACTGTAGGGTTCTATGATTCTATGACCCTGGTCAGACCCCACTTGGAGTACTGTGCTCAGTTCTGGTCGCCTCACTACAGGACGGATGTGGAAGCTATTGAGAGGGTGAAGAGGAGATTTACAAGGCTGTTGCCTGGATTGGGTGGCATGCTTTATGAGGATAGAATATAGAACATAGAACACTACAGCACAAATAGGCCCTTCGGCCCACAAGTTATGCCGACCATATCCATAGGTTAGAGAGGTTGAGAGAGCTTGGCCTTTTCTCCTTGGAGAGACGAAGGATGAGAGGTGACCTGATAGAGGCGTATAAGATGTTGAGAGGTATAGATCGGGTGGATTCTCAGAGGCTTTTTCCCAGGGCTGAAATGGTTGCCACAAGGTTTAAGGTGCTGGGGAGTAGGTACAGAGGGGATGTCAGGGGTAAGTTTTTCACTCAGAGGGTGGTGAGTGAGTGGAATCGGCTGCCATCAGTGGTGGAGGCAGATTCGATAGGGTCTTTTAAGTGACTTTTAGATAAGTACATGGAACTTAGTCAGATAGAGGGTTATAGGCAAGCCTAGTAGGTAGGGACATGTTCGGCACAGCTTTGTGGGCCGAAGGGCCTGTATTGTGCTGTAGTTTTTCTATGTTTCTAAGTCTCTGACCTTTCCTCGAAAGCTCACAACCTTTGTAATTCCTTTGAAATGTATTGCAAACACTTGAGGTCCTCTGAAATCTATTGCAAACCTTTGCGAATCCCTAGTGGCTCCTTGTCTGAGCTGGGGCAGCTGTTTGTGTGGCGCTGAAGTTTTGCTGTCTGAGGCAAGCAACTCCTTCTCAAGAGTCTGCTGCGCTGCCCGAGGGAGAAGAACTTTGTCACTGAGGCGAGGTGAACCTTCGCTGGAACCTTTGCAGCGCTGAGGGATCGAGGCAGTGATTAAAATGCCTTAAGGGTCAGCTAAAAAAATGTGCATTCGTATAGCGCCTCTCACAACCGCACGAAACGCGCATGTGCCACACAGAAAGTCGCCCGAGGTTAGAATTGAACCCGGGCCCCTGGTGCTGTGAGGCAGCATTGAAGGTGAGAACATAAGAACTAGGAGCAGGAGTCGGCCATCTGGCAGCTTGAGCCTGCCCCGCCATTCAATAAGATCATGGCTGATCTTTTTGTGGACTCAGCTCCACTTACCCACCCGCTCACCATAACGCTTAATTCCTTTACTGATCAAAAATGTACTTATCCTTGCCTTAAAAACATTCAACGAGGTAGCCTCAACTGCTTCACTGGGCAGGAAATAACACAGATTCACAACCCTTTGTGGATCCAGAACTGGCTTGCCTGCAGAAGGCAGAGAGTGGTTGTGGATGAGTCTTTTTCTGAATGGAGGTCAGTCACCAGTGGAGTGCCCCAGGGATCTGTTCTAGGACCCTTGCTGTTTGTTATTTTCATAAATGACCTAGATGAGGAAGTGGAGGGATGGGTTGGTAAGTTCGCCGATGATACAGAGGTCGGTGGTGTTGTGGATAGTCTGGAGGGATGTCAGAAGTTGTAGCGAGACATAGATAGGATGCAAGACTGGGCGGAGAAATGGCAGATGGACTTCAACGTGGATAAATGTGAGTGGTCCATTTTGGCAGGACCAATGGGATGAACGAGTACACTATCAAGGGTAGGAGTCTTAGCTGTGTTGAAGAGCAGAAGGATCTTGGGGTCCGGGTCCACAGGACTCTTAAATCGGCCTCGCAGGTGGAGGATGTGGTTAAGAAGGCGTATGGTGTGCTAGCCTTCATTAATCGAGGGATGAGTTTAGGAGTCGGGAGGTAATGCTGCAACTTTATAAGACCCTTGTCAGACCCCACTTGGAGTACTGTGCGCAGTTCTGGTCACCTCACTACAGGAAGGATGTGGAAGCTATTGAGAGGGTGCAGAGGAGATTTACAAGGATGTTGCCTGGATTGGGAGGCATGCCTTATGAAGATAGGTTGAGGGAGCTGGGACTCTTCTCCCTGGAGAGACGAAGGTTGAGAGGCGACCTGATAGAGGTTTATAAGATGTTGAGAGGAATAGATAGGGTGGATTCTCAGAGGTTATTTCCCCGGGTTGAAATGGTCACTACGAGAGGGCACAGGTTTAAGGTGCGGGGAGGCAAGTACAGAGGAGATGTCAGGGCTAAGTTTTTCACTCAGAGGGTGGTGAGTGAATGGAATCGGCTGCCGTCAGTGGTGGTGGAGGCGAACTCACTGGGGTCTTTTAAAAGACTCCTGGATGAGTATATGGGATTTAATGGGATTGGGGGTTATAGATAGGTCTATGGATTGGTAGGTATTGATGTGATCGGCCCAACTTGTGAGCCGAAGGGCCTGTTTATGCTGTAGTGTTCTATGTTCTATGTTCTATGAAAAGCGTTTTCACCCAGAGGGTGGTGACGGTCTGAGATGCGTTGCCTGGGAGAATGGTAGAACTGGGATGCCTCGCATCCTTCAAAAAGTATCTGGATGAGCACTTGGCACGTCATTAGTGTCTAGGGATGCATAGATTAGTGGTCTAATACGTAGGGATATGGGGGTAGAGCCTGGGTGGGATAGTGTTCGGTGCAGACTCGATGGGCCGAAGGGCCTCTTTCTGCACTGTAGGGTTCTGTGATTCTATGATTCTATAACATTCAGGGCTATGGGCCAAGTGCTGGCAAGTGGGATTAGGTAGACAGATCAGGGTATTTCTTGTGTCGGTGCAGACTCAATGGGCTGAAGGGCCTCTTCTGCACTGCAGTATTCTGTAATTCTGTGAAGAAGTTCCTCCTCAACTCAGTCCTAAATCTGCTTCCCCTTATTTGGAGGCCATGCCCCCTAGTTCTAGTTTCACCCGCCAGTGGAAACAACTTCCCTGCTTCTATCTTATCTATTCCCTTCATAATGTTATATGTTTCTATAAGATCTCCCCTCATTCTTCTGAATTCCAATGAGTATAGCCCCAGTCTACTCAGTCTCTCTTCATAAGCCAACCCTCTCAATTCAGGTGTCAACCTAGTGAATCTCTCTGCACCCCCTCCAATGCCAGTATATCCTTTCTTGAGTAAGCAGACTGTGCTAACATTGTGGCACCGTGCCGCCCTTTTACATTACGGTAGCACAGTGGTGGGCACACGGTAGCACAGTGGTTAACACTGCTGCTTCTCAATTCCAGGGTCCTGGGTTCGATTCCCGGCTTGGGTCACTGTCTGTGTGGAGTTTGCACATTCTCCTCGTGTCTGCGTGGGTTTCCTCTGGGTACTCCAGTTTCCTCCCACAGTCCAAAGATGTGTGGGTTAGGTTGATTGGCCGTGCTAAGAAATTGCCCCTCAGTATCCTGAGATGCATAGGTTAGAGGCATTAGTAGATGGGATATGGGGATAGGGCCTGGGTGGGATTGTGCTCGGTGCAAACTCAGTGGGCCGAAGGGCCTCTTTCTGCACTGTAGGGTTTCTATGACTAGTTTTATATTAGTGAGTTATAGCAGACACTGAAGTATTGGTGATATTATGAGATCAGTAATTCTGATGCACAAACAAGAAATGCTGGATTAGCCACGCTAACTTGCTGCTTAGTGTTACGGGGACAAGCCAAGCTAAATGCATGCGGTTATAGGGACAGGGCCTGGGTGGGATTGTGGTTGGTGCAGACTTGATGGGCCGAATGGCCTCAATCTGCACTGTAGGGATTCTATGATTCATTACATAAGAACATAAGAAATAGGATCGGGAGTAGGCCATCTAGCCCTTCGAGCCTGCCCCGCCATTCAACAAGATCATGGCTGATCTGAAGTGGATCAGTTCCACTTTCCCGCTTTCTCCCCATAACTCTTAATCCCCTTGCCTCCCAAAAACCTATCTACCCGTGTCTTAAATATATTCAGCAAGGTAGCCTCCACCACTTCAACGGGCAGAGAATTCCAGAGGTTCACCACCCTTTGAGTGAAGAAGTTCCTCCTCGACTCTGATCTAAACTGCCCCCCACCTTATGTTGAGACTGTGCCCTCTAGTTCTAGGTACACGGTACATACTCTTGTGACTCAGCCAACGTTGTCTACCTGACATGCTGCAGGAAAGAATGTCCCGAGGCATGGTACATTGGGGAGACAACGGATGAACGAACACCACTCGCCAATCATCAGGCAGGATGTACTATATTGCTGTATTGTTCTTTGTTTTGTTCTAAGGAGTGTTCCCTTCCAGTCGGGGAACCCTTCAGTGGTCACGGGCATTTAGCCTCTGATCTTCGGGTAAGCATTCTCCAAGGCGGCCTTCACAACACACGACAGCGCAGAATCACTGAGCAGAGACTGATAGCCAAGTTCCACACACATGAGGATGGCCTCAACCGGGATCTTGGGTTCATGTCGCACTATCTGTAGCTCCTACGACTTGCTTGGGCTTGCAAAATCTTAATGTCCTGTCTGGAGACAATACACATCTCTCTAACCTGTGCTTAACCCTCTCTCCACTCACATTGTCTGTACCTGTAAAGACTTGATTACCTGTAAAGACTCGCATTCCAACCATTATTCTGTAAATTGAGTTTGTGTCTTTATATGCCCTGTTTGTGAACACAACTCCTCATTCACCTGAATGAAGGAGCAGGACTCTGAAAGCTTGTGCTACCAAATAAACCTGTCGGACTTTAATCTGATGTTGTGAGACTTCTTACTGTGTCCACCCCAAATGCAACGCCAGCATCTCTGCATCATGGCTCACAGCTCCAGGGACCCGGGTTCGATTCCCGGCTGGGGTCACCGTCTGTGTGAAGTCTGCACGTTCTCCCGGTGGGTTTCCTCCGGGGTGCTTCGGTTTCCTCCCACAGCCCGAAGGACGTTCTGGTTGGGGTGCACTGGCCGTGCTAAATTCACCCTCAGCGTACACAAGCAGGTGGCGACTAGGCGATTTTCACTGTAACTTCATGGCAGCGTTAATGTAAGCCTACTTGTGACACTAATAAATAAACATTAAAACTTTAAATCGCTCCATAAAAAAAAGTGCTTCATTCTTGGAGCCAAATTTAAACTGAACAATCACAAAAAATAATCACACCCTGTCCCAAAGAGGCAGTGAGTGTGAATACATCATCGCATGACTCACTGGGAGGAATATTCCAGGAATATTTGTCTTGGTTACTGGTCTAAAATGTTTGCATATATCTGGCACGTCTGGCATTTCGCCAGTCTTCCAAGAGTTTGCTTTATGTGCGCCCAGTGCTTGTCGCTAAGATTTGGAACATGTTTATGCAATCCATCTTAAGCAGTGATTCAGAGAATGCCTGTGTGCACGCAGTCAGCTACTTGGTGGCAATTTGTTTTGTCTGAAACCAGTGCCTGTGATTTGCTAATCTATTTGTGACTCTGGTGTGCTGCTGTCCACAGTCGATGGGCCCCTTCACTCCCCACCACTCCAACCACACCAACCCCCCCACCCCCTCACTCACTTCATCATTAGACACACCTCTCTGCTCATGTATCAGGATTGCACGTTGAGCCTAGGGTGAGAGAGGCACGTTCCCCCCCGTGCTTGCGTGGGTTTTCTCCGGGCGCTCCGGTTTCCTCCCTCGCCCCAAAGGTGTGCTCTTAGGCCGATTGGTGTAACAAATTGCCCCTAAATTAATCTCCCCTCAATCTGGTTTCCAATGTGGAGTGCCATAAGCATAGACAAGGGTCATGGGTGGAAGAGGGGACTCACAATGTTGAAATGACAGCACGGGCTTGTGGGGCCGAAGGGCCTGTTTCCCGTGCTGTGTTGTTCTTTGTTCTTTGTTGACTTAGAATAGAATCCCTACAGCGCAGAAAGAGACCATTCGGCCCATCAAGTCTGCACCGACCTCAATCCCACCCAGGCCCTATTTCTGTAACCCCACATATTTACCCTGCTAATCCCCCGACACTCAGTGGCAATTTAGCGCGGCCAATGCAGCTAACCTGCACACCTTTGGACTGTGGGAGGAAACCGGAACACCCGGAGAAAACCCACGCAGACACAGGAAGAATGTGCAATCTCCACACGGACGGTGACCAGAGGCTGGGAATCGAACCCGTGAGGCAGCAGTGCTAACCACTGTGCCACCGTGCTTGGCAGAGCAAGAGTTAATGTGTAAGTGGAGAACAGCACTGACCACGGTATGATGTTTTGAGTCACATGGTAATAGACTCAGGGAGAAAACTCTGTGTGCAGCCTACCTGCATAGAAGCCCGTAACCTGGGATCTGTAAGTCATTAGAAATTAGCAACAAGTGGGTCATGTTTAAACATACAAGTCTCAAGATCTTATTTTTAAGATATCTAAAGAACTCACATTACAACAGTGTGCATGCCAGCCCTCTGTAGGGAAATAATTCCCCCTCTCCATCCCCATGGCCCAATGAGGTTTAGAATTACAGAATTGTTACGATGCAGGAAGAAGTCATTTGGCCCATGTGGCTGTGATGTGGAGATGCTGGTGTCGGACTGGGGTAAACACAGTAAGAAGCCTCACAACACCAGGTTAAAGTCCAACAGGTTTATTTGATAGTAAACCCACAAGCTTTTAGAAATGCTGTTCCTTCTTCAGGTGAATGGAAAGTTTCTGATCAGAACTCCCCACTCACCTGACGAAGGAACAGCGTTCCGAAAACTTGCGGATTTACTATCAAAAAAACTTGTTGGACTTTAACCTGGTGTTGTGAGACTTCTAACCATGTGACTATACCAGCTCTCCAAACAAGCATTATGGTTTAGGGCCATTCCCCTGCCCTTTTCCCTGTGCCTCTGCACATTTGGACGGCACGGTAGCACAGTGGTTAGCACTGCTGCTTCACAGCTCCAGGATCCTGGGTTCGATTCCCGGCTCGGGTCACTGTCTGTGTGGAGTTTGCACATTCTCCTCGTGTCTGCGTGGGTTTCCTCCGGGTGCTCCGGTTTCCTCCCACAGTCCAAAGATGTGCGGGTTAGGTTGATTGGCCGTGCTTAAAAAATTGCCCCTTAGTATCTGGGGATGTGTAGGTTAGAGGGATTAGTGGGTATAATGTGTAGGGATACGGGGGGTAGGGATTGTGTTCAGTGCAGACTCGATGGGCCAAAGGGCCTCTTTCTGCACTGTAGGGTTCCATGTTTTCTGTTCAAATAATCACCTATTGCTCTCTTGAATGCCTCGATTGAACCTGCCTCCACCACACTTCCAGACTCACCTGATGAAGGGGCAGCACTCCACAAGCTCATGCTACCAAATAAATCCGTTGGACTTCAACCTGGTGTTGTGAGACTTCTTACTGTGCCCACACTTTCAGACGGTACATCATAGACCCCAACTACTTGCTGTGTGAGAGGGTTTTTCTCTCCACATCACATTGACTTCTTGGAATCAAACCCGGGATCCCTGGCGCTGTGGGGCAGCAGTACTAACTACCGTGCCCCCGCTGAGAGGCCAGCCGAACTTCCATTGACATTCCGCAGGACCAGGTGATATGAGTGGTGGCCAGAATAATTCACCCCAAGGTCATGAATGTACTTCAGGAAAAGCATGTCTCCCAAAGCTGGCCCCCGGAGAACTCCACGACACGCACCCTCCTCCAGCACATAAAATATCCATTAGCCACAGATCTGCTTCCTGCCAATCAGCTAATTGCTGCTGGTGTGTTTGTTCTAGGATTTATATAGTCTTGCTCACAAATCTAATGGCTCGCGAGTTTTATCAAATGTATCCATGCAATCTGATTAAGGATACGCAGCATGGCTTTGTAAAGGGGAAGTCTTGCCTTACGAAGCTGGTAGAATTTTTTGAGGAGGTGACAAAAACGGTCGACAAAGGACAAGCCGTTGATGTCGTCTATATGGATTCCAGTAAGGCTTTTGACAAAATCCCTCATGGTAGGTTGGTAGAAAAGATTAAGGCTCATGGGATACGAGGTCAGGTATCTAGATGGGTAGAGAACTGGCTTGCAAAGAGGAGTCAGTAGTAGTGGAGGGGTCCTTTTCTAGCTGGAGGTCTGTCACTAGTGGTGTACCGCAGGGCTCAGTACTGGGACCTCTTCTCTTTGTAGTATATATAAATGATTTGGAAGAGGGAGTAGGTGGTGTGATCCGCAAATTTGCTGATGACACCAAGATGGCTGGATTGGCGGGCAGTGAGGAGCAGTGTCTGGCAATACAACGGGATATCGATAGGCTGGTATATTGGGCAGATACGTGGCAAATGGAGTTTAATCCGGATAAATGTGAGGTGATGCATTTTGGCCGGAATAATGTAGGGGGGAGTTATATGATAAAGGGTAAGCCCGTAAGGAGTATAGAATCGCAGCGAGACCTGGGGGTGCAAGTGCACAAGTCTTTGAATGTGGCAGTACAAGTGGAGAAGGTTGTGAAGAAAGCCTATGGTATGTTAGCCTTTATACGAAGGGGTATAGAATATAAGAGCTGGAGTCTAATGTTGCAGTTGTATAGAACGTTGGTCAGGCCGCATTTAGAGTACTGCGTCCAGTTCTGGTCGCCTTACTACCGGAAGGACATGGAGACTCTGGAGAGAGTGCAGAGGAGGTTTACCAGGATGTTGCCTGGTATGGAAGGACTGGGTTATGAGGAAAGATTGAAGAAATTGGGGCTCTTTTCCCTTGAAAGACGGTGACTGAGGGGGGGATCTAATAGAGCTATATAAGATTATGAAGGGTATAGATAAACAGAGGTAAGCTATTTCCGATGATAGAGACACACAGTACGAGGGGCCACGGGCTTAAGGTGAGGGGGGAGAGGTATAACACAGATATTAGAGGGAGGTTTTTCACACAGAGGGTAGTGGGGGTATGGAATGCTCTGCCAAGTAAGGTGGTGGAGGCAGGCACGCTGGAGTTGTTTAAGAGTAACTTAGACAGGCACATGAGTGGGTTGGAGATGGGAGGATATAGGAGATTGTTTTAAATAAGGTTCATTAGCATTGGGATATGCCTGGTAAGGTAAATGGATATGGTACAATAATAATGTTTTTTTTCTCTTTTTCATTCACAGGTTTTAAGTCGGTCCACCTCGTGTCCAACGAGGGACATACACGCGATGGGCTGTACTGGGGCTGCTCTTGGTTGTTCGAGATTGGCCTAGTGCTTCATGTCGTTAGTGTGTGCTTAAACTGGACCAGATACTGGGCAAGACGACAGCTCAGTGACTATCGCTGATTGCTGTGCAGACACATGGATTTGGGCCGGTGTCTGTGGGAGTTTGCGCATTCTCCCCATGCTTGCGTGGGTTTTCTCCGGGTGCTCTGGTTTCCTCCCACACCCCAAAGATGTGCTGTTAGGCTGATTGGCAGTAATAAATTGTCCCTAAATTAGTTTCCCTCAATGTGGATGGCCATAAAACAATAGATGAGGGTCATGGGTGGAGGGGGGGGACTGGTAATGTTAAAATGGCGGCGCGGGCTCATTGGGCCGAAGGGCCTGTTTCCCGGGCTGTTTTTGTTCTTTGTTCTTTGTACAGCACAGAAACAGCCTTATCAACCCTGTCTGCCACAGCATAGAATCCCTACAGTGCAGAAGGAGGCTATTCTGCCTAACCAGTCTGCACCGACAACAATCCCACCCAGGCCCCCTCTCCGTAACCCCACGCATTTACCCTGCTAGTCCCCCTGACAGTAAGGATGGCACGGTGGCACACTGGTTAGTACAGCTGCCTCACAGCACCAGGGACCCGGCACCGCTTCCCGGCTTGGGTCACTGTCTGTGTGGAGTCTGCACATCCTCCCCGTGTCTGCGTGGGTTTCCTCCGGGTGCTCCGGTTTCCCCCCACGGTCCAAAGATGTGCGGGTTAGGTGGATTGGTCGTGCTAAATTGACCCTTAGTGTGGGGTGCACCAGCTAAGTGGGGCTGTGGGGATAGGGCCTGGGTGGGATTAAGATCGAATGGCCTCTTTCTGCACTGTATGGTTTCTATGATCGTGTGAAGTTACCATGGCCAATCAGCCTAATCCACACATCCTTGGACTGTGGGAGGAAACCGGAGCATCCGGAGGAAACCCACGCAGACAACAAGGAAACATGCAGACTCCACACACTGACCTGAGGATAGAAGTGAACCCAGGTCCCTGGCACTGTGAGGTAGCAGTGCTAACCACTGTGCAATCGTGCTGCCTCAACAAGTTAGCTAAACACAATTTTCCCTTAAGAATTCCATGCTGGCTTTCCCTAATTAAACAATATTTGTCCATGTGATTATTGATTATGACCCAAGTTATAGTTTTTAGAAGTTTCCCCACCACCAAAGGTTTTTGAACAAGGATGCATGTTGGCAATTCTCCAATTCTCTGGTATTAGACTCCCCTGAGTCTAAGGAAGACTGGAAAATTATATCCAGTGCGTCTGCAATTTCCATTCCCACGTCCCTCAGTATCATTCGATGCATCTCACCCAGTCCCAGTACCTCATCACCTATAAGTACAGATAACCTATCCAATGCCTCCTCCTCCTTTTCAATTTGAGTTTTGATTTGATTTAATTTTTAATTGTGACATGTATTAGTATACAGTAAAAAGTATTGTTCCTTGCAAGCTCTACAGATAAAGCATACAATTCATAGTTGTGTTTATTAACAGAGGGTTTGAGTTTAAGAGCCGTGGGGTTATGCTGCAACTATACCGGACCTTGGTGAGACCACATTTGGAATATTGTGTTCAGTTCTGGGCACCTCACTATAAGAAGGATGTGGAAGCATTGGAGAGAGTGCAGAGGAGATTTACCAGGATGCTGCCTGGATTGGAGGGTAGGTCTTATGAGGAAAGGTTGAGGGAGCTGGGGCTTTTCTCTTTGGAGCGGAGGAGGATGAGAGGCAACTTAATAGAGGTTTATAAGATGATGAGAGGGATCGATAGAATGGATGTGCAGAGACTATTTCCTCCAGTGGATGTAGCTGTTACTAGGGGGCGTAACTCTAAGGTTGATGGTGGGAGGTATAGGAGGGATGTCCGAGGTAGATTCTTCACTCAGAGAGTGGTTGGGGTGTGGAATGGACTGCCTGCTGTAATAGTGGAGTCGGACACTTTAGGAACTTTCAAGCGGTTATTGGATAGGCACATGGAGCACACCAGAATGATAGGGAGTGGGATAGCTTGATCTTGAGTTTGGACATAACTCTGCACAACATCTAGGGCCAAAGGGTCTGTACTGTGCTGTACTGTTCTATGTTCTATGTTCTACAAGGAAAGGAGAGAGTGCAGAATGTAGTGTTGCAGTAAATAATAGCTAGGGTGTAGAGAAAGATCAGCTTAATGCAAAGTAGGTCCATTCAGTCTGATGGCAGCAGGGAAGAAGCTGTTCTTGAGTCGGTTGGTATGTGACCTCAGGGTTTTGTAGTTTCATCCCAATGGAAAATGTGGACGAGAGAATGTCAGGGGTGCGTGGGGGTCCTTAATTATGCCGGCTGCTTTGCCGAGGTAGCAGGAAGTGTAGACAGGGTCAATGGATGCGAGGCTGGTTTGAGTGATGGATTGGGCTACATTCATGACCTTTTGTAGTTCCTTGTGGTCTTGAGCAGAGCAGGAGCCCATACCAAGCTGTGATACAACCAGAAAGAATGTTTTCCATGGTGCATCTGTAAAAGTTGGTGAGAGTTGTAGCGAACATGCCAAATTTCCTTAGTCTCCTGAGGAAGTAGAGACGTTGGTGGGCTTTCTTAACTATAGTGTCAGCACTGGGGGGACCAGGACAGGTTGTTGGTGATCTGGACACTTAAGAACTTGAAGCTCTCGACCCTTTTTACTTCATCCCCATTGATGGAGACAGGGGCATGTTCTCCTCTACGTTTCCTTAAAGTTGAACTTTCAACATGACCCGGGTAGCATTTTCTACCTGGGTAATAGCAGATGCAAAGTATTCATTCAGATCCTCAGCTGTGCTGTCTTCCTTCGTACGTTACCCCCTTTTTGGCTCTAATAGGCACTAGTCCTTTTTTTACCACCCGTGTATTACTTCTCTGTGAAGAGAAGACTTTGGGATTCCCTCTTATATTAGCTGCCCACCTCATTGCATGTTCTTTTCTTTGTCTCTCTTATTCGCTTTTTCACCTCTCCGAAAAACCTTCTTCATTCAGCCTGATTTTCAATTGTAATTTCTACCTGGCATCTGTCACACGCATTCATTTTAATTTCTATCTTTCTTGTCATCCAGGGAACTCTGTCTTCCAGTTCTCTTTCGGTGTGCCTGAATTATGTCTACTTTGAAGTTAGTCCATTGTTCAGCTATCATGTTCCCCGTGAACCTTTGACGCAATTTTTCAGTCCAGATTCGTTCTTCCTCCATTCAAGTTGGTTTTCCCGCAGTTTTAAAAGTTCAAAGTTTATTTACTAGTGCCACAAGTAAGCTTACATTAACACTGCAATGAAGTTATTGTGAAAATCCCCCAGTTGCCACACTCCGGAGCCTATTCGGGTTACACTGAGGGAGAATTTAGCACGGCCAATGCACCTAACCAGCACGTCTTTCGGACTGTGGGAGGAAACCGGAGGCACCCATGCAGACACGGGGAGAATGTGCAGACTCTGCACAGAATCACAGCATCCTACAGTGCAGAAGAGGCCCTTCAGCCCATCCAGTCTGCACTAAAGTATGAAATGCCCTGACCTGCCCACCTAATCCCACTTGCCAGCGTTTGACCCATAGCTCTGAACGTTATGACATGCCAAGTTCTCATCCAGATACTTTTTAAAGGATGTGAGGCATCATCCTGCCTCCCAGGCAGCCCATTCCAGGCCAACACCACCCTCTGGGTACAAAGGTTTTTTTCAAATCCCCTCTAAACCTCCTGCCCCTCACCTTGAACCCATGTCCCCTCGTGGCTGACCCTTCAACTAAGGGGAGCAGCTGCTCCCTGTGTCCGTGCCCCTCACGACCTTGAACCCCTCGATCAGGTCGCCCCTCAGTCTTCTCTGCTCCAACGAAAACAACCCAAGCCGTACCCAACCTCTCCTTTATAATTTAAACGTTCCATCCCAGGCAGCGTCCTGGTGAATCTCCCCTGCGCCGCCTCTTCCCAGCGCGATCCCTTCTTCCCTATAACGTGGCAACCAGACAGTGACCCAAGCCGGGAATCGAACTCGGGTCCCTGGCGCTGTGAGGCGACACACTGTGCCACCGTGCTGCCCGAATATCGAACCCTCAGCCCTGCCCACAGTGGGCGAGGTCAAAACCCTTAGTGCTTGCAACAAACAAGCACCAAGGTGGAGGATCCCAGGAGCTGAAGAGAGATAAGAGAGACAGATAGGGCCGGATTCTCTGACTTTGCTTACAGCCGGGATTCTCCAGCCCCGCCGTGGTAGCCAGAGATTTGGCCGGGAGCCAAATTCCCTGACCTCGCTTGCAGGACGTGAACTGCAGGGGAATTCCATCCATAATTCCCAGAATAGAAGGCACCTTGCCTTGTGAACATCCGCAAATTGTTTAATGCGAAGCTTAAAACCAGACGACGTTGGAATGTAAATAGTGCCTAACCAACGCGACTGCCTGTGTATAAATACCACACAGTTTAGGGTCGAGTCAACCCCAGAGGCCTTTTCTGAGGTCGTACTCTCCCAACGCATTGGCTAATCAACGATCGTTCTGCGCTGGGTCTCTCCTGAGGTTGATTCGTTGAACAATCTGCTCCCCAGCACATAGCAACACATTCCCACATGGCTACCTGCGTCTGTAATTTACCAATCTCATTTACCACACTCCGTACTTCCATGCAACAAAACCCTGATCTAGACTTTATTACTTGTTGCCTTATTCTGACTCCACCTATTCATAGGAACTCCATAGCGCAGAAGGAGTTCATTCAGCCCATTGAGCCTGCACCGACAACAATCCATCCAGACCCTATCCCCATAACCCCACACATTTACCCTGCTAATCCCTCTAACCTACGCATCCCAAGACATTAATGGGCAATTTATTATGGCCAATCCACCTAACCTGCACATCTTTGGACACTAAGAGGCAATTTAGCATGGCCAATCCACCTAACCTGCACATCTTTGGACACTAAGAGGCAATTTAGCATGGCCAATCCACCTAACCTGCACATCTTTGGACACTAAGGGGCAATTTAGCATGGCCAATCCACCTAATCTGCACATCTTTGGACACTAAGGGGCAATTTAGCATGGCCAATCCACCTAACCTACACATCTTTGGGCACTAAGAGGCAATTTAGCATAGCCAATCGACCTAACCTACACATCTTTGGGCACTAAGAGGCAATTTAGCATGGCCAATCGACCTAACCTACACATCTTTGGGCACTAAGAGGCAATTTAGCATAGCCAATCGACCTAACCTACACATCTTTGGGCACTAAGAGGCAATTTAGCATAGCCAATCGACCTAATCTACACATCTTTGGGCACTAAGAGGCAATTTAGCATGGCCAATCCACCTAACCTGCTCATCTCTGGGATGTGGGAGCAAACTGGAACACCCGGAGGAAACCCACGTAGATGTGGGGAGAACATGCAGACTCCGCACAGACAGTGACTCAGGCCGGGAACAAATCTAGGTCCCTGGCGCTGTGAGGAAGCAGTGCTAACCACTGTGCCACCATCCCCTTCCACATCTTCCAGCATCTTACACGTCCATTTTAAAGGGCCAATCCTTCCTTTTGAAACAGTAACCCTTAGGTTCTCCCACAAGGGGAGGCGGTGGCCTAGTGGTATTATCGCTAGACTAGTAATCCAGAAACTCAGCTAATGTTTTGGGGACCCGGGTTCGAATCCCGCCACGGCAGATGGTGGAATGTGAATTCAATAAAAAATATCTGGGATTAGGAATCTACTGATGACCATGAAACCGTTGTCAATTGTCAGATAAACCCATTGTTAGGTGCATTGGCCGTACTAAATTCTCCCTCAGTGTACCCGAAGAGGTGCTGAGTGTGGCGACTGGGGGATTTTCACAGTAACTTCATCGTAGTGTTAATATAAGCCTCCTTGTGATACTAATAAATAAACTTTAAATCAATACAACTCGCTCATTGTGAAGCTACGTGCAGTCATCAAACTAAGCACTAATCAAGGCCACAGGCAGAGAGTGTCCTTTGAAGAAAATGAGGAAAAAATTCTAATTGGCGGCAATTTAGCAAAACAATTTTACAACTATGTGAAGAATAAATGAAAGGGCAGCACGGTGGCACAGTGGCTATGGGCAGCACGGTGGCACAGCGGTTAGCACTGCTGCTTCACAGCGCCAGGGACCCGGGTTCGATTCCCGGCTTAGAACAAAGGACAACACAGCACAGGAAACATGCCCTTCGGCCCAACATGCCCGCGTCACCCATTTTAACATTCAGTCAGTGCCCCATTCCAATCCTTCTTCTACCGATGACTTGGGTCACTGTCTGTGTGGAGTCTGCATGTTCTCCCCGTGTCTACGTGGGTTTCCTCCAGGGGCTCCAGTTTCCTCTCACTCTCCAGAGGTGAGTGGATTGGCCATGCTAAATTGCCTCTTAGTGTCCAAAGATGTACAGGTTAGGTGGATTGGTCATGTTAAATTGCTCTTTAGTGTCCAAAGATGTGTAGGTTAGTAGAATTAGCAGGGTTATTATGTAGGGTTTCAGGGATGGGGCTTGGCTAGAGACTTGATGGGCCGAATGGCCTCCTTCTGCACTGTAGGGATTCTGTGAAATGACTTACTCTACACATCCCGATAGAAAAATAACCCAATATCATCATTCTCCATTAACTGCACTTCATTGGATGTGAAGTACTTAAAGTCCTCGTAACAATGCAATGGGGAGCCATGTGAATGTAAGGTCTTCCCATCTGTACTCCACTCTCAAGCTCAGTGACCTGAGACCAGGCCATGACATCCAGGCTTTGCAGAAACTCTTTGCGTATACTTGCAAGTAGTTTTAACCAAACCAAAAAGGCTAACATTTACCAGAAAGACAACCAGTGCTGTGTAGAAAGAATGGAGGGAAGGAGGTTGGAAGGACTTATTGGATGGCACTGCCAAAGAGCCAGCATGGCCACATTGGCCATAGGCCTCCTTCTGTGTTGTACGTTTGTTTGTAAAACTGGAAGAATCCTTTAGCGAACGAGAAAAAAGCTCACCAAGATTCATTAAATGCCAAACGCATATTTTCTCCCATTGAAAGCCATATATAGTCATTTTCTTCAAACTTATCTAGCCCTTACACAGACGCTTAACCGCCAACTCAAGTCATCAATTTCGTGAGTGGCCCTGCTAATTTATTTAAGGCCGGTGCTAACTTCTGATCTCATGTGGATTCAAGTGTCAACTTATTTCATGAGTGGCGCCTTCTGAACTCACTTGCCATGCGTCTGATCTGCTCCGGTCCAATCCCTGAATAGGAACATCGACCATAATTAATTAACTTAAACTGTTCAACGCTACTACTGACCAACTGGAATTCCAAACTGTCAAATCATTTGAGAGTATTCAATTTTCCATAGAAACTTGACGTCTAATTCACATGATCCATTGCTTTCTTCCATTTCTAGCCTGGTTAAGTAACCCAAACTCCTACTTAGTGTCACTTCACAGAGCTGGTGATGGAATCGTATTGCAATAATCTTATCGAGGCCTGTCTTCTGTCACCAATCACACCTTATTTAAATTTGACACGTCAGCTACGACTCTCACCAACTTTTACAGATGCACCATAGAAAGCATTCTTTCTGGTTGTATCACAGCTTGGTATGGGCTCCTGCTCTGCCCAAGACTGCAAGGAACTACAAAATGTCTTAAATGGAGCCCAGTCCATCACGCAAACCAGCCTCCCATCCATTGACTCTATCTAAACTTTCCGTTGCCTCAGCAAAGCAGCCAGCATAATTAAGGATCCCACGCACCCTGTACATTCTCTCTTCCACCTTCAGGAAAAGATACAAAAATCTGAGGTCACGTACCAACCGACTCAAGAACAGCTTCTTCCCTGCTGCCGTCAGACTTTTGAATGGACCTACCCTGCATAAAATTGATCTTTCTCTACACCTTAGCTATTACTGTAACACTACATTCTACAATCTCTTTTCCTTCTCTATGAACAGTATGTTTTGTCTGTATAGCACGTAAGAGACAATACTTTCACTGTATGTTAATACATGTGACAGTAATAAATCAGATCACATCAAATAAATCAAAGATGCTCAAAATGCCATTCAGTGGCTACAGAGTACAGGTTTGATTTGATTTGATTTGATTTATTATTGTCACCTGTATGGGATATATTGAGAAGTGTTGCTTCTTGCGTGCTATACAGGAAAAACAGTCATAGAGTACATAGGGGAGAAGGAAAGGAGAGAGTGCAGAATGTGGTGTTGCAGTCATAGCTAAGGTATAGAGAAAGATCAACTTAATGCAAGGTAAGTCCATTCAAAAGTCTGACAGCAGCAGGGAAGAAGCTGTTCTTGAGTCGGTTGGTACGTGGCCTCAGACTTTTGTATCTTTTTCCCAATGGAAGAAGGTGGAAGAGAGAACGTCCAGGATACATGGGGTCTTTGATTATGCTGGCTGCTTTTCCGAGGCAGCGGGAAGTGTAGACAGAGTCAATGGACGGGAGGCTGGTTTGTGTGATGGATTGGGTTATATTCACAACCTTTTGTAGTTTTTTTGCAGTCTTGGGCAGAGCAGGAGCCCATACCAAGCTGTGATACAACCAGAAAGAATGCTTTCTATGGTGCATCAGTCAAAGTTGGTGAGAGTTGTAGCTGACATGCCAGATTTCCTTAGTCTACTGAGAAAGTAACGAATATCGACTGCCAGCCTGAGTGTTATAAATATAAATGTTATAAAGAGTTGTATAAATATTCAATGATGGAGCATCCACAACACTCTGGGCTTGAAAATTCCAAAGATTCACAACCCTTTCAGTCAAATTGTTTCTCATCATCTCAATCTGAAATGATTAGACCCTTATCCTTGGACTGAGCACTCCTCACCATTCCCAAGTGTTAGAATCCCCAGCCAGGCAAAAGAATCTCTCCGTCTCTCCCCTTGTTAATTCCCTTCAGAATCTTGTGTTCCAATAAGTTCACTGCTCGTCATTCTAAATTCTGGACAACTTGGACCCAACTCAACCATTCCTCACATGAAAACCTTCTTACAGCAGCCTAGTGAATCTTCGCTGTACTGCCATCAGTGCAAACATACCCTTCCTTCAATACTCATATGTGATTTTGCACAAATATTCCAGGTATGGTCTCTTAAAGCCCTATGCAACAAGACATCTCAATTCTTACATACCACTCCTATTGCAATAATACAATACAATATGTCATTTGCCTTCCAAATCATTTGCAGTGCCTGCACGCTAGCTATCAGTGGAAATGATGGCCTCGTGTATTATCGCTAGAATAGAATTGTGAGACAATTAATCCAGAAACTCAGCTCACGTTCTGGGAGACCCGGATTCAAATCCCGCCACGGCAGATGTTGGAGTTTAAATTTAAGTTTTGTTAAAAATCTGGAGTTAAGGATCTACTGATGACCGCGAAACTATTGTTGGAAAAACCCATCTGGTTCATTAATGTCCTTGAGGGAAGGAAATCTGCCATTTTTACCTGTGACTACATGTGTCGCCAGAGCCACAGCAATGTGGTTGACTCTCAACTGCCCTCTGAAGCAAGAAACTCAGTTCAAGGGCAACTAGGGATGGGCAATAAATGCGGGCCCAGCCAGAGATGCCCCTGTCCCATGAATTAATAAAGTAAATATGTTTGCGATTCATATACAAGAACACTTTGATCCCTCTACACAAAGGGTTGTGAATGTAGCCCAGTCCATCACGCAAACCAGCCTCCCATCCATTGACTCTGTCTACACTTCCCACTGCCTTGGCAAATTTAAATTAAGGACCTCACACATCCCGGACATTCCCTCCTACACCTTCTCCCGTTGGGAAAAAGATACAAAAGTCTGAGGTCACATACCAACCGACTCAAGAACAGCTTCTTCCCTGCTGCTGTCAGACTTTTGAATGGACCTACCTCATATTAAGTTGATCTTTCTCTACACCCTAACTATGACTGTAAAACTACATTCTACACTCTCTCCTTCCCTCCTCTATGAATGGTATGCTTTGTCTGTATAGCGCGCAAGAAACAATACTTTTCACTGTATGTTAATAAATGTGACAATAATAAATCAAATCAAACACAGCAGGATTCTGCACTCTCTCTCCATTTAAATAACATTCGATTCTTCCTGCCAAAGTGTATAACGGTTACATTCCATCTGCTAAATTTATGACTTTACCTTGCAGATCTTTTGGTGGGATTTATTGAGCAAACAGAGTGCAGGCAGCCTCCTCATTGGACAGTGGTGGGATCTTCTGGTCCCACCATTGTCAACTGGGTTTCCCGTTGAATACATCCCCCCACCCCCTCGCTGTCGGGAGATCCGTGGCGGGAGTGCACTGCCGACGGGACTGGAAAATGTCGCCTTTGCAAATGGCCAGAGAGGTCTGGCCTTGGAATGAGTTGCATTGAAAGCAACCGTCGCACCTCGCCAGAGAATGGCGGCTGAGGTTGTCACCGTTACAATATCAATGGCCCCTGAGACGATGGATCTCACCCTCCGTTCCATCGGTCTACATGGACTGGGTGTAATGTTGGACACTGCACCTGAAAACATTCATTCCCATCAAAGAGAATTAGCTAAGCTCTTCATCAGCCAACGTAAGGGCAGGAAGGGGATTTGTCATCGCGCGTTGAACGGGGTGGCGTGGTAGCACAGTGGTTAGCACTGCTGCCTCACAGCGCCAGGGAGCTGGGTTCGATCCCCAGCTTGGATCACTATCTGTGTGGAGTTTGCACATTCTCCCCGTGTCTGCCTGGGTTTTCTCCAGGTGCTCCAGTTTCCTCCCTCAGATGTGTGGCTTCGGTGGATTGGCCATGCTAAATTGTCCCTTAGTGTCAGGGGGACTAGCTAGGGTAAATTCATGTGGCTATGGGGCTAAGGCCTGTGTGGAATTGTGGTCGGTGCAGACTTGATGGGCCGAGTGGCCTCCTTCTGCACTGTACGGATTCTATGATTCACAGAATAAAGGAGGAAATGGCAGATTTTGGGATGCGTGATTTTGCAAATCCTGCTTGCCAAGTTGCCATAAGTCGCCATCCATCCGTGCCAATGGACACTGACACATCGGGATTCTTCAAGAGAGAGCTGGACTATTTCCCTGGCTGTCCTGGAGATCACCCTGTCCAACAGACGGGTGCAGCGAGGCATTATCAGAGTCGAGTGAACCCCTGGACTATCTTCGACCACCTACGGGTGTCAGAGAGGAATTTTCTCAGGATTTTCCCCCAGATTGGCCATGGTTTCTGGTTTTCCACACCTTACATGGCTTTTAGATAGAGTTAGATCATAAGGCCATTCGACATGGGGGCAGGAGTAGGCCATTTGGCCCATTGGGTCTGCTCTACCATTCAATGAAATCATGATGTAATGACTTTAGCGAGGCTCCATGAAGATGGACCTGTTCGAATACGAGCTCCCTGATTGTGGCAGGTAATGCTGTCTAGTCTGGGAGCCCTGCAGAGGTATATAATGTGGAGTGTCTGGGTCACCAACACTCAGGGTGTACACTCTGTACTGGGAAATACCTGTCAAGTTCAAACTTTTTGGCAATGAGGAGAGGTTGGATAAACTTGGTTTGTTCTCACTGGAACGATGGAGGTTGAGGGGAGACCTAATAGAGGCCTACAGGATTATGAGGGGCATGGACAGAGTGGATAGTCAGATGCTCTTTCCTAGGGTAGAAAAGTCAAGTACTTGGGAACATAGGGTTAAGGTGCAGGGGGAAAAGTTTAGAGGAGATGTGCGAGGCAAGTTTTTTATACAGAGAGTGATGAATGTCTGGAACACGCTGCCTGGGGAGGTGGTGGGACCAGGTATGATAAGCGGCAACTGGACAAATACATGAATAGGATGAGAATGGATGGATGTGGACTCTGAAAGTGCAAACTTAGTCTAGGCAGGCATCACGATTGACACAGGCTTGGAGAGACTGTGCTGTACTGTTCTTTGTTCTTTGAATATTACTAACTATCGTAAATAAATCTGGATATAGTGAAGGGACACCAGCCTCATGGGAGTTATTTCACATGACTGTTAGATATGAAAATTCTCAACTCCACTTTCCCGCCTTATCCCCACAACCCCCGATTCCCTCACTGATTAAAAACCTGTCTGTCTCAGCCTTGGACGTACTTAGTGACCCAGCGTCTACAACCCTCTGTGGTAAAGAATTCCACAGATTGACTCCCCTCCGAGAGAAAAAAAATTCCACCTCATCTCTGTCCTAAACATGACCCCTTACTCTGAGATGACGTCCTCTGGTCTGAGACTCTCCCACAAGGGGAAACAGCCTCTTACCATCTCCCCTGTCAAACCCCTAAGGATCCTATATGTCTCAATAAGGTTGCCTCTCACTCTTCTAAATTTAATGAGTAGAGGCCCAACCTACTCAATCTCTGCTCAGAAGAAAATCCCTCCGTAACTGGGTTCAACTCAGTGAACCTTCTCTGGACTACCTCCGTATATCTATCCTTAGAGAAGGACACCAAAATTGTTGGAAGTGTATGTTATTCATCCATCGTCATCGATGAGGACCTCGACACCATTAGTCATTTTGAGGCTGGTTGCAGTGTGGTCCAAAGATGACTGATCAGGCCAATTCAGGCACGGAATGTCCTGGCGTACATTGGACAGACTTGTGTAGACACTGTAGTTGTTGCGCTGGTGGTTCTGGACTTGCGCAGTTCGCGCTTAAGTTGTGCTTCAGCAATGCACCTTGCTTCGTGAGCTCGACAGCCTTTGTGGATGAGGCAGCGCCAGGTAGGGTGGTTTTGTGCCAGCGTTTCCCAGGTGGTCATGTCAATGTCAGGCGCTTCAGGGAGGCCTTGTGTGTGTCTTTGAAACATTTCTTTTGCCCTCCATGTGAGCATCTTCCAGCAGAGAGTTCCCCAAAAAGGAGCTGCTTGGGTATGCACTCGTCTGACATACGGATGACGTTACATGTCCACCGGGTCTGCGCTCTCATCAGCAGTGTGTGGACTGATGGTAGACTTGTTCTAAAGAGAACTTCAGTGTCTGGTACTTTGTCTTGCCATCAGATGCGTAATATTCTGCGAAGACAAGTCATGTGGAAATGATTGAGCTGTCTTGCATGCCTCTGATACACAGTCCACGTTTCACAGGCATACAGGAGGGTAGTGAGTACCACGGCGCTGTAGACCTTCAGTTTTGTTGCTGGGCTAATTCCTCGACGTTCCCATACAGTGGAACGCAGTCTACCGAAAGCAGAACTTGCCTTTGCTATCCTGCAGTTAACTTCAGTAGTGTATGTACCATGATGCACACACAGCTAGGAGGCACAGATTTGATGGAACTGTCAATCCTTTCCCGTCTGGTATAGGATCAAGAGCAGGCCATTCAGCCTCTCCCACCATTCAATGAGATGATGGCTGATCTGTACCTCAACTCTATCCACCTGCCTTAGCTCTATACCCTTACAGGCTCTTGTCCCACAGGAAAGTGACCAAATACAGATTTAAAATTATTAATTCAGCTATGGATTTCAGTGGTAGGGGAGTTCTGCATATCCACCACTCTTTTTTATGTGAAGACAAGTAAGATGCTGGAAGATGTGGCACAGTGGGTTAGCACTGCTGCCTCACAGCGCCAGGGACCTGGGTTCGATTCCTGGCTTGGGTCACTGTCTGCGCTGAGTCAGCACCTTCTCCCCGTGTCTGCGTGGGTTTCTTCCTGTTGCTCTAGTTCAAACATGTGTGGGTTAGGTTGATTGGCCGTGCTAAATTGACCCTTAGTGTCAGGGGGATTAGCAGGGTAAATCCATGAGATTACTGGGATAGGCCCTGGGGTGGGATTGTGGTCAGTTGCTGAATAGTGCAATAGAGGCACTGGCCATGCTAAATTCTCCTTCAGTGTACCTAAACGGGTGCCAGAGTGTGACAAATTAGGGATTTTCACAGTAACTTCATTGCATGGTTAATATAAGCCTACTTGTGACCCTAATAAATAGACTGAGTCAATGAAGACTCAATGGACCGAATGGCCTCCTTCACTGTATGGATTCTATGTATATCCTAACCTGTTTTATCTGTAGCCCGGCTCTGATTTTAAGGTCACATCCCCATATCTGTGACTCACCCAGAAGAAGGAGATTTTTTCTCTCTACCTACCCTATCAATGGTTGGCATGGTTGTGGCTGGAAGTTGTACAATATTGTTTTGCCATTAAAAACTTTCTGCATCATCAGGTTCCTTACGAACACATACATTACACGCTATTATCCAATCAATACCTCCTCTTTAATTAACTGATTGCGTCTTCACAACACAGCAATGGTCTTCCTTTACTAAGATGTTTCCCACTAATAGCCACTATTAGTGTGGGTGATAGATTATCTGCAGGATCCATTGGGCACTTGCAGATAGGGAGACCCTAATAATTTCCCGAATACAACTCTTGTCAAAAGGACAGCATTCCAACTGCTCTTAATATCCCTTGTTTTCCAGATCAATCTGATTACAATACAACAGGTGGCCCAGCATTTCATTCAAAGTGTTTTCTAACTCTTTAATGATGATGGCTTGGGTGGTCTTAGTAACACAAATAGGTTTTATCTTTGCATTGTTACGGGCATCGCTAGCAAGACAGCGTGAGTTGCCCTCAGATCGTACTACCTTCCTCACGAACGATTGGGGTCCTTGGGCAAGTTTTAGGAACAAAGTGATTCGGAGCAGGTCATTCAGATCTTCAAGCCTGCTCCTCCGCTCGATAAGATCAGAGCTGATCTTGTTGTGGTCTTAGCTCAACTTTCCTGTCTAACCCCTCCATCACCCGAGGCATGTGTCTGCGCTGTCATGTGTCGTGAAGGCCGCCTTGGAGAACGCTTACCCAAAGGTCAGAGGCTGAATGCCTTTGACTGCTGAAGTGTTCGCCAAGGGCACCTAACAGCGCAGGATCACTGAGCAGAGACTGATAGCCATGTTCCGCACACATGAGGATGGCCTCAGCCGATATCTTGTCTTCATGTCACACTCTCTGTAACCCCCACGACTTGCCTGAGCTTGCAAAATCTCACTAACTGTCCTGGCTGGAGACAATACATACCTCTTTAACCTGTGCTTAACCCTCTCTCCACTCACATTGTCTGTACCTTTAAACCTTTTGACCGTGGGAGAAAACCAGACCACTTGGAGGAAACCCATGCAGACATGGGGAGAACGTGCAAACTCCAAACAGACAGTGACCCAAGCCGGGAATCAAACCCGGGTCCCTGGTGCTGTGAGGCAGTCGTGCTAACTAGTGTGCCACCGTGCTGCTGGGTATCAAACAAGCAGCCAGGTAATTTAGATGCAGCAGGGGTCTGGAGAGAGGCTGGAAGAGATCAGAGTACGTGTGGAACTTGGCAAGTGTGTTACCACAAAGGTATATCTCCTCACACCAATCCCTCTTCAGGGATCAAGGGTCATGAGGAAAAGGCAGGAGAATGGGGATGAGAAAATAATCAGCCATGATTGAATGGCAGAGCAGACTCGATGGGCCGAGTGGCCTAATTCTGCTCCTATGTTTTATAATCTTATGGTCTCTTCAATGTGTCTGGCCCCATTCAGAGAACAAAAAAGTGCTGAACTAATGTTACCCATAGCATAGAACCAATTACTTTTCAGAAAGCGAACTCCAGGTTCAGCCTCCAGATAAAGCAAGTTATAAAAAGAATATCGTTTATCTGTAAATCCAACAACGCAACATTTCCAAAACTCTCCCCTTTTTCAGACCTCATCAATCTTCAGTGAGGGAAATGTGCAATAAACATGTCAAAGAGGAACTTAGAAACATAGAACATTCCAGCACAGTACAGGCCCTTCGGCTCTCAATGTTGTGCCGAGCTATGTCCGTACCCAAGATCAAGCTATCCCACTCCCTATCATTCTGATGTTCTCCATGTGCCTATCCAATAACCGCTTGAAAGTTCCTGAAGTGTCCGACTCCACTATCACAGCAGGCAGTCTATTCCACATCCCAACCACTCCCTGAGTGAAGAATCTACCTCGGACATCCCTCCTATATCTCCCACCATCAACCTTATAGTTATGCCCCCTAGTAACAGCTACATCCACCCGAGGAAATAGTCTCTGCACGTCCACTCTATCTATCCCTCTCATCATCTTATAAACCTCTATTAAGTCGCCTCTCATCCTCCTCCACTCTAAAGAGAAAAGCCCCAGCTCCCTCAACCTTTCCTCATCAGGCCTACCCTCCAAACCGGGCAGCATCCTGGTAAATCTCCTCTGCACTCTCTCCAATGCTTCCACATCCTTCTTATAGTGAGGTGACCAGAACTGAACACAATATTCCAAATGTGGTCTCACCAAGGTCCGGTATAGTTGCAGCATAACCCCATGGCTCTTAAACTCAAACCCCCTGTTAATAAACTCTGACACACTATAAGCCTTCTTCATGACTCTATCCACTTGAGTGGCAACATTCAGAGATCTGTGGATATGAACCCCAAGATCTCTCTGTTCCTCCACATTCCTCAGTACCCTGCCGTTGACCCTGTAATCTGCATTCAAATTTGTCCCACCAAAATGAATCACCTATCATCAATATCTTGTATTTATTAGTTGGTGATACTTTTCTCACCATTTCATTTGCTTTGGATCAGAATCATAGAATCCCTACAGTGCAGAAGGAGGCCCATTGAGCTTTCACCGACCACATTACTACACAGGCCCTTGTAACCTCGCATTCTTACTCTGCTAATCCCCCTGACACTAAAAGGCAATTTAGCACGGCCAATCCACCTAACATGCACACCTTTCGGACTGTGGGAGGAAACTGGAGCACCCGGAGGAAACCCACACAGACACGGGAAGAATGTGCAGCCTCCACACAGACAGTGACCCAAGGCAGGAATCGAACCCATGTCCCTGGTGTTGTGTGGCAGCAGTGCCAACCACTGTGGCTGAAGTTTTCTGGCTCTCCTCCCCGTGGCGGGTATTCCAGTGGTGGAGGTGGCACGACATTGGTCACCGGTGGGATATTCCAATCCTGCCAAAGTCATTGGTCATTCGCACTGCTCCCGGACTATTCCACTGGGGAAACCGGCACAGCGGTGGAGGTTGGCTTTGGTGCGACAAGAAGATCCCGCCGGCAGGAAATTCTAGTGGCGATTTGGCGTAGTGGTTTGCACTGCTGCCTTCCAGCGCCAGGGTGGCCAGGTTCGATTCCAGCCTTGGGAAGCTTATGTGGAGTTTTTGCACATTCTCCCCGTGTCTGCATGGGTTTCCTCCAGACACTCCGGTTTCCTCCTACAGTCCAAAGATGTGCGGGTTAGCCGGATTGGCCACGCTTTAGTGTCCAAAGATGTGTAGGTTAGTTGGATTGTCAACATTAAATTGTCCCTTTGGGTCCAAAGATATAGGTTAGGGGAATTAGTGGGGGGGGGGAGGTGGGATTTGGGGGGGGTGGTGGGGGGGAGGTTGGATTGGGGGGGGTGGGGGGAGGTGGGATTGGGGGGGAGGTTGGATTGGGGGGGGGGGGTGGTGGGGGGGAGGTGGGATTGGGGGGGGTGGGGGGGAGGTGGGATGGGGGGGTGGGGGGGAGGTTGGATTGGGGGGGGGTGGGGGGGAGGTGGGATTGGGGGGGGTGGGGGGGAGGTGGGATTGGGGGGGGTGGGGGGAGGTGGGATTGGGGGAGGATGGGGGGAGGTGGGAGGGGGGGTTGGGGGGTTAAATCCTTGGGTTCATGGGATAGGGCGTGAGGTAAAATGCTCTGTTGGAGAGTTGGTGCAGACCTGATGGGCTGAATGGCCTTCTTCTGCACTGTCAGGATCTATGATTCTATAGCCATCCTCGGTTGAGGCTATTGTAATGTCAGTTGTTATGCAGTTTCCATAATATTCTGAAATCCATAACGCAATTCGCCCTGACGATTTTGAATAATGGATAGGTGAGCTGTGTCTTCTGCTGTTTAACAAATTTCTTTGTTACTATGCCAGCTTTGAGCGTCTTCTACAAATGTACGTAATCATTTTGGAGTTTTGTGTATATTTTCACCTCCGTTCCAGTGAGGTTGAGGTTTGCATTTTTGTTACATTTGGCTGCAGCCCCCCTCCCTATCAGTTAGAATTACGTTTCACACCGCCAATACCTGCTACTCCTGAATTTACAACCCAGTGAGTCTGGAAGCAGCGACCTTTGAGCGGAGAGAAGCCAGTCAGACCCGACGCAAGCATGGTTACACAGGCAGAGTAAACTTTCCGCACAAACAAAGGCAGACAACCGCACGGTGCCCTCGGCTGCGGAGGGCACTGTTACACTAATGGGCTCATGATCCAGAGCTGGAAGCAAAGTCCTGCGGACGCTGGGGACCTGAAATGCAAAGAGGAAATGTTGGAAATGCTCAGCGGGTCTGGCAGCACCTGCGGAGAGAGAAGCTGAGTTAACGGCTGGAGTTTTCGCCACGCTGCTGGAAGAGTCATTTACTAGGGGACAAAGGTTTAAGGCGCGAGGGGGCAAGGTTTAAAGGAGACGTACGAGGCAGGTTTTTTACACAGAGGGTGGTGGGCGCCTGGAACTCGTTGCCAGAGAAGTACATAAGAACATAAGAAATAGGAGCAGGAGTAGGCCATCTAGCCCTTCGAGCCTGCCCCGCCATTCAATAAGATCATGGCTGATCTGTCGTGGCTCAGTTCCACTTTCCCGCCCTCTCCCCATAACCCTTAATCCCCTCTCTTATCAAAAACCCATCAACCCGCGTCTTAAAAATATTTAGCGAGGCAGCCTCCACCACTTCAACGGGCAGAGAATTCCAGAGATTCACCACCCTTTGAGTGAAGAAGTTCCTCCTCAACTCCGTTCTAAACCGCCTCCCCTTTATCTTGAGGCTGTGCCCCCTAGTCCTACTGTCCTTTCTGAGCGGGAAGAGTCTCTCCACCTCTATCCTATCCATCCCATTCATCATCTTATACGTCTCAATGAGATCTCCCCTCATTCTTCTAAACTCTAACGAGTACAAGCCTAGTTTATTCAGCCTCTCCTCATAGCTCAACCCCCTCAACTCCGGCATCAGCCTAGTAAACCTCCTCTGCACTCCCTCCAAGGCCAAAATATCCTTGCGTAAGTGCGGCGACCAAAACTGCACACAGTACTCCAGCTGCGGCCTCACCAATGCCCTATACAGCTGCAGCAAGACCTCCCTACAAATACGATAGTGACTTTTTAAGGGGGCATCTTGACAAATCCATGAATAGGATGGGAATAGAGGGATATGGTCCCCGGAAGGGTAGGAGGTTTTAGTTCAGTCAGGCAGCGTGGTTGGTGCAGGCTTGGAGGGCCGAAGGGCCTGTTCTTGTGCTGTAATTTTCTTTGTTCTTTTGCCTGCCCCGATTCTGGGGGCGGGCAAGGCTCAGAGAATGGCATTCTACACTGGCATCGAGATCGTAAAAAACCTCGACTAGTAAAATTTCATTTCGAGTCCATATATGGTAGAAATGGGGTGGCACAGTGGGTTAGCACTGCTGCTTCACAGCTCCAGGGACCCGGCTTCGATCCCCGGCTCGGGTCACTGTCTGTGTGGAGTTTGCACATTCTCCTCGTGTCTGCGTGGGTTCCCTCCGGGCGCTCCGGTTTCCTCCCACAGTCCAGAGATGTGCGGGTTTGGTTGATTGGCCGTGCTAAGAAATTGCCCCTGAGTGTACTAGGATGCTTAGGTTGGAGGGATTAGCAGGTAAAATACATAGGGATATAGGGGTAGGATTGTGGTCGGTGCAGAGTCGATGGGCCGAAGGGCCTCTTTCTGCACTGTAGGGTTCTATGATTCTGTGATTCTAAATGTGATGGATTATACTGATGGGAAGGGGGGGTGGTTGAATTGGAGCAGAATGGAAGGTCAGGAATAGGCCGGAGATAAGGAGAGATGAAGACCATGACATATAAAAGCAGAATTAGGCCGTTCGGTCCATCGAGTCTGTTCCTCCAATCCATCATGGCTAAGTTTCTCAAACCCATTCTCCCACCCTTTTCCTGTAATCTTTGATCCCTTTATCAATCAACCTATCTCAGTCTTAAAGACACTCAATGACCCGGCCTCCACAATCTTTTGTGGCAGTGAATTCCACAGATTCATCACCCTCTCGCTGAAGAAATTCCTCCTCATCTCAGTACTAAGGGTTTTACTCTGAGGCTGTGCCCTCGGATCCCAGTCTCTCCTACTAACTCCCTCTCCACTGGAAAGATGGAGGGAGGTGGGTGACTGGGATGCGCTGCCAGTGGAGGTGGCGGAAGCAGGCACATTAGCAATGTTCAAGGTATATCTTGATAGACACAGGAAGGGGAGGCAAACAGAGGGATAGCAACTGTGTATTGGCACAGGCTTGGTGGGCCGAAGGGCCTGTTCCTGTGCTGTATGTTTGTCAGTCTTCTTGTTCTTTATATCTTACTGTCTAAGAAACCATATTTATATCTTACAGTCTAAGAATCCATACAGCGAAAGAGGCCATTCAGTCTTCATTGACTCAGCCTATTTATTAGTGTCACAAGTAAGGCTTACATTAACACTGCAATGAAGTTACTGTGAAAATCCCCTAGTCGCCACACTCCGGCGCCTGTTCAGGTCACACCAAGGGAGGATTTACTATGGCTAGCTCACCTAACCAGCATGTCTTTTGGACTGCGGGAGGAAACCGGAGCAAACCCACGCAGTTACGGGGAGAATGTGCAGACCCCACACCGAAAGTGACCCAAGCCGGGAATCGGACCCAGGTCCCTGGCGCTGTGAGGCGGCAGTGCTAACCCACTGTGCTGTCTGGCCTGGGTTGATTTCTCCAGTGTTGGGGTTGAGGACGACAAGAGATATTGGTTCCCCTAGCAGCCACTCCACCCGCTAACTCACTTTATATGCTCAGCCCCAACGATCTATCATGTTTTTTCCACAGATAATTTGTTCGAATCATCCTTTGGCACAAGGCCAGCAGTGCGGGAGTTCGATTCCGTCAGGATTTATGGATCCAAGCTATGGGGAGCCAAAAGGACGAAATACATCGGAACAGACTATTTTGTTTCCGGAACAACTCAACCATACATCTCTGAGAACTCAGTCCCAAGGCAGCGGAATCAGGAATTCCATGGTATTCCCTTTGTCTTCCTTGTATGTCCTCCGAGGTGAACCTCAGGGACATAGGAACAGGAGTAGGCCATCGAGCCTGGCCCACTATTCAGTGCCATCATGGCGGATCACCCAGCTTGGCGCCTTTTTCCCCGCATTATCCCCGTATCCCTTCAGCTTCTTGGGTATTTAGGAACCTGCCAGATGTTCCTTCAGGTTGTGGTTGGCGCAGACTCGATGGGCTGAATGGCCTCCTTTTGCGCTGTAGGATTAGATGATTCTATCATTTTATTCAGATAAGGACTTTAGAGGTGAAGGGAGGCAGTGATATAAAAACTAGTTAATTTCTGCCTTACGTCCCTGAAGGGGCAAAGAGGGTAAATAACTATATTAGTTATACCTTGAGAATTATGTCCAATTCTTGGCACTGCGCTTTGGGAGGACATGTAGAAGAAGGTATGGAAATGTGTTGTCGGATGAGGGATTTCAGTCACATGGGCAGACCGGATTGTTCACACTTAAGTAGGAGAGGTGATTGGATCAAATCACAGAACTATACAATCCCTAGAGTGTAGAAGGAGGCCATTCAGCCCATCGTGCCTGCACCACCACAATCACACCCAGGCCCTATCCCCATACCTCACATATTTACCCTACTAATCCCCCCGACGCTAAAGGGAAGACTAATCAAGAAAGTTAAAGTTTATTGATTAATCACAAGTAAAGCTGACATTAACACTGCAATGAAGTTACTGTGAAAATCCCCTAGTCGCCACACTCCAGTGCCTGTTCGGGTACACTGAGGGAGAATTTAGCACAACCAATGCACCCTAACCAGCACGTCTTTTGGACTGTAGGAGGAAACCGGAGCACCCGGAGGAAACCCACGCAGACACGGGGAGAATGTGCAAACTCCTCACAGACGGTGACCCAAGCTGGGAATTGAACCCGGGTCCCTGGCACTGATGAGGCAGCGGTGCTAACCACTGTGCCGCCATGTGGCCCATAAATAAACTTTAATTTAGCATGGCCAATCAACCTAACCCACACATCTGAAGCCCCTGGGTGGTTGGGTGCATAGTTGGTTACTTCCCACCTGGCATTGTTTTGGCAGTCCACCTGCCATGGCTCTCTGCCACCCTATCAGTGCCAAGGGGACAGGGCATAGAAACATAGAACATTCCAGCACAGTACAGGCCCTTCGGCCCTCGATGTTGTGCCAAGCTATGTCCAAGCCCAAGATCAAGCTATCCCACTCCCTATCATTCTGGAGTGCTCCATGTGCCTATCCAATAACTGCTTGAAAGTTCCTAAAGTGTCCGACTCCACTATCACAGCAGGCAGCCCATTCCACACCCCAACCACTCTCTGAGTGAAGAATCTACCTCGGACATCCCTTCTATATCTCCCACCATCAACCTTATAGTTACGCCCCCTAGTAACAGCTACATCCACCCGAGGAAATAGTCTCTGCACGTCCACTCTATCTATCCCCCTCATCATCTTATAAACCTCTATTAAGTCACCTCTCATCCTCCTCCACTCCAAAGAGAAAAGCCCCAGCTCCCTCAACCTTTCCTCATAAGACCTACCCTCCAAACCAGGCAGCATCCTGGTAAATCTCCTCTGCACTCTCTCCAATGCTTCCACATCCTTCTTATAGTGAGGTGATCAGAACTGAACACAATATTCCAAATGTGGTCTCACCAAGGTCCTGTATAGTATGAAGGGGGTGCATGAAGAGGAGGCATGATGCGAGGGATAGGGGGGAGATGATGGCCTAACGGTGTTGTCGCTGGACTATTAACTCAGCTAATGTTCTTGGCACTCAGGTTCGAATCCCGCCACGGCAGATGGTGGAACTTAAATTCAGTAAAAAATATCTGGAATTAAGAATCTACTGATGACCGTGAAACCATTGTTGATTGTGGGAAAATCCATCTGGTTTATTAACGTTCATTAGGGAAGGAAATCTGCCATGTTTACCCGGTCTGGCCTACATGTGACTCCAGAGCCACAGCAATGCGGTTCACTCTGAACTGCGCTCCACGGGCAATTAGGGATGGGCAATAAATACTAGCCAGCCAGTGATGCCCATGTCCCACAGATGGGTAACAAAAAGGGGGACCCATTGGAAGGACCTCAATTCTTCCTGTGTTGGGGAACGGTGGGGTATGTGCCTTTAACGAGAGCTGGAGAGACCTTGATGCCTGTGGGAGGAGGGAGGAGGTCTTTAATTTCGGTTTGAGATAGGGGCACCCTTCCAGAACACCGCCTCATCTCTGTGAAGCAGGGTTTGCCAGCACGTTTCGGCCCAACCCGCTCAGAACTGGCACAAAACTCGCCCCTCTTCCAAACAATGACCAAGGGCGCGATCTTACCAGCTGCTCATGCTACACCCCTGCTGTAGCAAAGTTGGAGAATTCGGCAGCTCGGAACAGGATGGAAAATCCCATGAATATCGGCAAGACTCAGACTGAAGCATGGGAAGATTACAGTCAGGTTGTTTGGGAAAATTCCTCCCAAAGTTTTCAATCCGTGTGACTTCTTCAGAGTTATTTAAATCTACAGTCAGCCCACAGCGTCGAGAGACAAACTACAGGTTGGCGGTTTTAACCAGTAAACGAGCTTTTATTTTCCCTCTGTGGTCCACTCAGCAAACACCATGTGAATAGTGAATGGATTATTTAATCTCCAACTCAATTAATCGGGTAATTAATTGACATTTGGCGATTGCAGCTCTCAATTATTTGCGCAGTTAACATTTCCGTATTGCCATAATTCGATGAGCAGTCTGAGTTTGCAAATGTTTTTAACAATAATTCTGTGCCCAAGGACAGTAGGGGGCTTCAGGATGACCTGAACAATCATGTTGTTTATCTTGCTGTAAGTGGCACAGGGACCGGGTAAGGGTCTCGATGCCCAGACACCATCGCCAATAGCGGAGTTTTCAGTGGCGACGATGGAAGACTTACTCAACCTTGAGGGACGACAGCCGCTTCCGGGTGAAAGATCCTCCCAAAGACGGACTTGACTTTTTATTAAACACATGTGAAGGAGGAGATGCGAAAGATACCTCATGTATTCCTTGATTTGACTTGATTTGATTTAGAAATATAGAAACTAATAGCAGGAGTAGGCCATTTGGCCCCTCGAGCCTGCTCTGCCATTCATTTTGATCATGGCTGATCATCGAATTCAATATCCTGATGCTCTCCTTCCCCCCATATCCTTTGATCCCTTTAGCCCCAAGAACAATTCTAACATCTTCTTGAAATCACACAATATTTTGGCCTCAACTCCATTCTGTGGGAGTGAATTCCACACATTCCCCACCCTCTGGGTGAAGAAATTTCTCCTCACCCTCAGTTCTAAAAGGTTTACCCCTTACCCTCAAACTCTGACCCCTAGTTCTGGACTCCCCCACCATTGGGAACATTCTTTCTGAATCTACCCTGTCTAACCCTGTTAGAACTTTATAAATTTCCAAGAGGCTCCCTCTCACTTTTCTAAACTCCAGTGAATATAATCCTAACCAGCTTAATTTCTCCTCATATGACAGACCTGCCATCCCAGGAATTAGCCTGGTAAACCTTCGCTGTACGCCCTCTATAGCAAGGACATCCTTCCTCAGGTAAGGACTCCAAAACTGCACATTTGATTTATTACTGTCCCACGTATTGGTATACAATGAAAAGTATTGTTTCTTGCACACTATACATGCTATAGAGAAGGAAAGGAGAGAGTGCAGAATGTCGTGTTACAGTCATAGCAAGGATGTAGAAAAAGATCAGCTTAATATAAAATAGGTCCATTCAAAAGTCTGAATGCAACAGGGAAGAAGCTGTTCTTGTGTCAGTTGGTACGTGATCTCAGACTTTTGTATCTTTTTCTCGACAGAAGGTGAAAAAGAGAATGTTCAGTGTGCTTTTCCAAGGCAGCAGGATGTATAGACAGAGTCAATGGATGGGAGGCTGGTCTGAATGATGGATAGGGCTACATTCACAACGCTTTGTAGTTTCTTGCGGTCTTGGGCAGAGCAGGAGCCCATACCAAGCTGTGATACAACCAAAAAGAATGCTTTCTATGGTGTATCTGTAAAAGTTGGTAAGAGTCGTAGGGGACATGCCAAATTTCCTTAGTCTTCTGAGACAGTAGAGGCATTGGTGGGGCTTTCTTAACTATAGTGTCTGCATGAAGGGATCAAAACAGCATCTACAAACTTGAAGCTATTGAATACTTATTTCCACTTCATCCCCATTGATGTAACAGGGGCATGTCCTCTATTGCGCTTCCTGAACATAGAACATAGAACATAGAACATTACAGCGCAGAACAGGCCCTTCGGCCCACGATGTTGCACCGACCAGCTTTTAAAAAAAAACAACACTAACCCACTAATCTAAACCAATCCCATTTCGTCCATAAACCTATCCACAGATCTCTTAAACGCCCCCAAACTAGGCGCATTTACAACTGCAGCTGGCAGGGCATTCCAATCCCTCACCACCCTCTGGGTAAAGAACCTACCCCTGACATCAGTCCTATAACTACCCCCCCTTAATTTAAAGCCGTGCCCCCTCGTGCTAGCTTTCTCCATCCTAGGAAAAAGGCTATCACTATCCACCCTGTCTAAACCTCTAATCATCTTATATGTTTCAATAAGGTCCCCTCTTAGCCGCCTTCTTTCCAGCGAAAACAACCCCAAATCTCTCAGTCTCTCCTCACAGGATCTCCCCTCCATACCAGGCAACATCCTGGTAAACCTCCTCTGCACCCTCTCCAAAGCCTCTACATCCTTCCTGTAATGTGGGGACCAGAACTGCACACAATACTCCAAGTGCGGCCGCACCAGAGTTGTGTACAGTTGCATCATGACGCTGCGACTCCTAAATTCAATCCCCCTACCAATAAACGCCAAGACACCGTATGCCTTCTTAACAACCTTATCTACTTGATTCCCAACTTTCAGGGATCTATGTACACATACACCTAGATCCCTCTGCTCCTCCACACTATTCAAAGTCCTCCCGTTAGCCCTATACTCAACACATCTGTTATTCCTACCGAAATGAATTACCTCACACTTCTCCACATTAAACTCCATCCGCCACCTCGCAGCCCAGCTCTGCAACCTTTCTAAGTCACCCTGCAAACTATGACACCCTTCCTCACAATCTACCACACCTCCGACTTTGGTGTCATCAGCAAACTTACTAATCCACCCAACTATACCCTCATCCAGATCATTAATAAAAATTACAAACAGCAGTGGCCCCAAAACAGATCCCTGAGGCACACCACTCATAACCGAACTCCATGACGAATATTTACCATCAACCACCACCCTCTGTCTCCTATCCGCCAGCCAATTCCTAATCCAATTTCCTAAATCACCCTCAATCCCACACATCTGCAATTTCTGCAGAAGCCTTCCATGGTGAACCTTATCAAACGCCTTACTAAAATCCATATACACCACGTCAACTGCCCTACCCCTATCCACCTCTTTGGTCACTTTCTCAAAGAACTCAATAAGGTTAGTAAGGCACGACCTACCCGCTACAAAACCATGCTGACTGTCTCTAATCAATTCATTACTCTCCAAATAACTATAAATCCTGTCTCTAATAATCCTTTCCAAAACCTTACCCACCACAGAAGTAAGACTCACCGCTGACTATCTCCTTCCTATTACTTACCCTCATCCTTTTGCTATTGAAGTTCAAAGGATGGGTCTCACAAATAACTGCAGAGGAAGGTTCAGGACTGAGAAGTGTGGAGAACTATAGAATCCACACAATCCCTACAGTAGAGAAGGAGGCCATTTGGCCAACTGAATCTGTACTGACCACAATCCCACCCAGGGTCTATTCCCATAATCCCATACATTTACCCTGTCAATCAACCTAACCCGCACATCTTTGGACTGTGGGAGGGGCACCCAGAGGAAACCCAAGCAAACACAGGGAGAATGTGCAGACTCCACACAGACAGTGACCAAGGCGTCCCTGACACTGTGAGGCAGCAGTGCTAACCACCAAACATCAGACCTTTCCTCACAAGTCAAGCCTATGCTCAGATTTTCAGTAATAACAATAGTTGAACAGTAATAGGAAATGTTTATCAGCTAACAGACCTCCAAGTGAGGTCAGTGTCTACTATACAGCACGCACAGGCTAATCTTCCTCTGCATAGGTCCCATAACATCCTGTTTTTTTGGCCTTGACCAGAGGATGAACAAGACCAGAGTTTTCCATAACAAATACCAAAGGCAAGATATGGGGATATGCTATCCAAGGATTAGCACAAGATGTTTCTTCATCGACTGAGAAAGGGCGAAAAACTAGGATTTAATTGGTGCATATGTATGCAAATAAGGGATAAGAAAAATTGCTCGTTTCTGATTTGCTGTAATTAAGTATAATTGCCAAGTAGTTTGTCTGTAACTTCAGAAACACTTGCAGAGGAGCTGTGTCCACAAAAGCTTCAACTTTCTCAGAAGACTAAGGAAATTTGGCATGTCAACTACAACTCTCACCAACTTTTAAGTTGGGTAAGTAATAGGAAGGAGATAGTCATCAACTTCAGGAAGCGCAATAGAGGACATGCCCCTGTTACATCAACGGGGATGAAGTGGAAATAAGTATTCAATAGCTTCAAGTTTGTAGATGCTGTTTTGATCCCTTCATGCAGACACTATAGCCAAGAAAGCCCACCAATGCCTCTACTCTTTCAGAAGACTAAGGAAATTTGGCATGTCAGCTACAACTCTTACCAACTTTTATAGATGCACCATGGAAAGCATTCTTTCTGGTTGTATCACAGCTTGGTATGGGCTCCTGCTCTGCCCAAGGCTGCAAGGAACTACAAATGTAGCCCAATCCATCTCACAAACCATCCATTGACTCTGTCTACACTTCCCGCTGCCTCGGTAAAGCAGCCAGCAAAATCAAGGACCCCACACACCCCGGACATTCTCTCTTCCACCTTCTTCCATCGGGAAAAAGATACAAGAGTCTGAGGTCACGTACCAACCGACTCAAGAGTAGCTTCTTCCCTGCTGCTGTCAGACTTTTGAATGGACCTACCTCGCATTAAGTTGATCTTTCTCTACACCCTAGCTATGACTGTAACACTACACTCTGCACTGTCTCCTTTCCTTCCCTATGAATAGTATGCTTTGTCTGTATAGCGCACAAGAAACAATGCTTTTCACAGTATGTTAATACATGTGACAATAATAAATCAAAAAGCAAAGTGTCAATGAGCAGAAATTCTATTTTTTTTCATTCATTCAATGTGGGCATCGCTGGCTGTTCCAGCATTTATTGCCCATTCCTGAGGGCATTTAAGAGCCAACCACATTGCTGTGGGTCTGGAGCCACATGTAGGTCAGATCAGGTAAGGACTCATTGAATCATAGAATCCCAACAGTGCAGAAGGAGGCCATTCGGCCCATTGAATCTGCGCCAACCACAATTCCACCCAGACCCTATCCCTATAACCCCACACATTTACCCGCTAGTCCCCCTGACACTAGGGTCAATTTGGCATGGCCAATCAACCTAACCCGCACATCTTTGGACTGTGGGAGGAAACCGGAGTACCCGGAGGAAACCCACGCAGACATGGGGAGAATGTGCAGACTCCACACAGACAGTGACCCAAGCCGGGAATTGAACCGGGGCCCCCGGCGCTGTGAGACAGCAGTGTTAACCACTGTGCCACCATGCTGCCAGGATGACAAATTTCCTTCCCGAAAGGACATTGTTGAACCAATGGATTTTTCCGACAAGCGACAATAGTTTCATGGTCATCAGTAGATTCTTAATGCCAGATTTCTATTGAATTTAAATTTCACCATCTGCCATGGAGAGATTCGAACGCAGGTCTCCAGAACACCACCATGGTGGAACAGTGGTTGGCACAGCTGCCTCACAGCATCGGGGATCTAGCTTCGATTCCCAGCTTGGGTCACTGTCTGTGTGGAGTCTGCACGTTCTCCTCATGTCTGCATGGGTTCCCTCCGGGTGTTCTGGTTTCCTCCTACAGTCCAAAAAAGATGTGCGGGTTAGGTGCATTGGCCACGCTCAATTGACCCTTAGTGACCCAGGATGTGTAGGTTAGAGGGGCTTAGTAGGGTAAATATGTGTAGTTACGAGAATTGGGCCTGGGTGGGATTGTGTGTGGTGCACACACGATGGGCTGAATGGCCTCCTTCTGCACTGTAGAGCTTCTATGGTTCTTTGGGTTGCTAATCTAGTGCCAATATCACTAGGCCACCACCTCCCTGTTGACTTTCAGTGAAGTTGAGCCAGGGATAAACATTGACTGAAAGACTGGAGGGAACTCCCTGCCCCTTCATAATGAGCTGATGAGAATCTTTGACACCTACCTGAGAGGACAGAGGGGGCCTTGATTGAACATTTCCTCTGAAAGCAGGTGCCTCCAACAAGACAGCACTCCCTCAGCACTGAGGTGGACCTTCCAGTCCTTGGTTCTGGGCTGAAGTGTTGGGAGTGAGACATGAACCTAAGACCTGGTCATTGAGACGTTGAGCTTCCTGTACACAAATTGGCTGCTGGATTCTCTACAGCCCAGCGGCCTGGTGGTTAGCACTGCTGCCTCACAGCGCCAGGGACCCAGGTTCAATTCCCGCCTCAGGTCACTTGTCTGTGCGTCTGTTCTCCCCGTGTCTGTGTGGGTTTCCTCCGGGTGCTCCGGTATCAGAGATGAATCACCGAATCCTTACAGTGCAGGAGAAGGCCATTCAGCCCATCGAGTCTGCACCGACCACAATCCCACCCAGGCCCCAATCCCGCAACCTCATACGTTTACCCTGCTAATCCCATGAACCCCGGGTCAATTTAGCATGGCCAATCAACCTAACCCGCACATCTTTCGGACCGTGGCAGGAAACAGGAACACCTGGAGGAAACCCACGCAGACACGGGGAGAATGCGCAGCCTCCACACAGACAGCGACCCGAGGCCGGAATTGAACCCGGGTCCCTGGTGCTGTGAGGCAGCAGTGCCAACCACTGTGCCAATGTGCCACCCCACATATGCTGGTTAGGGTGCGTTACATAAGAACATAAGAAATAGGAGCAGGAGTAAACCATCTAGCCCTTCGAGCCTGCCCCGCCATTCAATAAGATCATGGCTGATCTGTCGTGGCTCAGTTCCACTTTCCCGCTTTCTCCCCATAACCCTTAATCCCCTCTCCTATCAAAAACCCATCAACCCGCGTCTTAAAAATATTTAGCGAGGCAGCCTCCACCACTTCAACGGGCAGAGAATTCCAGAGATTCACCACCCTTTGAGTGAAGAAGTTCCTCCTCAACTCCATTCTAAACCGCCCCCCCTTTATCTTGAGGCTGTGCCCCCTAGTCCTACTGTCTTTTTTGAGCGGGAAGAGTCTTTCCACCTCTATCCTATCCATCCCATTCATCATCTTATACGTCTCAATGAGATCTCCCCTCATTCTTCTAAACTCTAACGAGTACAAGCCCAGTTTATTCAGCCTCTCCTCATAGCTCAACCCCCTCAACTCCGGTATCAGCCTAGTAAACCTCCTCTGCACTCCCTCCAAGGCCAAAATATCCTTGCGTAAGTACGGCGCCCAAAACTGCACACAGTACTCCAGCTGCGGCCTCACCAATGCCCAATACAGCTGCAGCAAGACCTCCCTACTTTTATATTCAATCCCCCTCGCTATGAAGGCCAGCATCCCATTCGCCTTCCTGACCACCTGCTGCACCTGCAAGCTGGGTTTTTGCGACTCATGCACAAGGACCCCGAGGTCCCTCTGCACCGTCGCCTGCTGCAGTTTTTCGCCCCGTAAGTAATAGTCCTTCCTACCATTCTTCCTACCAAAGTGGACCACCTCACACTTGCCAACATTAAATTCCATTTGCCATTTCCTGGCCCATTCGCTCAGCCTATCTAGATCCTTCTGCAGACTCTCCACACCCTCCGCACAATTTGCCGTTCCCCCAATCACGTTGGCCGTGCTAAATTCTCTCTCCGTGTACCCCAACAGGCGCCGGAGCGTGGAGACTAGGGGATTTTCACAGTCACTTCATTGCGGTGTTAATGTAAGCCTACTTCCGACATGGGAAAATTAACTTAAACAAAATCCCAACAGCGGCGACACTTCACTGGCTGAAAGACTCTCGTGGCCATGGAAGGTGCTATATCAATGCAATCCTCTCTTGTTCTTCCACCAGCGACGACCATGCTCCTGAGTGAGTCACGACTGGTGCCTGTCAGCCCCTGATTTCTTCTCCCACGCTGATATCTGTTTCCCTCGCGTGTGTAACTCATCCTAAATTCTCCGTGTGTCAAACTTTGGATCAATGCTTTCAGGAAACACATTAGCGGAAGTCAGGATTTATGGAGACTCATTGTGCTGAGAAGGATTAGATTGTTTAAAGCGTAGGACAACAAAGAACCGAAAAAGCTATTCGTCATCTCACCAACAGAGAAGGATTAGATATTTAGACTACCCCAGTCTCCACAAAGCTCTGATCCCTCGATGTTGAGGAATGAAAGGATAAGCCACTGGAGTTTTTCGAAAATAAGCAGCTTAGGAAGTAAAGCATGGTTGATGCTTGTCTTTACGACTGGAAGCTGATTTGCAGCAGGGTCCCCCAGGACCCAGGATTGCCTCCCGCGGTGTCCATGAGATATTTCGACTTGTTTGTAAATTTATTCATTCAAGGGATGTGGGTGTCGCTGGCTGGGTCAGTCATTGTTACCCGTATCTCATCGCCCTTCAACTGAGGTCATCCTTCCCCTACAAGACCTCCCCTGGGCCTCCCTGTACCCGTCACAATGTCGTCTGCAGCATGATGTCCAAACATAGATAGAACATAGAACATTACAGCGCAGTACAGGCCCTTCGGCCCTCGATGTTGCACCGACCAATGGAACCAATCTAATGACCCTCGAACCTAAACCATTCCAACATAGTATTCCAACATGTGCAGGTTGGGTGGATTGGCCGTGCTAACTTGCCCCTTAGTGTCCAAAGGTAGAAACATAAAAACATAGGAGACCTGTATATTCCGACAATGTTTCTCCTGTTTGCCAACCAGTTTTCTATCCACTACTTTCTGTGGTAGTGAATTCCACAGGATTACCTCTTTCTGGGTGAAGGAATATCTCCGTATCTCTGTCCTGAACTTTCTAGTCTGTAACCTCAGACTCTGACCTCTGGTTCTGGACTCCCCCACCATCGGGAACATAGAAACATAGAAGATAGGAGCAGAAAGAGGCCATTCGGCCCTTCGAGCCTGCTCCACCATTCATCACGATCAAGGCTGATCATCCAACTCAATCCTGCTTTTTCCCCATAATCTTTGATCCCATTCACCCCAAGTGCTATATCCACTTGAATACATTCAATGTTTTGGCATCAACTACTTCTTGTGGGAATGAATTCCACAGGCTCACCACTCTTTGGGTGAACAAATGTCTCCTCATCTCCGTCCTAAATGGTCTACCCTGTATATTCAGACTGTGACCCCCTGGTTCTGGACTCTCCCACCATCGGGAACATCCTCCCTGCATCTACCCTGTCTAGTCCTGTTAGAATTTTATAAGTCTCTGTGAGATCCCCCCTCTGAACTCCAGCGAAAACAATCCTAACCTAGTCAATCTCTTCTCATACATCAGTCCCACCATCCCCGGAATCAGCCTGGTAAACCTACGCTGCACTCCCTCGAGAGCAAGAACATCCTTCCTCAGAAAAGGAGACAGGTTAGGTAGATTGGCCATGCTAACTTGGTGTCCCAAGATGTGTAGGCTAGGTGGATTAGATAAATGGTAATTTTTGGGGTTACAGGGACAGGGTGTGGGAGAGGGCCTGGGTAAGATGCTCATTCAGAGAGTTAGTGCAGACTCAATGGGCTGAATGGCCTGCTCTGTACTGTAGGGAATCTATGACTCAGTGGGTCACATTCCCGCCCTTGTGTTAGAACTTGTATAGTGGGTCAAGGATGAAGCCATCCAGCGTCCAACAGGAGAGGAACACCAGCAGAGGCAGCAGAGAGACTTCACGGAGGAACATTCGCCAGTGAGCCTAACGTCATTACTGGGGAAGTAGTTAGAATCCATCATCAAGGATTTTATAACTCGGCATTTGGAAGACAGTGGTTTGATCAAAGTCAGCGTGGATCTATAAAAGGGAAATGATGCTTGACGAATCTATTGGAGTTCTTTGAAGTTGTAACTCATCAAGTTGACCAAAGAGAACCAGTGGATATGGTTTATATAGACTTTCAGAAGGCTTTCGACAAGGTCTCACATAACACACAAGGTATGCAAAGTATGGGATTGCAGGTAATGTTTTGAGATGGATAGAAAGCTGGTTAGCAGATAGGAAGCAAAGTCTTGGAATAAATGGGCCTTTTTCCAATTGGCAGTCAGTGAGTACTGGGATTCTGCAGGGATCTGTGCTGGACCCCAACTGTTCACATTATATATTAATAATTTGGAAGAGGGAACTGAATATATGAATATCACTGTAACCCGCCCACAGCGGTGGGGGAGTCTAAAACTAGAGGGCACAGTTTGAAGGTGAGAAAGGAGAGATACAAAAGTGTCTAGAGGGGCAATTTTTTCACACAAGAGGGTGGTGAGTGTCTGGAATGAGCTGCCAGAGGTAGTAGTGGAAGCAGGTACAATTTTGTCTTTTAAAAAACATTTAGACTGTTACATGGGTAAGATGGATATAAGAACATAAGAAATAGGAGCAGGAGTAGGCCATCTAGCCCTTCGAGCCTGCCCCGCCATTCAATAAGATCATGGCTGATCTGAAGTGGATCAGTTCCACTTTCCCACTTTGTCCCCATAACCCTTAATCCCCTTGTCTGTCAAAAACCCATCAACCCACGTCTTAAATATATTTAGCGGGGCAGCCTCCACCACTTCAACGGGCAGAGAATTCCAGAGATTCACCACCCTTTGAGTGAAGAAGTTCCTCCTCAACTCTGATCTAAGCTGCCCCCCATCTTATTTTGAGGCTGTGCCCTCTAGTCCTGCTGTCCTTCCTAAGTGGGAAGAATCTCTACCTCTACCCTATCCATCCCTTTCATTATCTTATACATCTCTATAAGATCCCCCCTCATCCTTCTTGTGGTGTATATGGATTTTAGCAAAGCGTTTGATAAGGTTCCCCATGGTAGGCTATTGCAGAAAATGCAGATGCAATGAGATTGAGGGTGATTTAGCAGTTTGGATCAGGAATTGGTTAGCTGATAGAAGACAGAGGGTGGTGGTTGATGGGAAATATTCAATCTGGAGTTCAGTTACTAGTGGTGTACCTCAAGGATCTGTTTGTCATTTTTATAAATGACCTAGGTGAGGGTGTAGAAGGATGGATTAGTAAATTTGCTGACGACACCAAAGTCGGAGGAGTTGTAGACAGTGAGGATGGATGTTACAGTTTGCAGAGGGACATAGATAAGCTGCAGAGCTGGGCCGAGAGGTGGCAGATGGAGTTTAATACGGAAAAGTGTGAGGTGATTCGCTTTGGTAAGAGTAACAGGAGTACAGAATATAGGGCTAATGGAAGGAGTCTTAGTAGTGTTGACGAGCAAAGAGATCTCGGTGTACATGTGCATAGCTCCCTGAAAGTTGGCACCCAGGTTGATAAGGTTGTTAAGAAGGCGTACGGTGTGTTAGTTTTTATTGGTAGAGGGATTGAATTTCGGAGCCATGAGGTCATGTTACAACTGCACAAAAGTCTGATGCGGCCGCACTTGGAGTATTGCGTACAGTTCTGGTCACCGCATTATAAGAAAGATGTGGAGGCATTGGAAAGGGTGCAGAGGAGGTTTACCAGGATGTTGCCTGGTTTGGTGGGAAGGTCTTATGAGGAAAGGCTGAGGGACTTGAGGTTATTTTCATTGGAGAGAAGAAGGTTACGAGGTGACCTAATTGAGGCATACAAGATGATGGTGGACAGTGAGAGCCTTTTACCTCGGATGGTGATGGCTAACACAAGGGGACATAGCTTTAAATTAAAGGGTGGTAATTATAGGACAGATGTCAGAGGTAGGTTCTTTACTCAGAGGGTAGTAAGGGCATGGAATGCCCTGCCTGCAGCAGTTGTGAACTTGCCAGCTTTAAGGGCGTTCAAATGGTCAGTGGATAGGCATATGGATAACATTGGAATAGTTTAGATTAGGGGGTCATTAGGTTGGTTCCACTGGTCGGCGCAACATCGAGGGCCGAAGGGCCTGTACTGCACTGTAATGTTCTATGTTAAACTCCAATGAGTACAGATCCAGTCTATTTAGTCTCTCTTCATAGGGTAACCCCTCATCTCCGGTATCAGCCTAGTGAACCTTCTCTGCACTCCCTCCAAGGCCAATATATCCTTCCGCAAGTGCGGTGACCAAAACTGCACACAGTACTCCAGCTGCGGCCTCACCAGTTCCCTGTACAGTTGCAGCAAGACCTCCCTACTTTTATATTCTATCCCCCTCGCTATAAAGGCCAGCATCCCATTCGCCTTCTTGATCACCTGCTGCACCTGCAGACTGGGTTTTTGCGACTCGTGCACAAGGTCCCCCAGGTCCCTCTGCACCGTAACATGCTGCAGCATTTTGCCTTTTAAATAATAATCCCTCCTACTATTATTTCTGTCAAACTGCCAAATTATTTCTGCCAAAGTGCCATATAGAGGGATATGGGTCAAATGCAGGCACTTGGAACTAGCTTAGGGTTTAAAAAAATGGCAGCATGGTCAAGTTGGGCCAAAGGATCTGTTTCTGTGTTGTAAACCTTTATGACTCTACGTATTATCTTCAAATTTGCAGATGATACAAAGTTGGGTGGGAGGGTGATCTGTGAGGAGGATGTAGAGATGGATTAGGGTGATTTGGACAGGCTGAATGTGTGGGCATCTGCATGGTAGATGCTGTATAATGTAGATAAATGTGAGGTTATCCACTTTGGTAGCAATAATAGGAAGACAGACTATTGCTTGAATGGGTGTAAATTGAGAGAGGTGGATACTCAATGAGACCTTGGTGCCCTTGTGTATCAGTCACTGAAAGTAAGCGCACAGGTACAGCAGGCAGTGAAGAAGGCAAATGTTGGCCTTCAGAGTGAGAGGATTTGGATATAAGGATCGGGATGCTTTGCTGCTATTGTATAGGGTGTTGGTGAGGCCACACCTGGAGTATTGGGTGCAGTTTTGGTGTCCTTATCTGAGAAAGGATGTCCTTGCTATAGAGGGAACACAGCGAAGGTTTACCAGACTGATTCCAGGGATGGCAGGTCTGTCATATGAGGAGAGATTAAGTCAGTTAGGATTATATTCACTGGAGTTTAGAAGAGTGAGAGGGGATCTCATAGAAACTTATAAAATTCTAACAGGGTTAGACAGGGTAGATTCAGAAAGAATGTTCCCAATGGTGGGGGAGTCCAGAACTAGGGGGTCATAGATTGAGGATAAGGGGTAAACCTTTTAGAACTGAGGGTGAGGAGAAATTTCTTCACCCAGAGGGTGGGGAATGTGTGGAATTCACTCCCACAGAATGGAGTTGAGGCCAAAACGTTGTGTGATTTCAAGAAGAAATTAGATATAAGTATTGGGGCTAAAGGGATCAAGGGATATGGGGGGAAGGAAGGGATCAGGATATTGAATTTGATGATCAGCCATGATCAAAATGAATGGCGGGGCAGGCTCGAAGGGCTGAATGGCCTACTCCTGCTTCTAGTTTCTATGACACTGATGGATGCCAACATGTGTCTTAGCCATAGAATGCAGTTCCTGCGACAGCATGGGGCAGATCCTGGACCAGTACCTCCACGGTGTCAGCTGGCCTCCCAGTGTTCACCTTGGATACGGGAGCATCCTGGTGATATCACCTCAATCCAAAGTTGGACAGACCCCTCCATCAAGCCTTGCCACCTGAAGAGTGCAGCAGACATCCCCGAGCTTGTCTTTGCAGATCCAGCAAATGAGGCTTGTCATCTGACTCAGACTCAGCAGATTGTTGGCCTCCTCCAGCAATCCTGAGTGCCAGCACCCTGGGGTGTCGCCACCTCCGCCAGCTGTGGATCAGACAGCGAGCTGTGCTCACCAGATTGTTGCCTTGAGGCTACTCTCAGGCTGGATGGATCAACAGCATCGCGATCTGTGGATTCCTCGTCTGTGCTGTTCCCACGGTCAGAGTCCAGACTCATGGATCATTTCAGCTGCTTTCCATATGTTGCTGGAAAAGAAAGGAGAGAGCACTGCTGCATGACAGGGATTGCAGAGAGGGGACATCCCTCACTGTGTAGTTGTCTGATGAATGTTGCAGTCCTGGATCCTCATTTGGTTGACCTCCCTGTCAGCTTAGGAGCAATCCACATCCTTGCTGACCAATTAGTTTGTTCTGTCTTCAAAGTCGGACCTGATCCTCCAACAGTCCAGAACCTCTCCCTGTTTGTTGTGTACCAGCTTGTCTTGAATGAAGACAGATAAGAACATAACATAAGAACATAAGAAATAGCAGCAGGAGTAGGCCAACTAGCCCTTCGAGCCTGCCCCGCCATTCAATAAGATCATGGCTGATCTGTCGTGGCTCAGTTCCACATTCCCGCCCTCTCCCCATAACCCTTAATCCCCTCTCTTATCAAAAACCCATCAACCCGCGTCTTAAAAATATTTAGCGAGGCAGCCTCCACCACTTCAACGGGCAGAGAATTCCAGAGATTCACCACCCTTTGAGTGAAGAAGTTCCTCCTCAACTCCATTCTAAACCGCCCCCCCCTTTATCTTGAGGCTGTGACAGATGGAGAGAGTATAAGCCAGACCCACACCAGGCTAGAGGGTAAAGATGCCTGGCATGTATGGGTGGTGGCTTGGGACCATGGACACAACCCGGTGTGAGAGGGAGGGTTGGTATCCCTACAGGTGACAGAGGAGACCTCTGTGGGTGTTGGGTCCGTGAGTGTGTGAGTTGGGAAGGATGACTCACCCTGGTGGGATGGAGGAGATCGTTCCTATACTGGGTGGCTGTTCTCTTTCAGCGTGCTGACCAGTGAGACCAGATCATTCTCTGGGGGAGGGAGTGAGGTGGGTAAGAAGTATCTCTGGTGTCGGGGGGGCGGGAAGTTGATTGGTTGGTTGGATGGGTGGGGGTGAGGCCAAATGGGGAGGATGGAGGGCTTGGGGTGGCAGAGGGGTCTGCTGCCATTCTGTAGGCGTTCAGTGGGGGGGGAGGGGGGGGGGGAGGGGGGGAAGGGACAGGGGGGTCGCGATCAGTATGGGTAGCGAGGGAATATATGGATAAGGGGGCAGAGGGTCGCGATGGGTCTGGGTAGCGGGAGGAGATGGGTGGATAAGTGGGACAGAGACGTCTGCGGGGGCCATCGCTCCTGCTTTTCACTGCCAGGCCACTTTCCGTGGCCCTGGAACGATCTGACACGGGTGCGCTTTTCCAAATTCTTTTCTATCTGCACACGTGCAGCTCAGAGCTCCAATCGTTTCAGGCTCACTAAGCCCCGTCCACAACACAATCCAGACCTGCGATTTCCTTTTCAGGCTGAGTGCATACGGGAGCGCCTGAAAGCAGATATCCAAGTCGGATCTGAATTGCACCCAGGTTCAGCACTTAGAAAGGACAGCAGGACTAGGGGGCACAGCCTCAAGATAAGGGGGGGCGGTTTAGAACGGAGTTGAGGAGGAACTTCTTCACTCAAAGGGTGGTGAATGTCTGGAATTCTCTGCCCGTTGAAGTGGTGGAGGCTGCCTCGCTAAATATTTTTAAGATGCGGGTTGATGGGTTTTTGATAAGAGAGGGGATTAAGGGTTATGGGGAGAGGGCGGGAAAGTGGAACTGAGCCACGACAGATCAGCCATGATCTTATTGAATGGCGGGGCAGGCTCGAAGGGCTAGATGGCCTACTCCTGCTCCTATTTCTTATGTTCTTATGTAATGTTGCGAGTTCAGTTCCTTCTCTGGAAATCCCAACACATAAGGCCGGCACTTCCAGTGTTACCTCTCAGATGTGATAATGAAGCAGGGTTCTGTCTGCCCTCTCAGGTCGATGAAGAAGAGCAGGTGACTTTAGCGCTGTGTCCTGGCAATTATTTATCACACAGAGAATCTCATTAATATTGTTAGTCAGTATCATGTTTAGTCGGTATGGTGCTTTTCCTTGTGGAATCTTGCTGTGCGCTATTTGACAACCTTGCTTCTTACCTTAAAACAGTCACTACAGTGCAAGAAGAGACTTCACTGACTTTCAAACTCCTTGGCATGTCTTCATAGAATCATAGAATCCCTACAGTGCAGAAGGAGGCCATTCGGACCATCGAGTCTGCACTAACCACAATCCCACCCAAGTGTAATCCCCACAACCCCACCAATGTACCTGCTGATCCCCCTGACACTAGGGTCATAGAGTCATAGAGGTTTACAGCATGGAAACAGGCCCTTTGGCCCAACTTGTCCATGCCACTTTTTTTAAAACCCCGAAGCTATTCCCAATTGCCCGCATTTGGCCCATATCTCTCTAGGTCCATCCATGTAACTGCCTAAAAGCTTTTTAAAGGGCAAAATTGTACCCGCCTCCGCTATTCAATTTAGTCATGGTCAATCAACCGAACCCGCACACCTTTGGAGCGTGGGAGGAAACCGGAGCACCCAGAGGAAACCCACGCAGACACGGGGAGAACATGCAGGCTCCGCATAGACAATGACCTGAGGCCAGAATTGAACCCGGGTCCCTGGCGCTGTGGGGTAGCAGTGTGTGTGCCACCGTGCCACCCCTTTTTTGAGGTTGAAAACAAAATCAAGTCATGAAAGACCCAAAGTGAGCGCCAATCTTTTATTCTGATTTCCTAATACATTTGAAGGGGGATTATTGGCCAGCACATCAAGGAGAACTCTTCAAGTGTGGCAAGGAACCTTCAAGTGCACTTCTAAAGCACTTCATCTGCTGTGGGGACCTTGTAGACAGTTAGGGTGTTAAAGAATTCTTTATAATCTTCTGCAAGTTGACAGCAAGTGTTCATTAACTATTTGTAACCATGGAATCCCTACAGTGCAGAAGGAGGCCATTTGGTGCATTGTGTTTTAGCCATAACCCCATGTATTTACCCTGCTAATCCCCGTAATCTATATATCTAGGGACACCGAGGGATAATTTAGTATGGCCAATCCACCTATCTTGCACATGGAGTCAGAGAGTTCAGAGCAACACAGCACGGAAACAAGAAGTAAAGCCCAGGACAAGTGGGCCCAGTTACAGGGTCATTGAAATAAGAGAACAAACATATTAGGACATTGGTTCATCATCTATTGTGAAGGGCAGCACCTCCGATAGAGCTAAAGATCATTAACTCTGCACTGCAGTGAAACTGTCTGCCAGTGTTCTTGATTGGGGTTTGAAAAGTTGACCATATCAGCAAAAGATAAATGGACTTGATCACAAAGATTGAGTGATACCCAGGTTGGCCTTGGAAAGCATTTTGAGGAGAAAGAATCATAGAATCATAGAACCTTACAGTGCAGAGCTGAAGACTGAGGCAGGCAAGAATTTCCACGCTTTTTGAAGTCTTGAGAAACAAGGGGTGGGGTTTTCCAGTCCTGGTGGCATGTTTTGGTCCAGCCAAAGATGACGACCCCCGCCACAGTTTCCTGGCAGCAGGACGAGCGAGCCATGCAAAAACGGCATAGACGTTGGCAAGCCTGGAGGACCTCACTTGGCGGCCAATGCCAAACTGGGAGAGGAGGGTGGGCAGGGGTAGGAGAGGAATCCCGCTCCAGTGACTGGGATGATGAGTCTGGATACCATCACGGTGAGAAAGAAAGAACTTGCAATGAAACACCTTTTACCACCTCAGTGGAGCATAAGGGTCTGTGTGAGGTATCACATTTTGGAAAGTCAAACCAGAGCAGGACTTATACAGTGAATGTTCGGACCATGAGGAGTATTGAGGAAGAGAGGGAGTACAAGTCCACAATTTGTTGGAAGTGGCATCACAAGTGGACAGAGTGGAGAAGAAGGCATTTTACACACTGGCCTTCATCAGTGAGGACATTGAGTACAGGAGTTGGGGAGTTATATTACAGTTGTATAAGATGTTGGTGAGACTGCACTTGGAGTATTGCCTACAGTTTTGGTCACCCTGTTGTAGGACAGATATTGATAAACTAGAAAGAGTGCAAAGAAGATTTACAAGGATGCTGCCACGAAAAATGGACCCAGTTAGAGGGTCAGGCTAGGGCTTTATTTCTTGTTTCTGTGCTGTATTGCTCTGAACTCTCTGACTCCATGTGCAAACTAGGTGAATTGGCCATGCTAAATTATCCCTTAGTGTCCCTAGATATATAGATTATGGGGATTAGCAGGGTAAATATGTGGGGTTATGGCCAAAACACAATGCACCAAATGGCCTCCTTCTGCACTGTAGGGATTCCATGGTTACAAATAGTTAATGAACACTTGCTGTGAACATGCAGAAGATTATAATATATAGAGGTATATAAGATTATGAAGGGTATAGATAAACAGGGGTAAGCTTTTCCCTATGTTGGAAACGTACATTACGAGGGGCCACGGCTTCGGGTGAGGGGGGTGAGGTATAATTCGAATGTTAGAGGGAGGTTCTTCACACAGAGGGTAGTGGGGGTATGGAATGCTCTGCCAAGTAAGGTGGTGGAGGCAGGCACACTGGAGTTGTTTAAGAGTTACTTAGACAGGCGCATGAGCGGGTTGGAGACGGAGGGATATCGGAGACTGTTCTAAATAAGGTTCAGGAGCCTTGGGACGTCCCTGGGAATGTATAAGGATGTGGATGATACTGATGTTTTTCTCTTTTAATCCACAGGCGCTTTTGTAAATTATACATATTTGAAATCAGCCCATCTGATATCTTCGGGATGATAGCACAGTGAAGAATAACGCTAACATTTGTTGTTCTTTGCTTCGGTCCGCCTTGTTGTCCAACGAGGGGCATACACGCGATGGGTCGTACGAGGGCTGCTCTTAGATGTTTCGAGAGTAGCCTAGTGCTTCACATCATCAGTGTGTGCTTAAACTGGGCAAGACGACAGCTCAGTGACTATCACTGTTTGCTGTGCAGACACATGGATTTGGGCCAGTGTCTGTGGGAGTTTGCGCATTCTCCCCGTGCTTGCGTGGGTTTTCTCCGGGCGCTCCGGTTTCCTCCCACACCCCAAAGAGGTGCTATTAGGCTGATTGGTGTAACAAATTGTCCTTAAATTAGTTTTCCCTCAACGTGGAGTGCCATAGGCATAGACAAGGGTCCTGGGTGGAGAGGGGACTCATAATGTAAAAATGGCGGCGCGGGCTCGTTGGGCCGAAGGGCCTGTTTCCCTGGCTGTTTTTTTTTTGTTCTTTGTATAAAGACTTCTTCAACATCCTATCTGTCTAAAAGACCCCAGAGCAGATGAAGTGCTTTAGAAGTGCACTCATGGTGAATTGTAGGAAGGAGTAAGAATTCAGGAAAAGGGAATCCGGTTGAAGCTGAACTTGAGAAGAACAAGAGAGGAAAATGGGCCTGATTGTTGAGTGACCGAACACTCGAGTTATATTTAGTTAGATAAAAGGATGAGACATCCTGTGCAACCTTTGTTTTTAAGAGCTTGCATGTTGTTGATGTCGGTCCAATGAACTTTCAATCTTGTCAAATTAAAGGCTGCAAATTGCGATTCCCCCTTTGATTTATCTGGGAGTTCGTTTTTCCAATATTTGCTTTCCATCTCAAACATACAAAACCCACACGGGGACAGTGAGCTGGAATAATTTCTTAATGGCTGTATTTTGGACTGCTCGTGCTCTGTCTGAGGTTATTTTTAATGTTTTCAAGTTGTGATCTATATATGGGTCGACCTCTGTGGCTTACAGTCCCTCCCGTACCATCAGCAAGTCTGGATACGTGGCTTTCCATCCCATTGCCCACATTGTTAATAAATATCCTGTATGTTGGACAGGATCGTTCCGCCAATTAGGGCATTTGCCCATGATTTGCTCACTTGCCCGTCACAGCCACTTCCACCTAGAAGGACGAGGGCAACAGATACATGGGAACAACCACCCACCTACAAGTTCCCCTCCAAGCCACTCACCATCCTGACTTGGAAATATATCGGCCGTTCCTTCACTGTCGCTGGGTCAAAATCCTGGAACTCCCTCCACAACGGCATTGTGGGTCAACCCACAGCGCGTAGACTGCAGCGATTCCAGGAAGGCAGCTCACCCCCACCTTCTCAAGGGGCAACTAGGGATGGGGAATAAATGCTGGCCCAGCCAGCCACGCTCATGTTCCGCAAATGAATAAAAAAGTTGTTACTCTTGGCCTCCCGAGCCAGAATTAGATGTTGTTCAGATCGCTGCGCACCTGATCTGCACCGTAGCATGCTGCAGCATGTTACGGTGCAGAGGGACCTGGGGGTCCTTGTGCACGAGTCGCAAAAATCCAGCCTGCAGGTGCAGCAGGTGGTCAGGAAGGCGAATGGGATGCTGGCCTTTATAGCGAGGGGGATAGAATATAAAAGCAGGGAGGTCTTGCTGCAACTGTACAGGGCACTGGTGAGGCCACAGCTGGAGTACTGTGTGCAGTTTTGGTCGCCGCACTTACGCAAGGATATTTTGGCCTTGGAGGAAGTGCAGAGGAGGTTCACTAGGCTGATACCAGAGATGAAGAGAGACTATGAAGAGAGACTGAATAGACTGGGTCTGTACTCGTTGGAGTTTAGAAGGATGAGGGGGGATCTTATAGAGACGTATAAGATAATGAAGGGGATGGATAGGGTAGAGGTAGAGAGATTCTTCCCGCTCAGAAAGGACAGCAGGACTAGAGGGCACAGCCTCAGGATAAGGGGGGGGTGCAGTCTAGATCGGAGTTGAGGAGGAACTTCTTCACTCAAAGGGTGGTGAATCTCTGGAATTCTCTGCCCGTTGAAGTGGTGGAGGCTACCTCGTTGAATATATTTAAGTCACGGGTAGACAGGTTTCTGATAGACAATGGAATTAAGGGTTATGGGCAGAAAGCGGGAAAGTGGAACTGATCCACTTCAGATCAGCCATGATCTTATTGAATGGCGGGGCAGGCTCGAAGGGCTAGATGGCCTACTCCTGCTCCTATTTCTTATGTTCTTATGATTTGGAAGCACGCGGAACTGTGCGAGAAGGCATTGGGCACACATCCTGACATTGTGGTGCACCAGTGCAATATTTTGGACAGTGGGCAAGTGCAAGAGTCAGAAGCGCCCCCATCAGCAATCGAGCCGACAATTTAGCCCATGGGGAGGCCAATTTGAAGCCAATTTTCTGTGGCCTGTCCACTTTTCCGATTTTTGGAGTGGACCGATTTTCCAGGCAGCTGTTTGGAATTCAGAAGGATGAGGCGAGATCTTATCGAGACAGATAAGATTCTGAAGGGAATAGGTAAGATAGGGGCAGAGAGGTTGTTTTCACTGAAACGAGAACGAGACTTTAGAAGGATGAGGGGGGATCTTGTTGAAATTTACAGATGGCCTCAAAATAAGGGGGAGCAGATTTAGGACTCAGTTGAGGAGGAACTCCTTCATCCAAAGAGTTGTGGCTACCTGGTTGAATGTTTTTAAGGCAAAGATAGATAGATGTTTGAACAGTGAAGGAATTAAGGGTTACATAAGAACATAAGAAATAGGAGCAGGAGTAGGCCATCTAGCCCTAGGGCTAGATTCACCACCCTTTGAGTGAAGAAGTTCCTCCTCAACTCCGTTCTAAACCGCTCCCCCTCTTATTTTGAGGCTGTGCCCTCTAGTTCTGCTATCCTTTCTAAACGGGAAGAATCTCTCTACCTCTACCCTATCCATCCCCTTCATTATCTTATAAGTCTCTATAAGATCCCCCCTCAGCCTTCTGAACTCCAATGAGTACAGACCCAGTCTACTCAATCTCTCCTCATAAGCTAACCCCCTCATCTCCGGTTATGGTGAAGCAGCGGGTAAGGCCATGAGATATAGAAGCAGAATTAGGCCACTCGGCCCACCAAGTCTGCTCCGCCATTCAATCATGGCTGATATTTTTCTCATCCCCATTGTCCTGCCTTTCCCCATAACCCCTGATCCCCTTATTAATCAAGAACCCACCGATCGCTGTCTTAAAGACACTCACTGACCTGACCTCCACAGCCTTCTGCGGCAAAGAGTTCCACAGATTCCCCACTCTCTGGCTGAAGAAATTCCTCCTCATCTCTGTTTTAAAGGATCATCCCTTTAGTCTGAGGTTGTGCCCCTCTGGTTCTAGTTTTTCCCACTAGTTGAAACATCCTCTCCATGTCTACTCTATCCAGGCCTCGCAGTATCCTGTAAGTTTCAATGAGATCCGCCCTCATCCTTCTAAACTCCAACGAGTACGGAGCCAGAGACCTCAACCGTTCCTCACATGACAAGTTCGTCATTTCAGGGATCATTCTTGGAAGGGTGAGTGGAGCTGAGTTAACGAAAAGGTCAGCTATGATCTTATTGAATGGCGGGGCAGGCTCGAGGGGTTAGATGGCCTACTCCTGCCCCTAGTTCTTATGTTCTTATGTATTAGTACAACCTCGGTCCAGGGTGGGAGGAATGGTCAGGGTTGAAATAACATTACGATGGGGATGGAGATCTGTGTGTGACCGCTCTATGTGGAGACGTCGGCCTTGGACTGGTTGTTGTCAGACTTCTTACTGTGACTGCGCTGCCCAGAGGCCTGGTTTTAACGTCAATATTTATTTTTCACGGGTCAGTACTCCCTTAGACAGCTCCGCAAAAGCTGAACTTACTCAGGGAGCACATTAGCAGTGACAGCCACACCCTCCCTGTCCTTCACTCTGGGGACTACCCCTTGGCTAGTTTTTTGAGTTTTGCATCCATTTCTAGACCTGTCAAGTGCAGGTGCCAAACAAATGAACAATTCAGGCCTTGCTGTTCAGCAGAATCCCAAGCCAGATTAATAAACTGTCTTTAATTCCGTGCACTTCATTTTAGCTAATAGTCTTAGCTAATAGACTTCATCAAATGCCTTCTGTAAATCTATATAAATAACATCAGCGGATATTCCCAGGTCCACCACTCACTTCGGCACAGCTGCCTCACCGTGCCAGGGACCCGGGTTCGATTCCCGGCTCGGGTCACTGCCTGTGCAGAGTCCGCATGTTCTCCCCGTGTCTGCGTGGGTTTCCTCCGGGTGCTCCGGTTTCCTCCCACAGTCGAAAAGACATGCTGGTTAAGTGCTAAATTCTCCCTCAGTGTACCCGAACAGGCGCCAGAATGTGGCGACTAGGGGATTTTCACAGTAACTTCATTGAAATGTTAATGTAAGCTGACTTGTGACTAATAAGAACGTAAGAACATAAGAAATAGGAGCAGGAGTAGGCCATCTGGCCCTTCGAGCCTGCCCCGCCATTCAATAAGATCATGGCTGACCTGAAGTGGATCAGTTCCACTTTCCCGCCTTCTCCCCATAACCCTTAATTCCCCTGTCTATCAGAAACCTGTCTACCCGTGCCTTAAATATATTCAGCGAGGTAGCCTCCAACACTTCAACGGGCAGAGAATTCTAGAGATTCACCACCCTTTGAGTGAAGAAGTTCCTCCTCAACTCTGTTCTAAACCGCGCACCCCCTTTATCTTGAGGCTGTGCCCCCTAGTCCTGCTGTCCTTTCTGAGCGGGAAGAGTCTCTCCACCTCTATCCTATCCATCCCATTCATCATCTTATACGTCTCAATGAGATCTCCCCTCATTCTTCTAAACTCTAACGAGTACAAGCCTAGTTTATTCAGCCTCTCCTCATAGCTCAACCCCCTCAACTCCGGCATCAGCCTAGTAAACCTCCTCTGCACTCCCTCCAAGGCCAAAATATCCTTGCGTAAGTGCGGCGACCAAAACTGCACACAGTACTCCAGCTGCGGCCTCACCAATGCCCTATACAGCTGCAGCAAGACCTCCCTACTTTTATATTCAATCCCCCTCGCTATGAAGGCCAGCATCCCATTCGCCTTCCTGACCACCTGCTACACCTGCATTATAAATAAATGATAACTTTAACTTTTAAAGCTAAACCCACGATGCTCTATCTGGTCAACTGAAAATATTCAAGATGTTCGGTCACACTTAATTATAGGCTCGAAGGTCTGGTTTTTCCGCACTCTGATCCTGTGGGAACGGAGACAACACAATGGGAAAAAAAGGTTACCAGATTGCACAGCCAGGATTCCAGCCTCCACGATATTCCCAAGGCTTCTGTCTGGGCTCGCTCCCAGGGAAAAAAAGGTCAAGTGGGATCATTGAGGGCTCAATTAAAAACCCATTCCCTGCAAGCTCTGAGATTTCCAGAGATAATCATAAAATCCCTACAGTGCAGAAGGAGGCCATTCGGACCACCGGGTCTGCACTGACTCTCCAACAGAGCATTTCACTCAGATCCCATCTCCCTTTCACCACACATTCACCCCACAAATCCCCATAACCTGCACATCTTTGGACACTAAGGAGCAATTTAGCATGGCCAATCCACCTAACCTACACATCTTTGGACACTAAGGAGCAATTTAGCATGGCCAATCCACCTAACCTGCACATCTTTGGACACTAAGAGACAATTTAGCATGGCCAATCCACCTAACCTACACATCTTTGGACACTAAGGGGCAATTTAGCATGGCCAATCCACCTAACCTGCACATCTTTGGACACTAAGGAGCAATTTAGCATGGCCAATCCACCTAACCTGCACATCTTTGGACACTAAGAGACAATTTAGCATGGCCAATCCACCTAACCTGCACATCTTTGGACACTAAGAGACAATTTAGCATAGCCAATCCACCTAACTTGCACATCTTTGGACACTAAGGAGCAATTTAGCATGGCCAATCCACCTAACCTGCACATCTTTGGACACTAAAGGACAATTTAGTAAGATCAATCCACCTAACCTACAAATCTTTAGACACTAAGGGACAATTTAGCATGGCCAATCCACCTAACTTACACATCTTTGGACACTAAAAGATCAATTTAGCATGGTCAATCCACCTACCTGCACATCATTGAATGCTAAGGTGCAATTTAGCATGGACCATCTAACCAGCAACTCTTTCAGACTGTGGGAGGAAACTAGAGCACCCAGAGGAAACCCATATGGACATGGGGAGAATGTGCAATATCCACACAGACAATGACCCGAGGCTGGAATTGAACCTGGGTCCCTAATTCAATTCCATGCTAACCACTGTGCCACCATACAGTCCCCAAGGGCGCTGGAAGTTCAACAGCTGTCTGAGGCACACAGGTTGCATGCAGGTGAGGACACATCATGGAGGCAGGATGAGTGTTAGCAAGTAAAAGCACATTTTAGAGGTCTTAGATTTGCAGTTAATGTGCATTTACATGTTGGGGGTGGAGCCAGAGCTATGAAATTAGATGGCACAGTGGCACACACTCCCTGTAGAGCTCTTCCTTTCATACCCCACCCTATCGTCCCTGCTCCTCCACTCAGGTCCCAGGCCCTAGCCGGCTCTGGCCTCACCCCTTTGGACCGCTGTTGGCACATTTGTGGTGCCCAACTGGACAGTGCCAGGGTGCCTAATGGGCAGTGCCAGGCTGCCTGATGGGCAGTGCCAGGGTGCCTGATGGGCAGTGCCAGACTGCTCCATGAACAATGCCAGGGTACCTGATGGACAGTGCCAGGGTGCCAGATGGGCAGTGCCAGGGTGCACAATGGGCAGTGCCAGGGTGCACAATGGGCAGTGCCAGACTGCTCCATGAGCAATGCCAGGGTACCTGATGGACAGTGCCAGGGTGCACGATGGGCAGTGCCAGCGTGCACGATGGGCAGTGCCAGGGTGCACAATGGGCAGTGCCAGACTACTCCATGAGCAATGCCAGGGTACCTGATGGACAGTGCCAGGGTGCGCGATGGGCAGTGCCAGCGTGCACGATGGGCAGTTTCAGGGTGTCCAATGGGCAGTGCCAGGGTGTCTGATGGGCAGTACCAGGGTGCCCGATGGGGATGCCAGTGTGCTGGATGGGCAGTGCCGGGGTGCTTGATAGGCAGTGCCAGGGTACTTGATGGGCACTGCCAGGGTGCTCGATGGTCAGTGCTGGTATGCCTGAACGACAATGCCAGGGTGACTGATGGATAATGCCAGGGTGGTCGATGGGCAGTGCCAGGGTTCTTAATGGTTAGTGCTGGTGTGCCTGATGGACAATGCCAGGGTGCCTGATGGGCAGTGCCAGTGTGGTCGATGGGCAGTGCCATGGTGCTCAATGGGCAGTGCCAGGGTGTACGATGAGCAATGCCAGGGTGCTGGATGGGAAATACTGGTGCCTGACGGGCACTGCTAGGGTGTTCAATGAGCACCACCAGGGTGGTTGTTGGTCAGTGACCGGCCATGCCAACGACTGCCCGGGGGCTTCAATGGCCTCCGAACTTCCCAGCATGTCTATGGTGCCTGATGCCTGCTTGTACAGGGCAGCAGTGATTTTCGCCGAGGTGACATCTCACCAGCGAGGGCAGAAGCATCTGGAAGGCCGGAGGCAGCCACGCCGGGCTTGCTAACTCCATGTTAATGCAGTTAATCCTGAGCTAGTGGGCTCCATGCCCTTTCTGGGTGAGAAGCCATTCCTGCTGACTGGCAAAGCAGAGCCACCGTACCAAACTGGTCGCTTTGAAGCCTCTCCCGCCATCTTCCCAGCTCGCCACGCTGACCGAACGGTGCGTCTAGCCAGTGGGATCACGCCCCGCGGTTTTGGAGGCGTCTGATGAGGATTAATCGGACAACAGCGTCAGGGACCTGGGTTCGATTCCCGGCTCGGGTCACTGTCTGTGCGGAGTTTGCACATTCTCCCCGTGTCTGCGTGGGTTTCCTCCGGGGGCTCCAGTTTCCTCCCACAGTCCAAAGTTGTGCTGGTTAGCCATGCTAAATTGTTGCTTAGTGTCAGGGTAGGGTAAATGCATGGGGTTACAGGGATAGGACCTGGGTGGGGTTGTGGTCAGTGTAGACTCAATGGGCCGAATGGCCTCCTTCTGCACTGTAGGGATTCTGTAACTGTACGAACACACACAACCAATGAGGGTGTTTCAAAGAAAGCAGGTACACACCAAGAACGTCTACAAGTGATAACTAAATGACCGCTGCCACTCTTCTGGGACACACTAACCAGAAAGCAACTGGTTAGGGTGAGTGTATCATGTATGTGGGTCAGGGGTAGGGTAGTCAGTGGGTGGGTGAGGGGGCAAAGTCGTAGAGGTTTACAGCATGGAAATAGGCCCTTCAGCCCATCTTGTCCATGCGCCCAATATTTACCACTAAGCCAGTCCCAGTTGCCCACGTTTGCCCCATACCCCTCTGTACCCAACTTACCCACGTAATTGTCTAAACGCTCTTAAAAGACAAAATTGTACCCCCTCTACTACTGCCTCTGGCAGCTTGTAGGTTAATAAGTGGTTGGGTGAGGGGGTAGGGCAGTATGTGGGTGGGTGAGGGGGTAGGGCAGTAGGTGGGTGGGTGAGGGGGTAGGGTAGTAGGTGGGTGGGTGAGGGGTTAGGGCAGTAGGTGGGTGGGTAAGGGGGTAGGGTAGTAGGTGGGTGGGTGAGGGAGTAGGGTAGTAGGTGGGTGGGTGAGGGGGTAGGGCAGTAGGTGGGTGGGTAAGGGGGTAGGGCAGTAGGTGGGTGGGTGAGGGAGTAGGGTAGTAGGTGGGTGGGTGAGGGGGTAGGGCAGTAGGTGGGTGGGTAAGGGGGTAGGGCAGTAGGTGGGTGGGTGAGGGAGTAGGGTAGTAGGTGGGTGGGTGAGGGGGTAGGGCAGTAGGTGGGTGGGTGAGGGGGGTAGGGTAGTAGATGGGTGGGTGAGGGGGTAGAGCAGTAGATGGGTGGGTGAGGGGGGTAGGGTGGTAGATGGGTGGGTGAGGGGGTAGAGCAGTAGATGGGTGGGTGAGGGGGTAGAGCAGTAGATGGGTGGGTGAGGGGGGTAGGGTGGTAGATGGGTGGGTGAGGGGGTAGAGCAGTAGGTGGGTGGGTGAGGGGGTAGGGCAGTAGATGGGTGGGTGAGGGGGGTAGGGCAGTAGGTGGGTGGTGAAGGGGGTAGGGCAGTAGGTGGGTGGTGAAGGGGGTAGGGCAGTAGGGTGTGGTGTAGGGTAGGTGGTGGGTGGGTGAGGGGGCTAGAGCTGTAGGTGTGTGGGTGAGGCAGTAGGTGGGTGAGGGGGGTAGGGCAGTATGTGGGTGGGTGAGGGGGGTAGGGCAGTAGGTGGGTGGGTGAGGGGGTAGGGCAGTATGTGGGTGGGTGAGGGGGTAGGGCAGTAGATGGGTGGGTGAGGGGGGTAGGGCAGTATGTGGGTGGATGAGGGGGGTTAGGGCAGTAGATGGGTGGGTGAGGGGGTTAGGGCAGTATGTGGGTGGGTGAGGGGGGTACATAAGAACATAAGAACATAAGAAATAGGAGCAGGAGTAGGCCATCTAGCCCTTCGAGCCTGCCCCGCCATTCAATAAGATCATGGCTGATCTGTCGTGGCTCAGTTCCACATTCCCGCCCTCTCCCCATAACCCTTAATCCCCTCTCTTATCAAAAACCCATCAACCCGCGTCTTAAAAATATTTAGCGAGGCAGCCTCCACCACTTCAACGGGCAGAGAATTCCAGAGATTCACCACTACGTGGGTGGGTGAGGGGGTAGGGCAGTATGTGGGTGGGTGAGGGGGGCAGGGCAGTAGGCGGGTGGGTGAGGGGGGCAGGGCAGTAGGCGGGTGGGTGAGGGGGGTAGGGCAGTAGGCGGGTGGGTGAGGGGGTAGGGCAGTAGGTGGGTGGGTGAGGGGGTAGGGCAGTAGGTGGGTGGGTGAGGGGGTAGGGCAGTAGGTGGGTGGGTGAGGGGGTAGGGTAGTAGGTGGGTGGGTGAGGGGGTAGGGCAGTAGGTGGGTGGGTGAGGGGGGCAGGGCAGTAGGCGGGTGGGTGAGGGGGGTAGGGCAGTAGGCGGGTGGGTGAGGGGGTAGGGCAGTAGGTGGGTGGGTGAGGGGGTAGGGCAGTAGGTGGGTGGGTGAGGGGGTAGGGCAGTAGGTGGGTGGGTGAGGGGGTAGGGTAGTAGGTGGGTGGGTGAGGGGGTAGGGCAGTAGGTGGGTGGGTGAGGGGGGTAGGGTGGTAGATGGGTGGGTGAGGGGGTAGGGCAGGATGTGGGTGGGTGAGGGGATAGGGCAGTAGATGGGTGGGTGAGGGGGTAGGGCAGTACGTGGGTGGGTGAGGGGGGTTAGGGCAGTAGATGGGTGGGTGAGGGGGGTAGGGCAGGATGTGGGTGGATGAGGGGGGTAGGGCAGTAGATGGGTGGGTGAGGGGATAGGATGAATCAGGGCATGGGGGTGGGTGATGCGGGCAAGTTGAGAAGGCCGGAGACCCTGGATTTAATAGTTGGAAAACTCTGAGGGTGCCGGAGATCTGAAATAGAACAGAAAGTTCTGGAACTTTCTGAAGCTGCTGGCCTACAGACAACTGCTAATGGATCACATGGACTGAAACAAAACGAAAAATTAATGTGTGATCCAAACATATGAGCAATTAATCACTGAACAGGCAATAAATCTCATTCTTGGAGGATCTAAGTCTTGGCGTTAAATCTACAGGGATTGCTTCAGGGAGCAGCTGTTAGACATTAATATATGATCCACAACCTTCATTTTCCACATAAGAGACAGAGAAGAGCTGGTGCTCCAATAGTTATGGTTTGGCTCAAATATGTAAATTGTTTTCTCAAAGGCAGATTAATTACAAGGTGGACTAACTGAAGCCAGCCCTGGAAAGATCTGCTGGTTCTCTCTCCCTCCCCATTCAACTGAGCTGGAAATAATTCCATCGTTCTCAGCTCTACAATTAGATCATAGAATCCTACAGTGCTGAAGGAGGCCATTCAGTCCATTGAGTCTGCACTGAACAGAATCCCACCCAGGCCCTCTCCCCACTAGTCCCCCTGACATTAGAGACAAATTAGCATGGCCAATCCACCTAACCCTCGCATCGTTGGACCTTGAGAGGAAACCGGAGCACCCGGAGGAAACCCACGCAGACACTGGGAGGGCGTGCAAACTCCACACAGGCAGTGACCCAAGCCGGGAATTGAACCCGAGTCCCTGGCGCTGTGAGGCAGCAGTGCTAAGCACTGTGCCACCGTGTCGCCACAGATCGTGCGTGCTTGCATAGCTATTTCATATGTAGATCCTCACCCGGGTGTCGGCCCCAATATCCTCCGATCTGATTGATTAAGGAATGTGTCCAGTTGTCTGGATGATTGAGAAACACTCGAGAAACTCGACGCCATCCAGGACCACGCAACTTGCTTCATCGGAACTCCAGCCTTCAATATTTACCCCCTCCACCACCACGGCACAGTGGCAGCTGCGTGTATGGGCAGCATGGTGGAACAGTGCCTCTCAGCGCCGGGGACCCGGGTTCGATTCCTGGCGTGGCTCACTGCCTGTGTGGAGTCTGCGTGTTCTCCTCGTATCTGCATGGGTTTCATCCCACAGTCTGAAAGACGTGATGGATTGGCCATGCTAAATTCTCCCTCAGTGTACCTGGACAAGTGCCAGAGTGCGGCAACTGGGAGATTTTCACAGTAACTTCATTGCAGTGTTAACGTAAGCCGGCTTGTGACTAATAGATAATAAATAAACCTGAACCTTTACTTTAGCTACAAGATGCACAACACTAACTCAACAAGGCTCCTTCAACAGCACCCTCCAAAAACTCAATCTCCACCACGTAGAAGGACAAGGGCAGCAGGGGAATATGGGGATGGCCTAGTGGTATTATCGCTAGACTATTAACCCAGAAACTCAACTAATGTTCTGGGGATCTGGGTTCGAATCCTGTCACAGCAAATGATGGAATTTGAATTCAATTAAAATCTGGAATTAAGAATCTACTGATGACTATTGATGATTGTCAGTTGTTGGAAAAACCCATCTGGTTCACTAATGTCCTTTAGGGAAGGAAATCTGCCATCCTTACCCAGTCTGGCCTACATGTGACTCCAGAGCCACAGCAATGTGGTTAACTCTCAACTGCCCTCCAAGGGCAATGAGGGATGGGCAATAAATGCTGGCACAGCCAGCGACGCCCGAATGAATAAAAAAACACTAACACCCGCAAGTTCCCTTCCAAGCCACTCGCCTTTCTGATTTGGAAATATATCATCGTTCCTTCAATGTTGCTGGGTCAAAATCCTGGAACTCCCTCCCTAACAGCACCGTGGGTGTACCTACATCTCATGGACTGCAGCGTTTCAAGAAGGTTTGGGTGACCTGACCTCGGGTGGGGAGGTGGAACTGTGTTTGCATCTCAGTGTGGGTGTGACACCATCGGTCAGTTCCCCGCCCAGAGGCTTGGTTTCAAGTTCCAGTTCCAGCTGGGAAACTGGCCAGCGAAGGCTATGGGACCAGAGGAGTGTGAGGGAGGTGGTTAGAACCAGTCTCTGGATAAAGGACTGACCATTTCAGACTGAGGTGAGGAGAGATAAGACTGTATAAGCTTTACAAGACCCTGGTCAGACCCCACTTGGAGTACTGTGCTCAGTTCTGGTTGCCTCATTCCAGGAAGGAAGTGGAAGGGTGCAGAGGAGATTTACAAGGATGTTGCCTGGATTGGGTGGCATGTCTTATGGGGATAGGTTGAGAGAGCTCGATCTTTTCTTCCTAGAGAGATGAAGGTTGAGAGGCGACCTGATAGAGGTTTATAAGATGTTGAGAGGAATAGATAGGGTGGATTCTCGGAGGCTATTTCCCAGGGCTGAAATGGTTGCTACGAGAGGACACAGGTTTAAGGTGCTGGGGAGCAGGTACAGAGGAGATGTCAGGGGTAAGTTTTTCACTCAGAGGGTGGTGAGTGAGTGGAATCGGCTGCCGTCGGTGGTGGTGGAGGCAAATTCGATAGGGTCTTTCAAGAGACTTCTGGATGAGTACATGGGGCTTAATAGGATTGAGGGTTATAGGTAAGCCTAGCAGGCAGAGATATGATCGGCGCAACTTGTGGGCCGAAGGGCCTGTTTGTGCTGTAGTTTTTCTATGATTCTATGATTCTCTGAGAGTTGTGAACCTTTGGAATTCTCTCCCCCAGAGTGCTGTGGATATATTATTTTCTTTTATTCATTCATGGGATGTGAGCATACTGCCCATCCCTGAGGGCATCCCTGGGAGTTTGCACTGTGGCACAGTGGGTTAGCACTGCTGCTTCACAGCACCAGAGTCCTGGGTTCGATTCCCGGCTTCGGTCACTGTCTGTGTGGAGACTGCACCTTCTCCCCATGTCTGCGTGGGTTCCCTCCGGGTGCTCCCGTTTCCTCCCACACTCCAAAGATGTGCAGGTTAGGTGGATTCGCCATGGTAAATTTAGTTTTAAAGTTTATTTATTAGTGTCACAAATAGGCTTACATTAACACTGTAATGAAGTTACTGTGAAAATCCCCCAATCGCCACACCCTGGTGCCTATTTGGGTACACAGAGGGAGAATTTAGCACGGCCAATGTGCCCTAACCAGCATGTCTTTTGGACCGTGGGAGGAAACTGGAGCACCCGGAGGAAACCCACGCAGACATGGGGAGAACATGCAGATTCCACATGGACAGTGACCCAAGCCCTGAATCAAACCCAGATCCCTGGTGGTGTGAGATAGCAGTCCCAACTGCTGTGCCACCACGCCGCTCCTTAGTTTCCGAAAATGTATAGGTTAGGGAGATTAGCAAGATTACAGGGATGTGGTGGGCATGGGTGGGATGCTGTGCCAGTCAGTGCAGACTCAATGGGCTGAACGGCTTCATTCTTCACTGTAGGAATTCTATAATTTCAACAACTGGTTCCAACAAGCAACAGCCAGGATCAATGGTTGCAATTGTATAGCATTGTGTCCACAATGTCTTCAAGTATTCTAAGTGATGCCCAGTGAGCCCGGATTCATTCATGTTGGTATGCTTGTTTCTTGAGGGGCAGCTACCTAGAAGCAGGGACACAAGTTAAAAATTTAGGATTGCCCATTTAAGACAGAGGTAAGGAGGATTGTCTTTCCTCTCTCAGGGGATGGCTAATGTTTGGGGTTCTCTTCCCCAGAGAGCAGTGGGGGCTGGGTCACTGAGTGTAATGTGGAGATGCCGGCGTTGGACTGGGGTAAGCGCAATAAAAATTCTCACATCACCAGGTTAAACAGGTTAGGCTTTAACCTGGTGTTATGAGACTTGTCACTGAGTGCATTCAAGACTAAGTTCGACAGGTTTTTGATTGACAAGAGAGTGGAGGGTTATGGAGGACAGACAGGAAAGTGGAGTTAAGGCCTTAATCAAAAACTGAGATGAGGAGGAACTACTTCAGATGAAACGAAGGAGATAGTCATCGACTTCAGGAAGCGTAGTGGAGAACATGCCCCTGTCTACATCAATGGGGATGAAGTAGAAGGGATCACGAGCTTCAGATTTTTTGATGCCTAGATCGCCAACAACTTGTCCTGGTCCCCCCATGCCGACACTATAGTTAAGAAAGCCCCACCAATGCCTCTATGTCCTCAGAAGATGGAGGAAATTTGGTATGTCGGCTACGACTCTCACCAACTTTTACAGATGCACCATAGAAAGCATCCTTTCTGGTTGTATCACAGCTTGGTATGGGCTCCTGCTCTGCGCAAGACTGCAAGGAACTACAAAGGGTCTTAAATGGAGACTAGTCCATCACGCAAACCAGCCTCCCAACCATTGACTCTGTCTACACTTCCCGCTGCCTCGGAAAAGCAGCCAACATAATTAAGGACCTCACGCACCCCGGACATTCTCTCTTCCACCTTCTTCTGTTGGGAAAAAGATACAAAAGTCTGAGGACATGTATTAACCGACTGAACAACAGCTTCTTCCCTGCTGCTGTCAGACTTTTGAATGGACCTACCTCGCATTAAGTTGATCTTTCTCTACACCCTAGCTATGACTGTAACACTAACATTCTGCACTCTCTCCTTTCCTTCCCTATGAATGGCATGCCTTAGTTGTATTGCGTGCAAGAAACAATACTTTTCGCTGCATACTAATGTGACAATAATAATTCGTGGGGGCACGGTGGAATAGTGGTTAGCACTGCTGCCCCACAAATCCAGGGACCTGGGTTCGATACCCAGCTCAAGTCACTGTCAGGAGTTTGCACATTCTCCCAGTGTCTGCGTGGGTTTCCTCCAGGTGCTCCAGTTTCCCCCCACACTCGAAAGATGTGCAGCTCGGGAGCTTTGGACATGCTAAATTGCCCCTTCGTGCACTGGGTTGCGTAGGTTAGAGGGATTAGTGGGGTAAATGCATGGGGTTACAGGGATAGGGCCTAGGTGGGGTTGTTGTCAATGTGGACTCAATGGGCCAGAGGGCCTCCTTGTGCACTGTAGGGATTTTATGATTCTATGAATAAATCAAACCAAATTCTCACAAAGAGTGGTGTATTTGTGAAACTCACTGCCCCATATTACGGTGAAGTCCAAATTGCATACTTCTTCTCCTAATTCCTATCTTCCCCATCAGATCAGCCTTGTCAACTGGTGGGCAGGCTCAAATTATTGAATGACCTAGCCCATTCTTTCTGATGTCACCAAGACTGGTGGAGTAGTGGATGAGGTGGAGGGCTCTTGTAGGCTGCAAAGAGACATTGATAGGATGCAGAGCTGGGCAGAAATGTGGCAGATGGAGTTTAACCCTGATAAGTGTGAGGTGATTCATTTTGGTAGGACAAACTTGAATGCGGATTATAGGGTCAACGGCAGGGTTCTGAGGAATGTGGAGGAACAGGGAGATCTTGGGGATTCATATCCACAGATCTCTGAAGGTTGCCACTCAAGTGGATAGAGTCGTGAAGAAGGCTTATAGTGTGTCAGAGTTTGTTAACAGGGGGTTTGAGTTTAAGAGCCATGGGGTTATGCTGTAACTATACAGGACCTTGGTGGGATCACATTTGGAATATTGTGTGCAGTTCTGGTCACCTCACCATAAGAAGGATGTGGAAACATTAGAGAGGGTGCAGAGGAGATTTACCAGGATGCTGCCTGGTTTGGAGGGTAGGTCTTATGAGGGAAGGTTGAGGGAGCTGGGGCTTTTCTCTTTGGAGCGGAGGAGGATGAGAGGCGACGTAATAGAGGTTTATAAGATGATGAGGGGGATTGATAGAGTGGACGTGCAGAGACTATTTCCTCGGGTGGATGTAGCTGTTACTAGGGGGCGTAACTATAAGGTTGATGGTGGGAGATATAGGAGGGATGTCCGAGGGAGATTCTGCACTCAGAGAGTGGTTGGGGTGTGGAACAGACTGCCTGCTGTGATAGCGGAGTCGGACACTTTAGGAACTTTCAAGCGGTAATTGGATAGGCACATGGAGCACTCCAGAATGATAGGGAGTGGGATAGCTCGATCTTGGGTTCGGACATAGCTCGGCACAACATTGAGGGCCAAAGTGCCTGTACTGTGCTGTAATGTTTCTATGTTTCTAATTCTTGTGTTATTCTGTTCCTGTGATCTATAACCTGCTGTGTAATACTTCACAATGTACCCTTGCAAAGCTGCCAAATCTGCAAATATTTCAATGACTTATTAAGTGGTCTTTCGCATTCAGATACTTTGGATCTGGGTTTGGTATCCAGGCTTTCATCAGCACAATACTAGATTCTATTTTTACAACCCTGTTAGGGACCAGTAACTTTCTGCTTAAAATAGACAAAGTTAAAAATCCCAGGTACTTACGAAAGGAAGAAGATTCCATTGTTTTTAAACAAAGAGAATAATATTCACTACACAAATCCAAAACAGTAAAGCAATTTGTCTATCTTATATTCCAATCTTCAGAATTAGGAACATGTGAATTAACAGGTTGCTTGTAACTGAACACATTGCACTGCATATTAAGTGGCAGATGCAACCAAGACCAGTATCACAGGTCTCTGAGCAACACACCCAGGCGTCAGTGTCCAGAGCAAGCGACAAAATCTCCAGGACGGCACCATGGTCAACACTGCTGCTTCACAGTGCCAGGGACCCAGGCTCAATTCCGGCCTCTGGTCACTGTCTGTGCAGAGTTTGCACATTCTCCCCATGTCTGAACATAAGAACATAAGAAATAGGAGCAGGAGTAGGCCATCTAGCCCTTCGAGCCTGCCCCGCCATTCAATAAGATCATGGCTGATCTGAAGTGGATCAGTTCCACATTCCCGCCCTCTCCCCATAACCCTTAATTCCCTTGTCCGTCAAAAACCTATCTACCCGTGACTTAAATATATTTAGCGAGGTAGCCTCCACCACTTCAACGGGCAGAGAATTCCAGAGATTCACCACCCTTTGAGTGAAGAAGTTCCTCCTCAACTCTGTTCTAAACTGCCCCCCCCCTTATCTTGAGGCTGTGCCCTCTAGTCCTGCTGTCCTTTCTGAGCGGGTCTGCATCGGTTTCCTCCCACACTCCAAAGATGTGTGGGTTAATTAATTTCCAGAATTAATTTCCCCGTGGTTTCAGGGAGTTTAGCAAAGTAAATATATGAGGTTGCAGGGATAGGGCCTGGGTGGGATTGTTGTCATTGCAGATTTGACAATACAGCAATGGTTTCATGGTCATCAGTAAATTCTTAATTCCAGACTATTTTATTGAATTCAAATTTCGGCATTTGCCATGGTGGGATTTGAACCTGGGTACACAGATCATTAACTGAGTTGTGGGGTCAATAGTCTAGCGATAATACCACCAGGCCTCTTGGTCATATGTATCAGATAAAGATAGAATGGAGAACTTTCTAAAGAGTGAAAAGTAGAAGTCCAAAAAGACTTGGAGGTACGGATGCACAGACATCCTGAACAAGTCCAGAAAATAAACAGAAAGGCTAATGGATTAAAGTTTTTAAAGTTTGAAAATTTATTTATTAGCGTCATAAGTCGGATTATATTAACACTGCAATGAAGTTACTCTGAAAATCCCCTAGTGGGTGACACGGTAGCACAGTGGTTAGCACTGCTGCTCCACAGCTCCAGGGACCTGGGTTCAATTCCCAGCTCGGGTCACTGTCTGTGTGGAGTTTGCACATTCTCCCCGTGTCTGCGTGGGTTCCCTCCGGGTGCTCCAGTTTCCTCCCACAGTCCAAAGATGTGCGGGTTAGGTTGATTGACCATGCTAAAATTGCCCCTTAGTGTCCAGGGATGCGTAGGTTAGAGGGATTAGTGGGTAAAAATGTTGGGATATAGGGTAAGGCCTGGGTGGGTCAGTGTAGACTCGATGGGCCGAAGGGCCTCTTTCTGCAGTGTAGGATTCTATGATTATGATAGTTGCCACACTCCTGTTTGGGTACACTGAGGGAGAATTTAGCATGGTCAATGCACCTAACCTCGGGGATCTACAGTAGAGTACAAATGGACCATAGCAACCATGCATCAGTCGGACTAGGCCCGGTTTAGTCTGCACTTAGACTCCTGTGTTCAGATCAGGGCACTATATCTTAGGAAGGGCTTATTGGCCTTGGAGGGAACATGGCGTATATTTACCAGCATGAAACCAGCACTCCCCTGGTTAAATTATGGGGAGAGTTTATACAAAATATGGCTGTGCTCCTCCTCAGATCATAGAGGATTAACAAGTGTTTGGATACGAGCTTTCAAGCTGTTCAAGGGAACGGAGAGCGTAGGCAGAGGGAAGCTATTTCTGCTACTTTGAAAATCGAGGGAAATTGTCTAACAATTCGAGACTGACTCCTCAGGAATGAATTGATGAAACATTCGTTCACACAACTGATGCTAGCAGTTTGGAATTCTCTTCAACAAATGTGGTTTAATGAGGTTACACCAACTGTTGATGTTATAGAACATAGAACACTACAGCACAAACAGGCCCTTCGGCCCACAAGTTGTGCCGATCATATCCATACCTATCAGGCCTATCTATAACTCTCAATCCCATTAAATTCCATGTACTCATCCAGAAGTCTCTTAAAATACCCCAGCGAGTTCGCCTCCACCACCACCGATGGCAGCCGATTCCATTCACTCACCACCCTCTGAGTGAAAAACTTACCCCTGACATCTCCTCTGTACCTGCTCCCCAGCACATTAAACCTGTGTCCTCTCGTAGCGCCCATTTCAGCCCTGGGAAATAGCCTCCAAGAATCCACCCTATCTATTCCTCTCAACATCTTATAAACCTCTATCAGGTCACCTCTCAACCTTCGTCTCTCCAGGGAGAAGAGACCTAGCTCCCTCAACCTATCTTCATAAGGCATGCCTCCCAATCCAGGTAACATCCTTGTAAATCTCCTCTGCACCCTCTCAATAGCTTGTTAACCAAAGTTCTTGAGTTGTATGAAGCGAACTTTTGCATTGGAGTTCAGTGACAATCTCATAAATGGAAGAACAGATTTAATGGTCTCTTTCTATTCTTAGCATTACTGCTTTAGAGGAACCTGAATTCGATTCCTGCCTCGGGTCACTGTCTGTGTGGAGTTTGCATGTTCTCCCCATGTCTGCGTGGGCTTCCTCCGGGTGCTCCGGTTTCCTCCCACAGTCCAAAGATGTGCGGGATAAGTGGATTGGCCGTGCAGAATTGACCTTACTGTCGGGGGGATTAGCAGGGTAAATAGGTGGGTGTACCATAGGGATTCCATGATTCCCAGGTGGGATTTAATGGCCTCGCACGTCTCAAAACCATAAAATCATGCCCAAGGCCAGTTTCCATGATCTGCCCCTCTCCTACTCCCATTCCCCTGGCGAGCAGGACGGTAAAACTGAATAACCCGTTTCTGTGTGGGTTTCCTCTGGGTGCTCCAGTTTCCTCCCACACTCCAAAGATGTGCTGGTTAAGTGGATTGGCCGTGTAAAATTGCTCCTTAGTGTCCCAAGATGTGTAGGTTAGGGGCATTAGTGGGGTAAATAATTGGGGTTACGGGAACAGGTCTGGGGGATCACATGGGGTTACAAGGATAGGGCCGGGGTGGGATTGTTGTCAGTGCAGACTCGATGGGCTGAATGGCCTCTTCTGCACTGTAGGGATTCTATGAAAGCTAAATCAGACTCCTTTCAACCATCCTTCAAATGGTGTCCCTGGCTTCTCACTATTAATTGGTATTCTTTTTATTAATTTATAGGATGTGGGTGTCGCTGCCTGGGCTGGCATTTATTGCCCCTTGAGACGGCGGTGGTGAGCTCCCTTCTGGAATGCCTGCACTCCCTGTGGTGTAGGTACACCCACTGTGCCATTAGGGAGGGAGTCCCAGGATTCTGACAGCAGTGAAGGAACGGCGATTCCCAAGTCAGGATGGTGAGTGACTTTGAGGGGAGCTTGCAAGTGGTGGTGATCCCAGGTGCCTGCTTCCCTTCTCCTTCGAGATGGTTTGGATTTGGAAGATGCTGCCTAAGAAACATTGGTGAGTTGCTGCAGTGCATCTTGTAGGTGGTACACATGGTTGCCACTCTGTGTGTCAGGAGTTTGGAAGGGGGGTCCAGTCAAGCAGGCTGCTTTGTCAAATCATAGAACCCTACAGTGCAGGAAGAGGCCCTTCGGCCCATCGAGTCTGCACCGAACACCATCCCACCCAGGCCCTACCCCCATATCCCTACATATTATACCCATTAATCACTCTAACCTACACATCCCTGGATACTAAGGGGCAATTTCCTTAGCATGGCCAATCAAACTAACCCGCACATGTTTGGACTGTGGGAAGAAACTGGAGTACCTGGGGGAAACCCACGCAGACACGAGGAGAACATGCAAACTCCACACAGACAGTGACCCGAGCCTGGAATGGAACCCAGGACCCTGGAGCTGTGAAGCTAACCACTGTGCTACTGTGGATGGTATTGAGTTCTTGAGTGTTGTTGGAGCTGCACCCATCCAGGCAAGTGGAGACGATTTCATCACACTCCTGACTTGTGCCTGGTAGATGGTGGACAGACTTTGGGGAGTCTGGAGGTGAGTTACTCACCGCTGTATTCCCAGCCTCTCTCCTGCTTTTGTACCTACAGTATTTACATGGCTAGTCCCGTTCAGTTTCTGGTCAATGCTAACCCCCCAGGACGTTGATAGTGGGGGGTTTCAGCGGGGATAAAGCTATTGAATGTCAGGGGGTGATGGTTCAATATGGGCGGCACGGTGGCACAATGAGTTAGCACTGCTGCTTCACAGCTCTGGGGTCCTGGGTTCGATTCCCGGCTCGGGTTGCTGTCTGTGTGGAGTTTGCACATTCTCCTCGTGTCTGTGTGGGTTTCCTCCGGGTACTCCGGTTTCACCCCACAGTCCAAAGATGTGCGGGTTGGGTTGATTGGTTATGTAAGAAATTGCCCCTTAGTGTCCAGGGATGCGTGGATTAGAGGGATTAAAAACAAAGAGAACAAAGAACAACCCAGCACGGGAAACAGGCCCTTCGGCCCAACGAGCCCGCGCCGCCGCATCACCCTACACCTATTCTACCCTACATGTCTACGAATGGAACCCTACTCAGTCAGATTCAGGGAAGAAATAGTGTCAATTTGGTAAAAACCGATTAGCCTAAGAGCACATCTTTGGGGTGTGGGAGGAAACCGGAGCGCCCGGAGGAAACCCACGGGGGTTAGTGGGTATGATATGGGGGGTAGGGCCTGGGTGGGATTGTGTTGGGTGCAGACTCGATGGGCCGAAGGGCCTCTTCCTGTACAATAGGATTCTATAGATTCTAAGTTGTTGGAGATGGTCATTGCCTGGCATTTGTATGGCATGGCCGTTTCTTGCTACTTGTCAACCCAAGCTTGGATATTGTCCCAATCTTGTTGCACTTGAACATGGACTGTTTCAGTATCTGAGGAGTGGCGAATGGTGCTGAACGTTGTGTAACCATCAGCGAACATCCCCACGTCTGACTTATGATGGAGGGAAGGTCATTGATGAAGCAGCTGAAGATTGTTGGGTCTAGGGCACTACCCTGAGGGACTCCTACAGGGATGTCCTGAGACGATTGACCTCCAATCACCACAACCATCTTTCTTTGTGCCATCCAACCAGCAGAGATTTTGCCCCCTGATTCCCATTGATTCCAGTTTCGCTTGGGCCCCTTGATGCCACGCTTGGTGGAACGCGATCTTGGTGTCACGGGTAGTCACTCTCACCTCACCTCTGGAGTTAGGTTCTTTCGTCCATGTTTGAACCAAGGCTGTAATGAGGTCAGGAGCTGAGTACCCCTGACAAAGGCCAAACTGAGCATCGCTGCGCAGTGTAAGCTGGCGTACAGTTTGACACTTCCAATTATCGAGGCAAACATTGCGATTAACGGGCCTCATAGTCAGTTTACATCAAATCCCTGGGAGCTGTCGGCACAGAGGAATTGTCAGCAACTTGTTTTTATGTAAGTCCTTTCAGCTGATGCTGAAACTGGCTCAAATTGATCAGTAGGCTTGAGAGAGCCATCAGTCTTTAATGAGGCAGTTTGGGTTGGATTGGCTCGAAGCCTCTATAAAATTGATGGTTAATTCGCAACCGCGAGTATCCCCTGGGAGGAAAATTATCAGGCCATTAAAAAAATATTTGTGCATTTATGTTCATTTTTTGGTTAGCGCATAATGGAAATACTGGAGATGCAATTAAAAAAGAGAGCAGATTGAGTAACAATCGACATAGAAACAGAAGATAGGAGGAGGAGGAGGCCATTCAGCCCTTCGAGCCTGCTCCGCCATTCATCACGATCATGGCCGATCATCCCAACTCAATAGCCTCATCCTGCTTTCTCCCCATAACCTTTGATCCCATTCGCCCCAATATCCAGCTGCCTCTTGAGTACATTCAATGTTTTGGCATCAACTACTTCCTGTGGGAATGAATTCCACCGGGTGAAGAAATGTCTCCTCATCTCCGTCCTAAATGGTCTACCCCGAATCCTCAAGACTGTGACCCCCTGGTTCTGGACTCCCCCCACCCTCAGGGACATCCTCCCTGCGTCTATCCTGTCAGAATTTTATAAGTCTCTGTGAGATCCCCCCTCAAGCATCATTTGATTGGGTAAGGGGTGAAATTAGCGGGGCAAAATGCGGGGTTACAGGTGGCATTGTTGTCGGTGCAGGCTCGATGGGCTGAATGGCCTCCTTCTGCTCTGTAGGGATACCATGAACCCACAGGCACGGTAGATTGAACTGGATTCTTAGATTGAATTCTTCAGCATTCATCAAAACATGCTCATAGAACCCTACAGTGCAGAAAGAGGCCCTTCGGCCCATCAAGTCTGCACTGACCACAATCCCACCCAGGCCCTACCCCGATATCCCTACATATTTTATACACTAATCCCTCTAACCTACACATCCCTGGACACTAAAGGGCAATTTTAGCATGGCCAATCAACCTAACCAGCACATCTTTGGACTGTGGGAGGAAACCGGAGTACCTGGAGGAAACCCACACAGACATGAGGAGAATGTGCAAACTCCACACAGACAGTGACCCGAGCCGGGAATCGAACCCAGGTCCCTGGAGCTGTGAAGCAGCAGTGCTAACCACTGTGCTACCCTGCCGTCCCATGTTGGGTAACCTAATTCCCTAAACCTAAAATTCCAGATTGATATTCCAACACAGTAGAACTGCCACACTGTCTGTGGTGTTCTCATTCACATGGGGTGTTAAACCATGTCTGTCATTTTAGATGGGTGTGGATCTCGGAGGACTGTTTGGAGGAAGGGCCTTGGGTGTTGCCCCTTGACTCCTGGCCAACATTTACCCCCGACTAACATCACACAAAAAAAGCCAGATGATTTGGTTATTTCACTGTTAGCTGTGAGAGCTTGCTGTGCACAAATTGGCCCCCGTGTTTGTCAAACCGCAACACTTCACAGAGTACCCTATGATTCTGTGTAATCTTATGATTCTGTAGGAGGGAATGAACAAACTGAGTCTCCTGAGTGTGTGTAGGACTTTAACAAAAATGTCTTTATTCAACATATGGCACAGTAGTTAGCACTGCTGCTTCACAGCTCCAGGGTCCTGGGTTCGATTCTCAGCTCAGGTCACTGTCTGTGTGGAGTTTGTACATTCTCCTCGTGTCTGCGTGGGTTTCCTCCAGGTTCCCCAGTTTCCTCCCGCAGTCCAAAGATGTGCTGTTTAGGTTGATTGGCCATGGCTAAAATTGCTCCTTAGTGTCCCGGGATGCATAGGTTAGAGGCTTTAGCAGGTAAAATATGCAGAGACATGGGGGTAGCACCTTGGTGGGATTATGGTCAGTGCAGACTTGATGGGCTGAAGGGCCTCTTTCTGTACTGTCGGGTTCTATGATTCTATGCATGAGGGAGAGCAGAATTTGTGGCTGTAACTACAGCTTGCTTTTAAGCTACTCTAATCATTGGGTCGTACACATTCTTACACCCTTCTTGAATTACATTTCGATTGGGCTGTCAGATTGTTACTTTGAATTGGTTGCACTTCTGTTTTTGATCTTGCTATATGGTTCCATTGTCCTGTGTGCTTTAGCTTTTAATTGCTTTCTGGACATCTCCCTTCTACCTGTCTACAATATCAAAGCATTGTGTTTGTCAAAAACTGATTTTGATGGGATGTTAATTGTCCCAGCTCCTGGATGTTTAATTAAGCTTTCAGAGGCATGGCAGTTCCTCCAGATTTTTTGGAGCCTTGGCAATTGATATCAACTCTCATATGGTTGTTGTAACCCTGGAGCAATATCGTCTGGGGTGTAACTGTTGTGGTGCTGTCTGAGATATAATTACTTGTATTTTGTCCTGTTTGCCTGCAATGAGCATAGATACTAAAGTGCTGCCTTTTTAACCCTTTCCAAACTCTCCCCTCCTGCTGTGTCCCACACTCCCTGGGTTTTGCCCTACCCCATAGGCTGTAAAACACTTTTGGATATCCTGAGGCAACAAAATCATAAAACGCCTACAAATGCAGAAGGAGGCCATTCGGCCCATCGATATTATACCACCAACAATCCTATCCAGGCCCTATTCCCGTAACACCACACATTCACCCTGCTTAATCCCCCTGACATTAAGGGGCAATTTAGCATGACCTAACCTGCACATCTTTGGACTGTGGGAGGGAACCGGAGCATCCGGAGGAAACCCACGCAGACACGGGGAGAACGTGCAAACTCCACGCAGACGGTGACCCGAGGTCGGAATTGAACCTGCGTCCCTGGCGCTGTGAGGCAGCAGCGCTAACCACTGTGCCACCGTGCCAGGGCTTTGTAAGTACAAGTCTTAATTTTAAAACCTGAAGCTTTGATAAATTGTGAGCCTGAAATCGACCAGTTCACACAAATGGGGGAATATAGTATGTGAAAACTGTAGCATCGCAAGGAGGGCAAAAGGAAAACATTACTCATGGCTACAAAGAGGCAATGTGTCAGAATAATTCATAAGCTAATAAATTTAATTCACCAGCACTAGATGGAGCAGAGAGCTCTGGAGGTTCATGTACACAATCACTGACAGTGGTCGTTTAGGTTGATATAAAGGCTCTCGAGATGCAAACAGCCTTTGAATACAAAAACAGGGAACTGGATGGATTGGAGAAGCTAGGGTTGTTTTCATAGAATCCCTACATTGCAGAGAGAGGCCATTCAGCCCATTGAGTCTGTGCTGACTCTCTGGCGGAACACCTTACCCAGGCCCAGCCCCCTGCCCTTTCTCTGTAGCTCCACATATTTACCTCTCTAATCCACACACCTTGGGACACCAAGGGGCAACTTAGCACTGGCCAATTCACCCAACTTGCACATCTTTGGAGTGTGGGAGGAACATAGAAACATAGAAGATAGGAGCAGGAGGAGGCCATTTGGCCCTTCAAGCCTGCTCCACCATTCATCACAATCATTGTCCAATGCAACAGCCTCATCCTGCTTTCTCCCCATAATCTTTGATCCCATTCACCCCAAGTGCTACATCCAACAGCCTCTTGAATACATTCAATGTTTTGGCGGCAACTGCTTCTTGTGGTAATGAATTCCACAGGCTCACCACTCTTTGGGTGAACAAATGTCCCCTCACCTCCATGCTAAATGGTCCACTTCAAATCCTCAGACTGTGACCCCTGGTTCTGGACTCCCCCCACCATCAGGAATCTCCTCCCTGCATCTACCCTGTCTCGTCCTGTTAGAATTTTATAAGTCTCTGTGAGATCCCCCCTCTTTTGTCTGAACTTCAGCAAGAACAATCCTAACCCAGTCAATCTCTCCTCGTACATCAGTCCCACCATCCCCGGAATCAGCCTGGTACAGCCCGGCATAACCAGGCAACAACGAAAGAAAACAAATTCAAAATCTTTGCTTACAACCGCAGGGATCATGATTAAAAAAAAAAACTTTTTAAAGATACATAAACATCACTACACAGGCAGTCACCCAAGCTGGGAATTAAACCGGGTTCCTGGCACTGTGAGGAGGCAGTTCTAGCCACTGTGCCACTCTCGGTAGAGAGAAGTGTGAGAGATTTGATGGAGGTGCTATAAACCGTGAGGTGTCTATACAGAGTAGATAGGGAGTAACCTTTCCCTTTGGTAGAAGGATTGAGAACCAGAGTGCACGGATTTAAGCTGATTGGCAAAAAATAAAATGGAAACGTGAGGAAAAATGCGAGCGACGAGGATCTGGAATGCACTGCCTGGAAGAGATATGTTTGACCAAGGCTTTCCCTAATATTTGAAGGTCTGTGAGGAAAAGGTGTGGGAATGGGATTAGCTGAGTTGTTATTGCCATGAGCCAGAATGGGCACAGCAGCGCAAGGTGCCCTCGAATTTGCCATAACCAGTCCATGATTCCAAGCTTACAAGAAAACTTTGGCACGTCGCGTACAAAATTATGAGACGTAGATGGGTCAATGGGAAGGAACCTTCCCCCTTCGTAGAGGGGTCAGTAACGGGCGGGTGGGGGGCATAGATTTAAGGTAAGGGGTTTTGAGAGGGTTTGAGGAAAATCTTTTTCACCCGGAGGCTAGTGAGAATCCAGAATCTCACTGCTTGAAAGCGTGCTGGAGGCCGGAAGCCTCCCAAGGAAAATGAGCACCTGAAATGCACGGATACGGACTAAGTGTTGGAAAATGGCCCCCCACCAATCCCACCACACCCTCCCTAACAGTACAAACCTCATCCTATTTCCAGTTATCTTTAGCTCTGAGGAAAGTTCATCCAGACACAGAACATTGGCTCTGTTTTCTCACACAGCTGCTGTCAGACCTGCTGAGATGCCAGCAGTTTATATTCTTCTTATTTATCAAGCTAATAAGAACATAAGAAATAGGAGCAGGAGTAGGCCATCTGGCCCTTCGATCCTGCCCCACCATTCAATAAGATCATGGCTGCTCTGAAGTGGATCAGTTCCACTTTCCCACTTTCTCCCCATAACCCTTAATTCCCTTGTCTATCAGAAACCTATCTACCCGTGACTTAAATATATTTAGCGAGGTAGCCTCCACCACTTCAACGGGCAGAGAATTCCAGAGATTCACCACCCTTTGAGTGAAGAAGTTCCTCCTCAACTCCGTTCTAAACTGCACCCCCCTTTATCTTGAGGCTGCGCCCTCTAGTCCTGCTATCCTTTCTAAGCGGGAAGAATCTCTCTACCTCTACCCTATCCATCCCCTTCATTATCTTATACATCTCTATAAGATCCCCCCTCATCCTTCTAAACTCCAACGTTAATACTGGGTTTCGATTTAGACTTAGCCATCGAGCAAAAGGAATTTGACACAAATTTATTCTGCGCCTATCTGATCATATCACATATCCTTAACTTATTCCTTCTTACTGAGGCTCGAGTGGTTTTGCCTTTCAACGACCTCCTGTCCCCTTCTGGGGCGGTACAATGGCACAGTGGTTAGCACTGCTGCCCCAGGGACCCCGGGTTCAATTCCTGGCTCGGGTTGCTGTCCGTGTGGAGTCTGCACATTCTCCCCGTGTCGGCGTGGGTCTTCTCCGGTTTTCTCCCACACTCCGAAGATATGCGGGTTAGATGGATTGGCCATGCTAAATTGCCCCTACTGTCAGGGGATTGGCAGGGTAAATATGTGGGGCTACGGGAATGGGGCCTGGATGGGATAGTGGTCAGTGCAGACTCGATGCACTGTAGGGGCTAACAAAGATACCGGAGAGACTTGAGGCTTGGTTAAAAATTTTCCCTTTAAAAGTTGGAAAGTTAGCAGAGCGAACAAGCTGGAGAGAAAGTTGACATCCAAGGATAGATAAAAAGGCAGGGGCCAAGCCAAGATTCCATCCTGAATACATCATCCTCGCAAAGTTTTAATTAGTGTTTTCCAAATTCATCACACACTCCGCATTATCAATTGCAAATCAACTGTAACAACAGGGTATCGTAGAATCCCTACAGCGCAGAAGTAGGCCATTCGGCCCATTGAGTCTGCACCGACAACAATCCCACCCAGGTCCTATTCCCGTAACCCCCTGCATCTACCTCAGCTATTCTCCCTGAGGGGCAACTTAGCACGGCCAATCCACCTAACCCGCACATCTTTGGAGTGTGGGGAGAAACCGGAGCAGATGTGGAGGAAATGTGCAAAATCCCCACAGACAGCGACCCAAGCCAGGAATCAAACTGGGGTCCCTGGTACTAACCACAGTGCCACTGTGCACCCCTTGCTCATTTGGAAGTACCATTCTCTACAATCATCCTCCCCTCTGCATCTTTTATGGTGCGAAACTCAAGACCCCTCTGATCATCAACTAGCTCACTAGGCCTTTTTGTAAGATGTCAATCCAGAGGGTAAGTGTTAGCCAGGAACAGCCAACTCTCCTGCTCCTACGGGGTTGTAACAGGCTTTGGGATAAGGTCGTGCTAGCCGCAAACTTTTGTGTCATTCTTTCTGAAGACAAACAATAAATTCCACACTGACTTCACCCAAAGAGGGTCTTGTACTTATGCAGCATCTCTCATGACTTCAGGATATGCCAAATGGTGAAGGATTTTTTCAAAGTGCTATCAGGGGAGGTGATGGCCTAATAATATTATCTCCAGGCTATTAATCCAGAAGCCAGAAGAGAAAAGGCTGGAAAATCTCAGCAGTTCTGGCAGCATCTGTAAGGAAAGAAAAGAGCTGACGTTTCGAATCCAGATGACTCTTTGTCAAAGCTGTCAACTGGACTCGAAACATCAGTTCTTTTCTCTCCTTACAGATGCCGCCAGAACTGCTGAGATTTTCCAGCCTTTTCTCTTTTGGTTTCAGATTCCAGCATCCGCAGTCATTTGCTTTTTACTTATTAATCCAGAAACTCAGCTCATGTTCGGGTTCGAATCCCACTACGGCAGATGGTGGAATTTGAATTCAATAAAAAAATCTGGAATTAAGGATATGCTGATGACCATGAAGTTGTTGTCAATTGTCAGAAAAACCCAGCTGATTCACTAATGTCCTTCAGGGAAGGAAATCTGCCATCCTTACCTGGTCTGGCCTACGTGTGACTTCAGAGCCACAGCAATGTGGTTGACTCTCAACTGCCCTCCGAAACAGAGACCGAGCCATTCATTTGTATCAATCACTCAAGGAAACAGTTCAACAACACCTTCTCAAGGGCAACGAGGGTTGGGCAATAAATGCAGGCCAGCCAGCGACGCCCATGTCCCACGAACGAATTAAACAGGAAGTATGAAGTGTGGCAGCCAACTTGTACACAGCAAGCTCCCACAAAGAGAAACGTGACAGAAAGATCATCCCTATTGCTGTGATTGAGGTTGAAAGGAATATATATTGACCCGAGCACTTCTTTAACACAGAATCATAGAGGTTTACAGCATGGAAACAGGCCCTTTGGCCCAACTTGTCCATGCTGCTCAGTTTTTAACCACTAAACTAATCCCAATTGCCTACATTCAGCCCATATCCCTCTATACCCATCTTACCCATATCTGAATGCTTTTTAAAAGACAAAACTATACCCACCTCTACTACTGCCTCTCATTCCAGATACTCACCACCCTCTGTGTGAAAAAATTGCCCCTCTGGACCCTTTTGTATCTCTCCCTTCTCATCTTAAGCCTGTGCCCTCTAGTTTTAGAGTCTCCTATCTTTGGGAAAAGAGGTTGAATATCTAACTGATCTTTGCCCCTCATTATTTTATAGACCTCTATAGATCTATAAGATCACCCCCTAAGCCTCCTGCACTCCTGAGAAAAGAATGCTTTAATTCCCTACAACATTCTCTGCCTAGGATCATTCAGAAAGGGAGAGTGGAATTCATAGAATCCCTACCGTACAGAAAGAGGCCATTCGGCCCATTGATTCTGCACCAACCACAACCCCACCCAGACCCTACCCCCATTTCCCACCCACTATCCACACATCTCAGGACACTAAGGGTCAATTTTAGCATGGCCAATCAACCCACACATCCTTGGACCGGGGGAGGAAACCGGAGCACCCGGAGAAAACCCACGCAGACACGAGGGGAATGTGCAAACTCCACGCAGACAGTGACCCAAGCCGGGAACTGAACCCAGGTCCTCGGAGTCTGTGAAGCAGCAGCGCTAACCGCTGTGCTACCGTGCCAGCCAGAATTATGACCCAGCATTAGCACACACCCCAGCAGAGATAGGGAAATGGTCAACCTTTGTTGCGGGAAATTGGCCCAGTGTCCAGTGGCTGCTGTGGGATCGTTTACGCCCAGCTGAGACAGCAGGAGGAATGTTAGCTTTAACAAGTCAACCAGCAGACCTGCACCTCAGACAGCGTAGCACTCCCTCAGTACCGCGCGGGAGTGTAAACCTGGATTTTCGCCACTGGACACAGAACCTGCTGGTCACACTGACCCCGGCTGATAGTCGAGCTGAAGTTACACGCCGAATGCTTTCTGTTTCTCCTCCGCGAAAAGAAAGCTTAACTGCGGCGTGAATAAATTACCTTCATAAAAATAAAAACGTCCGCTGCATTAGAAGGAAGCTGCAAATTGCCAAATCTTTCACCACCAGGCCACATGAAATATTTAAAAGGAGCTCTTTAAAATGCTCAACTAGAAGCATTGTGCTACTAAAAAACATAATCTTCCAGATGGCGGCAAAACAATTAAGTCGCAAATATTTTAGAGGCATTATCATGAAATTAACAATGGGACTTCTTTGCAAGGGAAACTGCTTCACAGCATTTGAAGGAGGCCATTTGACCCATTGTTTCCGCTGCTATCTCCTTCCATGAGTCATTCACCTCATGCTACTCCCCCACCGTAACTCCCTACTTGTTTCTTTTTCACATAACAGTGCAATTCCCTTTTTTAATGCCTCAACTGAATCTGCCTCCACCGCAGTCTCAGGCATCCCCAGATCTTAGAAGAACAACACAGCCCAGGAAACAGACCCTTCGGCCCAACGAGCCCGCGCCGCCGTCTTAACATTATGAGCCCCCTCTCCACCCATGACCCTTGTCTAAGCTCATGGCATTCCACATTGAGGGAAGACTAATTTAAGGATGATTTGTTACACCATTCAGCCTAAGAGCACATCTTTGGGATGTGGGAGGAAACCGGAGCACCCGGAGAAAACCCACGCAAGCATGGGGAGAATGTGCAAACTCCCGCAGACACTGGCCCAAATCCATGTATCTGCACAGCAAACAGTCACTGAGCTGTCGTGTTGCCCAGCATCTGGTCCAGTTTAAGTGTACACTAACGACGTGAAGCGCTAGGCCAATCTCGAAACAACCAAGAGCAGCCCTCGTACGACCCATAGCCTGTATGCCCCTTGTGGGACAACACCCACTTAACCACTCTTAACCCCCTTCCATCTAGAAGGACAAGGGCAGCAGGTACATGGGAACACCACCACCTGCAAGTGCCCCTCCCAGCCACTCACCCATCCAGAGGTCCGGGTTTTGCCCTGGTGATAGGGGTTCTAATCCAGTGCTGAGGGAGTGCTGCATTGTCAGAGGTCAGTGCGGAGTTATTTATTTCTTTTTGGATCCTAGGGGCTACTAACCAAGTTTGTGCCACCTATTCTCATAATTAAACCTTTAACGGTTTGTTGTAATTCCCTGTTCCTTCACAGTTGCTGGGTCAAAATCCTGGAATGCCCTCCCTAACGGCACTGTGGGTCAACCCCCAGACTGCAGCGATTCAAGGAGGCAGCTCACCACCACCTTCTCCAGGGTAGCTTGGGATGGACAATAATTGCTGGTGTAGCCAACAATGCCCATGCCCCACAAATGAATAAAAAATCGAGCGTGAAAAAGTTTCTCCTCGTGTCTCCATCGCTTCTTCTGCCAATTACTTTTATTCTGTACCCTCTCATTCTTGGTCCTTTTACGAGTGGGAGCAGTTTCTCCCTCTCTACTCTCTCCAGCCCCCTCATGAATTTTGAACATCTCTATCAAATCTCCTCTTAGCTTTCTTCTCTCCAAGGGGAACAGTCCCAGCCTCTCCAATCTCTCCTCATCGCTGAAGTTTCTCATCCCATCCTTGTGAATCATTTCCGCACTCTCTCCAATGCTTTCCTATATTCTGTTCCTATGTATCCGGCCTTTTCACAGACAGAAGCTGACTTGCTGCGTCCCGCCAGGAATTTAGAGGCAGAGAAACATCAAAACGAGAAGCAGGAGTAGGCCACTTGGCCCTTCGAGCCTGCCCCGCCATTCATTTCGATCATGGCTGATCATCAAATTCAATATCCTGAATCCCCCCCTCCCCCCATATCCCTTGATCGTACTGTTAGAAAAAAATTGTTGAACATAAGGGAATTAAGGGTTATGGGCGGTTAAGTGGAGTTGAGTCCATGAAAAGATCAGCCATGATCTTATTGAATGGCAGGGCAGGCTCGAGGGGCCAACTCCTGCTCCTAGTTCTTATGTTCTTATCCCTTTAGCCCCGAGAGCTATATCTAATTTCTTCTTGAAATCACGCAACATTTCGGCCTCAACTCCATTCTGTGGGAGTGAATTCCACACATTCACCACCCTCTGGGGTGAAGAAATTTCTCCTCACCCTCAGTTCTAAAAGGTTTACCCCTTATCCTCAAACTATGACCCCCTAGTTCTAGACTCCCCCCACCATGGGGAACATCCTTTCTGAATCTAACCCTGTCCGAATTTTATAAGCTTCTATGAGATCCCCTCTCATCCTTGTAAACTTTAGCGGATATAATCCTAACCAAACTCGTGGCCGGAATCCTACCGCCCCTGCCCGCCGCGGGAATTGGAGCGGGCAAGGGGCAGGGCATGGGAAGACCCATTGACTTTGGGTGGGGTTTTATGGTTTCGGGGCGGGTGAGGCTATTAAAAAACCCGCCCAGTCTCTCTTCCTGATTATATTTCCGACTCCCAATTTAAGCTCTTTCTGCCTTTCTAATGAACGTGCGTACGCTTTCTGAGTTATCTCTGTAATTAACTTGCCCTTATAAACCCAGCAATATTTGTGATTGTATCAGGGAGCCTGCAGTAGGAAGGGAAGATGCAATCTAATCTAAAGAAAATTGGAACTTGTGGCAGGATTACTCCCCCCCTCCACCCCCCCACCTGCTGTTCCAACTAATGTGCACTCATTCGCCTGCACTTTGTAACATTTCTTCATCTCTTCCTGAATATTAAACCGTATGTGGTCTGTATTTGCATAATGCGACTTCCAGTCTAATGATCTGATTAGAGTTCCGTTAGCGAGGTGACAGAATGCTAAATTATCCTGACATTTTGGCGCAGTAAAATATCGGATGACTTGCTATCTTCAGGGCAAGATCAGGCAAGATGCAGCCATCTTTATTATTCCGTGTACTTGAGTACACGGTAATTTTTGGTTTTGTTTGTCAGGCAGGTCCTCTGTTGGGATTTGTGCATCATTGTACACTCACTGTAACCATCCTTGGGCTTATGTTCTCCCCGTGTCTGTGTGGGTTTCTTCCAGATGCTCCGGTTTCCTCCCCACAGTCGGAAAGACATGATGGATTGATGCATTGGCCATGCTAAATTCTCCCTCAGTGTACCTGGACAAACACCAAGTTTGATTGAATTTATTGTTGTCACATGTATACAGTGAAAAGTATTGTTTCTTGCGTGTTATGCAGACAAGGCATACCACTCATAGAGAAGGAAAGGAGAGAGTACAGAATGTGGTGTTACAGTCATTGCTAGGGTGTAGAGAAAGATCAACTTAGTGCGAGGTAGGTCCATTCAAAAGTCTGATGGCAGCAGGGAAGAAGCTGTTCTTGAGTCAGTTGGTACGTGACCTCAGACTCTTGTATCCTTTTCCCGACAGAAGAAGGTGGAAGAGAGAATGTCCGGGGTGCGTGGGGTCCTTAATTATGCTGGCTGCTTTTCCGAGGCAGCGGGAAGTGTAGACAGAGTCAATGAATGGGAGGCTGGTTTGAGCGATGGATTGGGCTACACTCACAACCCTTTGTAGTTCCTTACGGTCTTGGGCAGAGCAGGAGCCCATACCAAGCTGTGATACACCCAGAAAGAATGCTTTCTGTGGGGCATCTGTAGAAGTGTGGCAACTGGGGATTTTCACAAGCCTGCTGTGACACTAATAAATAAACTTTAAAAAATCCTACCCCCCCCACGCCCCTGCCACTTCTGCCATCGAAATTTATTTCCAATGCATGCATTCTCTCTTCCACCTTCTTCTGTTGGGAAAAAGATACAAAAGTCTGAGGTCACGTACCAACCGACTCAAGAACAGCTTCTTCCCTGCTGCCATCGGACTTTTGAATGGACCTACCTCGCATTAAGTCGATCTTTCTCTACACCCTAGCTATGACTGTAACACTACATTCTGTACTCTCTCCTTTCCTTCTCTATGAGCCGTCTTTCTGAGGTTATTCACATTTGTTGTGTGTGTTTATAACATGCGTGCCACACAACCATCACCAGCGCGATAGAATCTAACCAACTCCTCTTGGCGTTCAATAGAATTGCCATCAGTGGAAATCCCCACTGCTAATATCCTGCGGATATTGATCTTTGCTCGATGTGCCTGGATCCATTGACCAGAAACAGAAGAGAACCAGCCAACTAAATATCTCAAGAGCAGGTGAGAGGCTGGGAATCCTGCAGCGAGAAACTCACCACCCTTGGGGAAACAGGGGGAGGGGGGATGGATGGTGGCAGGGTGGTGCCCTCACTGGACCAGTAATCCAGATGCCCAGTTAGACAATAAAGTGCTAGCCTTGCTGGAGAAGCCTACACCTCATGCATAATGATGGTCGCAGAGGCCCCGGGGGGATCGTCAATAGATTTACCCCGTGGGTTTCAAGGAGTATGAGCTCCCTAATTACACGGGCGGTTGCTTGCCCAGTGGAACAAAGAACAAGGAGCAACACAGCACAGGAAACAGGCCCTTCAGCCCTACAAGCCCACGCTGCCCATTTTAACACTCAGTGAGTGCCTCATTCCAATCCTTCTTCTACCTACAACTTTTGTCTACGCCTCTTGGACGCCACAATAAAGGGCGTGCAAATTTAGAGAATTATATGTGCGCCAGATTAAGGGAGATCTAATTTAGGGACAATTTGTTAACACCAATCAGCCTAAGAGCACGTTTTTGGGGTGTGGGAGGAAACCGGAGCACCCGGAGAAAACCCACGCAATCACGGGGAGAATGTGCAAACTCCCGCAGACACCGACCCAAGCCAGAGATCCGACCCGGGTCCCTGTAACTGCGCAGCAAACAGTGATAGTCACTGAGCTGTGGTGTTGCCCGTCAGTTGGTCCAGTTTAAGCGTACACTAACGACGTGAAGCACTAGGCAACTCTCGAAGCCACAGCCAAGAGCAGCCCTGGCACGACCCACCGCGTGTGTGCCCCTCGTTGGACAACAGGGCGGAGAGTGGTCAGAGTGGGAGTTTTAAGCCTGTTACTCTACCTGGAACATTGTTGTAGGTCCCAAGGAAAAGATTACCTGAATGTAAGGTGCTGGTTCTTTGGTTCACAAAGAAGGGTGTTAGTGAAGTCATTTATCCCAATAACCACACCATGAATAGAATTAAAGAAAGTGTCCCTTTTTATTACCCTCCCTCCAAGTTCTAAATAGCTATTTTCTTTTGGTCGCATCTTTGATCCAAACACCTCTGAATTTGATTCATCTGTTAGAATACAAGTAGGCAGCACTGGTCCAAACTTGAACTACTTTTACTGAGCCCCATTTAAAACACATCAGAAAGCAAATACGGATTATTTGAGAGGAGGGAGGCGAAAGAGAGACCAGCCAATGCAGACTTGATCCAAATCTTGCACAGAACAGGACTGAACTGATAACTGTTGCTACAATATATGAATTTTTATCTGGCTTATTGGGGGTGGCACAGTAGCAACGTGGTTAGCACTGCTGCCTCACAGTGCCAGGGATCTGGGTTCGATTCCCGGCTTGGGTCACTGTCAGTGCGGAGTTTGCACATTCTCCCCGTGCCTGCGTGGGTTTCCTCCCGGTTTCCTCCCACACAGTCTGAAATACGTGCCGGTTAGGTGCATTGATCCAAAAGGGCGACTAAAGGGATTTCACAGTAACTTCAATGCAGTGTTAATGTAAGCCTTACTTGTGACTAATAAATAAACTTTAACTTTTGAAAGAGCTGGGCACACATAGGACCTGATTTAATGATCAAATTGCGCCCATTTTTGGGCACAAGAAATTGGTAAATTCGGGCATGAGGTGAGAAGCGTGGTCCGCGCCCGCCTCCATGCTGGTTCCCCCTTTACCAAGGGGCAAAAATGGCCACCATCAGGACTAAAATGGGCACAACATCAATTTAAAAGCATCTGCGGGCATTTACGTTGGCTTAATGGGCTGGACACCCAAACTTACCAGCACTTCCCCTTTTACCACCGCGTTTGCCCATCCAGGATGGGTGCAAAGCAGAAACGGTTCCGCCAAGGTCCAATCCCGACACTCCAGATTCTGAGGAGGCGAGTTCCGAGCCCCCGACAGCTCCCTGACTCAGATCGCTGGTGGTGGAAGGGGTGGGGGGAGGGAGGAGTGGGGGCGAGGTGGGTCAGACGGCTTCCTGGTGGGTGGGGGGGGTGGAGGGAGGTGGGTCAGATGGTTCTCGGGTGGCGGGGGTGGAGGGAGGTGGGTCAGATGGCTCTCTGACTAAGATCAGGGAGGGTGGGGGGGGGACAAGTGTGGGGGGGGCGGAAGTGTCCGCTGCCACTCTGCCTGAGATTGGGGGGGTTGCCGGGGGGGGGATGGGGAGGGGCCCTGAGCAGTCTGGGTGGTGGAGGATGTAGGGGGAACAAGGGGGGGGGGGGGGGGTGTCAGTTATGTTGTGTGGGTGGGGCAATGTGTGTGGGGGCCAGGGGAAGGCATTATCCAGCCTGGCAGCGATGTGGTAAGGGAGAGTTTCTCTATTTCTTTTCTGCGCATGCGCAGTTGGAGGCTCTGATTGGAGTAGCAGTGTTTTGGGTGTGTTAAGACCGGCCTAAAGGCTTCTGCAGCGCGATTGGGAATCGCTGATATTTTTTTCAGGCAGAGTGCGTGTGAGAACAGGAATAAATGTCGGATCTGAAACACTCCCAGTTTCGGGTCCACCCAGCACTTGGGATTAAAATGGTAAAATAGGGGCCATGGCCTCCAACAATTGGTACCTGTGTCACCGTGAAAGCTTCCCTTAGTTGTTTCTACTGATATTGTATTTTCAAACGTAGTCAATTTCTAAACTCTTCCCAGAATTCCCAGTTGAGTTGTGAAACGTGGCTAAGTTAGCTTTAGAGCTTAGCACAGTTAGTTACACAGGCAGGAATTTCTAAAATGAAGTCTTCTAACTGAACCACACCATACAACGGATCCCACACACCCATTGCCTTCCCCCTCGTCCCCCTTGCAGCTCACAGTGTTACGGGTGTGTAACCTTTCCTTCCCTCAGTCATATTTCCCATTGCTGTGGTTCAAAGTGTATTTATTAGTGTCACCAGTACATAAGAACATAAGAAATAGGAGCAGGAGTAGGCCATCTAGCCCTTCGAGCCTGCCCCGCCATCTGTCGTGGCTGACATTAACACTGCTATGAAGCTACTGGACTCCCCCACCATCGGAAACACGCTTTCTGAATCTACCCTGTCTAACCCTGTTAGAATTTTATAAGTTTCTACGAGATCCCCTCTCACTCTTCTAAACTCCAGTGTATATTATCACAACCGATTAATTCGCCACACTCCGGTGCCTGTTTGGGTACACTGAGGGAGAATTTAGCACGGCCAATGCATCTAACCGGCACGTCTTTTAGTCTGTGTGAGAAAACCCACGCAGACATGGGGAGAACATGCTGGCTCCACACAGACAGTGACCCAAGACGGGAATCGAACCCGGGTCCCTGGCGTTGTGAGGCAACAGTGCTAACCACTGTGCCACCGTATCTTTCTCACAACTGGATTTCAGTTGAATTGAACTGATTTGACTTATTATTGTCACATGTATTAGTATACAGTGAAAAGTATTGTTTCTTGCACACTACGCAGACAAAGCATACCGTTCATAGAGTACACAAGGGAGAAGGAAAGGAGGGAATGCAAAATGTGGTGCTACAGTCATAGTTAGGGTGTAGAGAAAGATCAACTTAATATATGGGAGGTCAATTCAAAAATCTGACAGCAGCAGGGTAAAAGTAGCCGTTGAATTGGTTGGTACATGATCTCACTTTTTCCTGAGGGACAGCAATGTTCCAAGGATCTGGGTTCGAATCCCGCCACGGCAGGTGGTGGAATTTGAATTCAATAAAATATATCTGGAATTAAGAATCTACTGTTGACCATGAAACCATTGTCGGAAAAATCCATCAGGTTCGCTGATGTTCTTTAGGGAAGGAAATCTGCTGTCCTTACCTGGTCTGGCCTACATGTGACTCCAGAGCCACAGCAAATTTGGTTAACTCTCAACTGCCTTCGGGAAACCAGGGATGAGCAATAAATACAGGCCAGCCAGCGACCCCATGTCTCATGAATGAATTTAAAAGAAGTGTAACAGAGTGGGAATTTACTCAGAGAGTTGAGAACATAAGAACATAAGAAATAGGAGCAGGAGTAGGCCATCTAGCCCTTCAAGCCTGCCCCGCCATTCAATAAGATCATGGCTGATCTGTTGTGGCTCAGTTCCACTTTCCCGCCCTCTCCCCATAACCCTTAATCCCCTCTCTTATCAAAAACCCATCAACCCGCGTCTTAAAAATATTTAGCGAGGCAGCCTCCACCACTTCAACGGGCAGAGAATTCCAGAGATTCACCACCCTTTGAGTGAAGAAGTTCCTCCTCAACTCCGTTCTAAACCGCCTCCCCTTTATCTTGAGGCTGTGCCCCCTAGTCCTACTACCTTTTTTGAGAGGGAAGAGTCTCTCCACCTCTATCCTATCCATCCCATTCATCATCTTATACGTCTCAATGAGATCTCCCCTCATTCTTCTAAACTCTAACGTTTGGAACTCTCTCGCCCAGACAGCAATGGGTCAGTTTGGGGTGGCACGGTGGCACAGTGGTTAGCATTGCTGCCGCACAGCGCCAGGAAACCTGGGTTCAAATTCCGGCTTTGGGTCACTGCCTGTGTGGAGTCTACACGTTCTCCCCATGTCTGAATGGGTTTCCTCCCACAGTCCAAAGATGTGCGGGTTAGGTTGGTTGGCCATGCTAAATTGAACCCAGTGTCAGGGGAATTAGCAAGGTTAATATGAGGGGTTACAGGAGTAGGGCCCAGGAGGGATTGTGGTTGGTACATTGGGACATCAGTGAACCGGATGGGTTTTTCCCCGACGATCGACAATGGTTTCATGGCCATCCGTAGATTCTTAATCCTAGATACTTTTTATTGAATTCAACTCCCCCCATCTGCTGTGGCAGGATTCGAATCCAGATCCCCAGGGCTGAGTTTCTGGATTAATAGTTTAACATTAATACCACTAGACGATTCCCTAAATTTGCACCCCTTTATTGTGTACTCCACTAGATGTAGACAAAAGTCTTAGGTAGAAGGACTTGAATAAGGCACTCACTGAGTGTTAGAATGGGCGGCGTGGGCTCGTGGGGCCGAAGGGCCTGTTTCCTGTGCTGTGCTGCTCTTTGATGGGCCGAATGGCCTCCGTCGGCACTGTAGGGATTCTATGATTCTACGTTGACATGGTCTTGGCACAGCTCCATATGGTTTAAGGTAGGGATTGGTGGGGGATAGGATCCTCGGAGGAGAGGGGGAAGTCGGGAGGGAGCGTGGAGTGGACGGTGGCGAGTTCACACGGAACTGAAGCCTGAGGTGAACTGTCGAGCTTGAGGGGCCAGGCCGAGGGGCACGGTCCCTGAGTGAGCAGCCTGACAAGGCGGACTCAGAGCTGTGCCTCCAGCTCTCTGCGTTGAAGCCAGAGGCCCAGCCAGTTCCACTTCCCAGCACTGACCTCCAGCCAACGGGTCCGAGTTGTAGCGTGGAGTGGGTCCTTGAGAGACCACAGAGTGTTCCAACTGCTGATTGTGGTTGAAGAAGATCAGGATGTTTACTGAACAACGCCTGCTAACAGTGTCAACGATTCTATACAGCTGTGTGTATAAGCGATAATGGTTCAAATGCAGGATTGAAATGATGCCGAACTCTATTGGGCGAAAGTACACTCCGAACTGTAAAGCTATTGATGCTTCAACTGACATGTTCTCCCCCATTGACTAAAAAGTGCCGTAACTCTTAGCGGAACTTTGCTCAAACACGATAGTGAGATTCACTGTGCTCGTATTACTTGCACGCAAGTAATAAAACTTGGAAGATTGAGTACTCAGTGGCATAGCACATCTTGTCTCACAGCGTCAGCGACCTGGGTTCGATTCCCGGCTTGGGTCACTGTCTGTGTGGAATCTGCATCATTTTCTCCGTGCCTGCGTGCGTTTCCTCCGGGTGCTCCGGTTTCCTCCCACAGTCCGAAAGACGTGCTGGTTAGGTGCTAAATTCTCCCTCGGTGTATCCAAACAGGCTGAGGAGGGGAGGTGATGTCCTAGTGGTACTTCTGTTAGACTATTAATCCAGAAACTCAGCTCTGGGGACCCGGGTTCGAATCCCGCCACAGCAGCTGGCGGAATCTGAATTCGATAAAAAAAAATCCTGGAATTAAGAATCTGCTGATGACCATGAAACCATCGTCGGAAGAACCCATCTGGTTCACTAATGCCCTTTAGGGAAGGAAATCTGCTGTCCTTATCTGTCTGGCCTACATGTGACTCCAGAGCCACAGCAATGTGGTTGACTCTCAACTGCCCTCGGGCAACTAGAGATGGGCAATAAATGCTGGCCAGTCAGCGACACCCATGCCCCATGAATGAATAAAAAAAAGGTGGCAGAGTGTGGCGACTAGGGGGTTTTCAGAGTAATTTCATTGCGGTGTTAATATTGTGACAAATAAATAAACTTTACTCTAAAAATCTTTACGCACCGTCCATTGTCTGGTTAATTCTCGACAAGGCGAGTGTAGCACGGATCTTAACATTCCCATTTAAAGTGAGTAATTATTCATTCAGACAGCAAATCCAAACATTCCCACTCCCCGTTGTACATTGACATGATGTTCGGTTCAGATACAATCAATTCACTGACAATTCTTCCCTCTGTTATGATGCAAAAAGTAAACTATTCAGGTCCAACAAATACTTGTCAGACCCAGCACTAACGTACAACAAACTACTGGTCTCTCGTTCCAAATGTAACATAGAAACTGCAGCACAGTAAGACAAATGTGCTTCCGTTTGTCTATCGCAGTGTCAATGCTCCAATGGAAACTTCACTTACCCTCCTTACCTTCACCCTATCAGCATTCCTTTTACCCTTCCAAGCAGCGTTAGTGTCCATTTCCAACTGCCAACTCCAATTGTGAGGGAACTCACAATGTTAAAATGGCGGCGTGGCCTCATTGGGCCGAAGGCTGTTTCCCCGGAGTACCCAGAGGAAACCCACGCAGACACGAGGAGAATGTGCAAACTCCACACAGACGGTGACCTGATCCGGGAATCGAACCCAGGGCCCTGGAGCTGTGTTGTTCTTTGTTCTTTGACCAAAGGTGTCCAAATCACCAACAACCTGTCCTGGTCCCCCCCACTGCCGACACTATAGTTAAGAAAGCCCACCAACGCCTCTACTTTCTCAGAAGGTGATGTTGTCCCCATGTATCTGCTCCTCTCGTTCTCCAACGTGGTAGAGAATCATAGAACCCTACAGTGCAGAAAGAGGCCCTTCGGCCCATCGAGTCTGCACCGAACACAATCCCATCCAGGCCCTACCCCCATATCCCTACATATTATACCCACTAATCCCCTCTAACCTATGCATCCCTGGACACTAAGGGGCATTTTCTTAGCATCAACCTAACCCGCACATCTCTGGACTGTGGGAGGAAACCGGAGCACCCGGAGGAAACCCACGCAGAGACGAGGAGAATGTGCAAACTCCACACAGACAGTGACCCAAGCCGGGAATCGAACCCAGGACCCTGGAGCTGTGAAGCAGCAGTGCTAACCCACTGTGCTACCCATGCTGTAGAGGTTGCAGTTTTGGAAGGTGCTGTCTAAGGAACCTTGGTGAGTTGCTGCAGTGCATCTTATAGATAGTACACACTGCTGCTACTGAGCTTCAGTGGTGGAGGGAGTGGATGTTTGTAGATGTGGTGCCAAACGGGGCTGCTTTGTCCTGGATGGTGTCGAGCTTCTTGAGTGTTGTTGGAGCTGCACCCATCCAGGCAAGTGGGGAGTATTCCATCACACTCCTGACTCGTGCGTTATAGATGTGGGTGGCACAGTGGTCAGCACTGTTGCCTCAGTGCCAGGGACCTGGGTTTGATTCTCAGCTCGGGTCACTATCTGTGTAGTTTGCTCATTCTCCTCGTGTCTACGTGGGCTCCCTCCGGGTGCTCTGGGTGCCCCAGTTTCCTCCCACAGTCTGAAAGATGTGCTGGCTGGATGCGCTGACCCGAACAGGTGCCAGAATGTGGCGACTAGGGGAATTTCACAGTAACTTCATTGCCGTGTTAATGTAAGCCTTGCTTGTGACTAATGAACAAACTTGCTTAAAACTTACTTAGATAGCGGACAGGCTTTGGGGGGGTCAGGAGGGGAGTTACTCACCACAGGATTCCTAGCCTCTGACAGTCCACTGGCTAATCCAGTTGAGTTTCTGGTCAATGGTAACACTGCAAGCTGTTGATATTGGATGATTCAGTGATGTTAATGCCATTGGATGTTAAAGGGTGATGTTTAGATCCTCTCTTGGTGGAGATGGTCACTGCCTGGCACTTGTGTGGCACAGATGTTACTGCCACTTGTCAGCCCAAGACTGAATATTGTCCAGATCTTGTTGCATTTGAACATGGACCGTTTCAGTATCTGAGGATTCGCGGTTGGTGCTGAATATTGTGCAATCGTCGGCGAACGTCCCCACTTCTGACCCAATGATGGAGGGCAGGTCATTGATGAAGCAGCTGAAGATTGTTTGGTTGAGGACACTACCCTGAGGGACTCCTGTAGAGATGTCCTGGAGCTGAGATGACTGACCCTCCACAACCACAACCATCTCCCTATGCACCAGCATGGCTCCAACCAGTGGAGAGTTTGCCCCCGATATACATTGATTCCAGTCTCGTTAGGGCTCCTTGATGCCACATTCAGTCAAATGCGGCCTTGATGTCAAGGGCTGTTGCTCCCACCTCACCTCAGGAACTCAGCTCTTCTGTCCATTTTCAGACTGTTTATTCAGAAGGGACTCTTAAAATACAGACAATAAAAATATAACAAAACTTACACCAACTTTATAAATCTGAGAAAGAAACTTCATCATTTCAAACTTGGGGCCTCACCCTGGGCCAATCCAAGTTCCCCACAATTCCCAACAGGTTCTTATTTATAGTGAGTCGGCTGGTCAGCTGACCATCACATCATTCTGTCATTGGTTCCTTGGTTTACTGGGTCAGCTGACCCTTACAGATTGTTACCATTGGTCACATTGCCCCTAACACAAATTTGTCACTGGTTACATTCCAACACAGACCAAGCTGTAATGAGGTCTGGAGCTGAGTAACCCTGATCGAGCCCAAATTGAGTGACAATGAAACATGGAAATGAGAAGCAGGAGTAGGCCATTCGGCCCTTCAAGTCTGCTCTAAGGTTTACCTCTTATACTCAAACTATGTTCTAGACTCTCCCACCATCGGGAACATTCTTTCTGAATCTACCCTGTCTAACCCTGTTAGAGTTTTATAAGTTTCTATAAGATCCTCTCTCACTCTTCTAAACTCCAGTGAATATAATCCTAACCGACTTAATCTCTCCTCATATGACAGACCTGCCATCCCAGGATTTAACCTGGTAAACCTTCGCTGTACTCCCTCCAAAGCGAGAACATCCTTCCTCAGATAAGGACACCAAAACTGCACACAATACTCCAGGTGTGGCCTCACCAATGCCCTGTACAATTGCAGTAAAACATCCCTATCCCCACACTCAAATTCTCTTACTATGAATGCCAACATACCATTTGCTGTCTTTACTCCCTGCTGCACCTAGTGGCACAGTGGTTAGCGCCGCTGCCTCACAGCGCCAGGGACCTGGGTTCGATTCCCGGCTTAGGTCATTGTCTGTGCGGAGTCTGCACGCTCTCCCCATATCTGCATGGGGTTTCCTCTAAGTGAACAAAGAACAACACAGCATGAGAAACAGGCCCTTCGGCCCAACGAGCCCACGCCGCCATTTTAACATTGTGAGTGCCCTCCTCTACCCATGACCCTTGTCTACGCCTATTGGGGAAGATTGAGGGAAGACTAATTTAGGGATAATTTGTTACACCAATCAGCCTAAGAGCACGTTTTTGGAGTGTGGGAGGAAACCGGAGAACCCAGAGAAAACCCACGCAAGCATGGGGAGAATGTGCAAACTCCCGCAGACACAGACCCAAATCCCTGTATCTGCACAGCAAACAGTGATAGTCACTGAGCTGTCGTGTTGCCCGTCAGATGGTCCAGTTTAAGCATACACTAACGACGTGAAGCACGAGGCAACTCTCGAAGCAACATCCAAGAGCAGCCCTCGCACGACCCACCGCGTGTACGCCCCTTGTTGGACAACAAGGTGGACCGAATACCCTGTGAAGTAAAAGAAAAGACATCAATAAACAAGCAAAACTTAGACAGACATTTATGGAACCCCCAGAAGCTCAGAAGTAAAACAAGTGAGCCATGAAATATGTTGGAAGGTCCATAGGAGTCAATTGATTCCCAGGGACATCCCAAGGCTCTTGATCCTTATTTAGAACAGTCTCCTGTATTCCTCCATCTCTATTCCGCTCATGTGCCTATCTAAGTAAGCCTTAAACAACCCCAGCGTGCCTGCCTCCACCACCCTACTTGGCTGTGCATTCCAGGCCCCCACAACCCTCTGAGTGAAAAACCTCCCTCTAACATCCGAATTCAAGTGCTCCAGTTTCCTCCCACAGTCCAAAAGACGTGCTAGTTAGGTTGATTGGCTATGCCAAATTCACCTTCAGTGTACCTGAACAGGCACCAGAGTGTGGCGACAAAGGAATTTTCACAGTAACTTCATTGCAGTGTTAATATCAGTCTACTTGGGGCACTAATAAATAAATTTAAACTTACTTTCAGTGACTGATACAAGAGAACACCAAGGTCTCGCTGAGTATCCAAATCTCATAATTTACACACATTGAAATAATAACCTGCCTTCCTATTATTGCTACCAAAGTGGATAACCTCACATTTATCCACCTTATACTAAATCTGTCATGTAGATGCCCACACACTCAGCCTGTCCAAATCATGCTAAACCATCTCTGCATCATCCTCACAGCTCACCCTCCCACCCAACTTTGTATCATCTGCAAATTCAGAGATAATATATTCTCTTGCAAATCATTAATATATAATGTGAATGGTTGGGGTCCGAGCACAGATCCCTGCTGAACCCCACTATTCACTGACTGCAATTGAAGGAGGACCATTTATGCCAACTCTTTGCTTCCTATCTACCTCAGTAAGAAGTCTCACAACACCAGGTTAAAGTCCAACAGGTTTATTTGGTAGCACGAGCCACTAGCTTTCAGAGCGCTGTCCCTTCGTCAGGTGAGTGGGAGTTCTGTTCACAAACAGGGCATATAAAGACACAAACTCAATTTACAAAATAATGGTTGGAATGTGAGTCTTTACAGGTAATCAAGTCTTAAAGGTACAGGCAATGTGAGTGGAGAGAGGGTTAAGCACAGGTTAAAGAGATCTAGAAGAGAGAAATGTCCATTTAGTCAGGATGCTGACTCCTATCTAGGTTGACTCCTATCACTTCCCTGTTGCTATGTAACTATGGACACTCATCATAAAGGTCAAAGCAAACATTCTCACTGGCTCATTGCCAAAACTGGATAGACACACGATCTTGCATCCAGGTACATATCTCTTCTATGTCTTGACAATGAATGCCCCTATTCATAAAGTTGGAAAATGTGTTCCCTCACCAGAAACTTTCTGATATGAATTCTGCTAACTACAGGGTTCCCAGGCCTTTGGCTCGGAGGTCTTTGCCTTTATCATCATTCCTAGCAGTCATTTGCTTTTATAAAAGCAAATTACTGCGGATGCTGGAATCTGAAATCAAAATGCTGGAAAATCTCAGCAGGTCTGGCAGCATCTGTAAGGAGAGAAAAGAGCTGACATTTTGAGTCCAAGTGACCCTTTGTTAAAGCTAAAAGGCATAGAACATGGGAGATGTTTATACCGCAGGGCGAGGGAATGAAAGATGAATTATACTCACAAAAACAAGGGGAAAGGCTGCTAATGGCAGCCCATAGAGAGAATAGAAGGTGTGAATGGCCAAAGGGCAGAGAAACTGAAATCAGAGGGTAAACTGTGACAGAAGAAGATGTGGGGGGAGAAGGGTGGAAGAGAGGTAAAATTGAGAAAAAAGGGGAAGCAAAGGGGGAGAAAAGATAAGGAAAAGGGGATAAAATAGGGGGAAAGAGTGTCGGGGGGGAAAAATATCAGGAAAGACAATGAAGAAATACAGTAACAAATAAAATAAAAATAAATAAAATGAAAACAAAGGGGTTAAGGTGGGGTAGAGCTAACACTGTAATTTGCTTTTGGATAAAATGGCCAGGATATGGATATGATCAGCGCAACTTGTGGGCCGAAGGGCCTGTTTGTGCTGTAGTGTTCTATGTTCTATGTAAAATAGACAATGATTAATTCAATACTTAAAATACATTTAAAATATCAGCATACATGTTTTAAAATCAGACTTACTTACTTAATTCTCTTGTTGCATTTACGGGATTAAGGGTTATGGGGAGAGGGCGGGAATGTGGAACTGATCCACTTCAGATCAGCCATGATCTTATTGAATGGCGGGGCAGGCTCGAAGGGCTAGTTGGCCTACTCCTGCTCCTATTTCTTATGTTCTTATGTGTAAACTATTTGTTTCATTAGGTTATTATCTTTGCTCCAGGAATCATTCAATTCCTTGCAGAGAGTCAGTGCCTTATGTGTTCTGTCTAAAACTTTATTAGCTGCTTAATAATTTCCCCCTTCATCTTTTCTACACAGGGAGGGGTTAGGATCTGGAACTCGTCACCTGAGAGTGTGACAGAGGCAGGCACGATGGAAAGGGAATAAGACTGGTATGAGAAAAGGAAGAACATGAGGGATTAGGAGCAGGAGAAGGCGAGGGAACGGAGGGAAGAGACGCGCTCAATTGAAGAGCGATTGCAGACGCCAATGGGCCGAATGGCAGCACCGTGACAGGTTCACTGGGCTGATACCGGAGATGAGGGGGTTGGACTATGAAGAGAGGCTGAATAGACTGGGTCTGTACTCGTTGGAGTTTAGAAGGATGAGGGGGGATCTTATAGAGACGTATAAGATAATGAAGGGGATGGATAGGGTAGAGGTAGAGAGATTCTTCCCACTCAGAAGGGATAGCAGGACTAGAGGGAACAGCCTCAATATGAGGGGGGAGGGACAGTTTAGATCGGAGTTGAGGAGGAACTTCTTCACTCAAAGGATGGTGAATCTCTGGAATTCTCTGCCCGTTGAAGTGGTGGAGGCTGCCTCGCTAAATATATTTAAGACGCGGGTAGATAGGTTTCTGATAGACAAGGGGAATTAAGGGTTATGGGGAGAGGGCGGGAAAGTGGAACTGATCCACTTCAGATCAGCCATGATCTTATTGAATGGCGGGGCAGGCTCGAAGGGCAAGATGGCCTACTCCTGCTCCTATTTCTTATGTTCTTATGTAACAATCCTGTGATTCCGTGAAGAAGCTTGGGAAAGTGGTGGGAAAAGAGCCTGAAAAATTCACAGCTGGTCTTAAATAATAGTCAATTTTGGCAATAGGGAGAAAGAACCCAACATGAATCAGTGACTCTCAATGTTTTGAGGTTTAGCAGTTCAACCTAGCAACCCGTAGGATGTTGTGAGAGGACAATATTGGGTATACTAATCAAAAATGTTCCGGTGTTAATTCCATAGCCACGATCAGCTATTGCTCAACCTTTCTGTCTCCCTACGCCAGCAATCCTTTTCCTTATCCCATTGGATCCCTGCCTGGGATTTCTTGGCCGCTGCCGAGAGGTTTATCTGTGATGTTGTCCATGCTGAGGCACTTCATGGGTTCACTCCTAAACGGTGTCAGCGTGGATACGTCAGGAAGGACAGCAATCTTGCGCAGAGCCAAGGGACTCCGATAAGACATTCTCCCTCACTTAGAAAATGCACTAAAAATAGCTCTCCCTCAGCACGGTGCCAATACCGGAGTGAAAGGCCGCTGGGGTTTTGCTACAGTGGCTGCCTGTCCCCCTCGGAAGAAAAAAACCAGCCAGGGATCCCCATTCACGGGGACGGATCTCGTTCCGTCCTGGCCCAGTGATCGTCGCAGGGTGGAGCAGCTCAGTTTCCTTCTTCCTGCTGGCTGGCATCATGCCATCCTCCTGTGCCGGCCCCTCATAGCCCCACCGGGCAGCGCAGAGGGAGTGCAGCGCTGCCGTTGGTTCCTACTGACCGATGAGACTGAACCGAAACTCTATCAGCCCTCTCGATTGATTTGATTTATTATTGTCACATGTACTGGGATACAATGAAAAGTATTGCTCCTTCGCACGCTATACAGACAAAGCATACCGTTCATAGAGAAGGAAAGGAGAGAGTGCAGAATGTTAGTGTTACTGCCATAGCTAGGGTGTAGAGAAAGATCAACTCAATGCGAGGTAGGTCCATTCAAAAGTCTGACAGCAGCAGGGAAGAGGCTGTTCTTGTTTCGGTTGGTACGTGACCTCAGACTTTTGTATCTTTTTCCCAACGGAAGAAGGTGGAAGAGAGAATGTCCGGGGTGTGTGGGGTCTCTAATGATGCTGGCTGCTTTTCCGAGGCAGCAGGAAGTGTAGACAGAGTTAATGGATGGGAGGCTGGTTTGTGTGATGGATTGGGCTACATTCACAACCCCTTTGTAGTTTCTTGGGCAGAGCAGGAGCCCATACCAAGCTGTGATACAACCAGAAAGGATGCTTTCTACGGTGCATCTGTAAATGTTGGTGAGGGTTGTGGTGGACATGCCAAATTTCCTTAGTCTTCTGAGAAAGTAGTGGTGGGCTTTCTGAACTATAGTGTCAGCGTGGAGGGACCAGGTCAGGTTGTTGGTGATCTGGACACCTAAAAACTTACAGGGCGTATTCTCCACTGCGTTCCATGATGTCGACGACAATCCCCTTCATTTTGTTGACATCGAGGGAGGGATTATTGTCATCGCACTGGTGGAGTCGGCGATTTTGCGTGGCTTCATCTTATAGCCCCCTGTTATGTCTTGCAGAGCTTGCCGTAGCCAGCAGGGGTCAGTCTGGGGCTCCAGCTTGGTCCGGAGCTGACCTTTGGCATCTTTGATGGATCTCCTTTGCTTGCGTCTGGCTTTCTTGTATAGATCAGTGTCGCCTGACTTGAACGCCTCAGAGCTGGACTTCAGCAAGCAGTGGATATCCCTGGTTCCCGGGTGGGGAACACACGGGTTTGCTTCTTTGGCACACAGTCTTCTACACACTTACCAATGAAGTTGATTACATTTTTGGCATACTCGTTCAGGCTGGTCGCAGAGATTTTAAATAATGACCAGTCCACTGACTCCAAGCAGCTCCCTCGGAGATCATCCAATTCCTCAGACCAACATTGCATGACTCTCTTTGATGGATCCTCCTGCTTCAGTTTTTGCTTGTAAGCTGGAAGTAGGAACACAGCCTTGTGGTCTACTTTGCCAAAGTGTGGGTGGGCGATAGAGCGGTAGGCATGTTTGATATTTGTGTAGCAGTGGTAGAACGTAGAAAACTACAGCACGAACAACGGTACCACACTCACTATCCTCCAATCCTCTGGGACCTCACCTGTGTCCAAAGAAGAGACAAAGATTTCCGTCAGAGGCCCAGCAATTTCATCTCTTGTCTCCCTGAGCAGTCTAGGATAAAGGCCCTGGGGGTTTGTCAGTTTCAATGGTCCCTAAAATAACCTAATAATCCTTTGCAACGGAGATTTTCTCCAACGGGTCAACAATTCCCTCTGAGACACTTCCTGGCCTAGGATGTTTGGGCCTCTGGTGGAGCAGGAGATGTGTTGGTGGTAACTTGGTAGTACGCTCTTGAGCTTGGCCTGGTTGAAGTTCCCAGCCACGATGAACAAGGCCTCAGGTCTCAAGGCTACTTGTAGTGGTGTATATTTTGTCCTGTGCGATCTTCACGTCCACATGGGGTGGGACGTAAACTGCCAACAGGATAACGGAGGTGAACTCCCATGGAAAATAGTAGGGGCAGCATTTTAGTGTCAGGTATTCTAGGTCTGGGGAGCAGAAGGTTGCTAGGCACAACGAGATGTTGATTAGGAAGTAGACCCCACTCCCCCTAGCCTTGCCTGAGGCCGCTGTATGGACCAGTCGATGGGTTGAGAAGCCCTCTCGTTGTAGGGCGCTATCCGGTGAAGCAGGAGTGAGCCACGTCTCAGTGGAACAGAGTACGCAACAGGCTCTCAGTTCTCTTTGGGAAGTGAGTCCGGCTTTAAGTTTGTCTAGCTTGTTTTCCAGAGATTGGACATTTGCTGGGGAGGTGCGGGGGGGCCTTGGGTCCACGTTGTTTCACTCTCACCTGCAGACCTGCACATTTTCCACTCTTCCTGGAGTGGCTACAACAGATCCCATGGCCAGGACTTTGAAACAGGGCATGTGGATGCACGTAGAGAGGGAGAAACTGTTCCCAATCAGAAAAGAATCGAAAACGTGAGGGCACAGATTGAAAGCGATCTGTGGAAGAAGCAGATGTGATGTGAGGAAAAGCTTTTCCACTCAGCGAGTGGTTGGGGTCTGGAGAGCGCTTCCTGGGAGTGTGCTGGAGGCAGCTTCAATCGAGGCTTCCAAGGGGTCACTTGATGATTATTTGAACAGAAAAAATGTGCAGGGGTACGAGGAAAAGATAGGAGAATGGGACGAAGTCATGATGCTCCTTAGGGAGCCGGTGCAGAGGAGTAGGGAATGATCTCGCCAAAAAAATACAAAGTGCTAAATGAGTTGGAAAATGGGAGAGGATCATACCCATTTTATGCCACTTAGAGAAAAAAATGAAGACAAATGTGATTCTCGGCTGTAGGGGGAGTGGATGGAGTAATTCGTGCCAGGAAGCCGGCTGCTGACTAGTAGAGGGCACCATTGCACATGCGCCAATCTCCCAGTGCATGTTTACAAGAGTGCACAGTTAATGCACTGAGAGACATCTCACTCAACCGGCGAGGCCCTTGGGGCAAGTGAACCTGGACGATTCTGCCCAGGGCTCACGAATAACATTGAAATTAAGAGTCAAATATTATTATCAGTCTCACGCCATCCAGGGCACGAGGCTGATCATCCTGGCTTCACAGTGCCGGTCGCATCACAAAGGGGAGACACCAGGCGCGAACCCAGTTTTTCGCCTCTCTTACGATTTTATCGATCGATCGGTGAGAAGAGCTGGTGAGATCGCCCCCAGTGGGTCAGTTGGCTGTGCTGCAAGAATTGCGTGATTCTGTGATTTTGTGGCTAGCTAACAGAAAACTTGCTGGAAAGTTTTGATTCAATAATTGATTGCAATTAGTTTGTGGTTTAATTACAGGCATCAGTCGAATTAAAGCACGTCAGCCCAGTGTGATTTGGAGCTGAATTCTGGGACTCGATCGTAATATCACACTCGCAGCTGACAGAGGTTAAAAACCATCAGCGATACAAGGTGTCAAGGCCGAACAATGCTAGCCATGGAAATATCTATCACCCCATTAACTGTGTTCTCTACATTCAAAGAACTATTGTGCAATGAGAAACAATTTTTAAGATACAGAACCCTACAGGGCAGAAAGAGGCCCTTCAGCCCATCGAGTCTGCACCGAACACAATCCCACCCAGGCCCTATCCCCGTATTGTACCCACTAATCCCTCTAACCTCACTACCCTGGACACTAAGGGGCAATTTCTTAGCACGGCCAATCAACCTAACCCGCACATCTTTGGACTGTGGGAGGAAACCGGAGCACCCGGAGGGAAACCCACACAGACAGTGACCCGAGCCAGGAATCGAACCCAGGACCCTAGAGCTGTGAAGCAGCAGTGCTAACCCACTGTGCTACCGTGCCAACATGGCCACAATGGATAGACTGAAATCATGGCTGGGATTACATGCTCCCATTCACACATGTGTATTTTATGGTATATATATATATATGTGCGTGTGGCTAATCTGTTATATTGGGGCAGGGTGCGGCTGAACAGTTTGCTATGGTTTTTCAATACATGAATGGCGATATAATTACATTTTGCGGACATTTCCTTTAACTCTCTTCCACCTCCCCGCCCCCAAGCAAATGATTCGTAAGCTGGTGAGCACTGTTCAGTTTGAACGTTCGCAGAGGGCGTGAATGGCGACAGGAGCCTTGTGGTATTACCGACAGATTATTAATCCAGAAAAGACAACCAATGTTCTGGGGACCCGGGTTCGAATCCTGCTGCGGCAGATGGTGAAATTTGAATTCAATTTAAAAAGAATCTGGAATTAAGAATCTACTGATGACCATGGAACCATTGTCGATTGTCGGAAAAACCCATCTGGGTCACTAATGTCCTTTAGGGAAGGAAATCTGCCATCCTTACCCGGTCTGGCCTACATGTGACTCCAGGGTCACAGCAATGTGGCTCTCTACATAGGATGGGTAATAAATACTGGCCCAGCTCGCAACACCCATGTCCCACAGCGGGGGGGGGGGCAGTTAAAAATCGCAAGATGCCCCGAACACAATGACCACATTTCCTCTTGCGATTGACCCCTCACTGCCTATGCCCCCTCTTATTACACAATCCATTCCAGATGTGGCGAGGAAATCCTGAGGTGAATTACGAAGGATCTCCCGCGGTGTGCGCCTGGCAAGCAAAACCCATCAGAGGATTTCAGGCGACGCACTGCTCAGGGGGAGAGTGGGTCATCTCCGGGCACTGCGCCCCCACCTCCAGCACTGTCCTCAGCTGGTCATGCGAGCTGTGCAAGCGGGCAGTACCGGGTGCTGTTCTTTCTTTATTTGTTCATGGGATATCGATCATAGAGTCATACAGCATGGAAACAGGCCCTTCGGCCCAACTTATCCATGCCACCCAGTTTTCAACCACCATGCTAGTCCCAATTGCCCGTATTTGGCCCATATCCCTCTATACCCATCTCACCCATGTGACTGTCTAAATGCTTTTGAAAAGACAAAATTGTACCCGTCTCTACTACTACCTCTGGCAGCTCGTTCTAAGACACTCATCACCCTCCGTGTGAAAAAATTGCCCCTGTGGACACTTTTGTATCTCTCCCCTCTCACCTTCAACCTATTCCCTCTAGTTTTAGTTTTCCCTACCTTTGGGACAAGACTATCCAGCTGATCTGTGCCCCTCATTATTTTACAGACCTCTATAAGATCACCCCTCAGCCTCCTACGCTCCAGGGGAAAAAGTCCCAGTCTATCCAGCCTCTCCTTATAACTCAAACCATCAAGTCCTGGTAGCATCCTAGTAAATCTTTCCTGCACTCTTTCTAGCTTAATCATATCCTTTCTATAATAGTTTGTCACTGGCTGGGTCAGCACTTATTGCCCATCCCGAATTGATTTTGAACCAAGTATCTTGTTCAGACATTTCAGGGGGGCAGTTGAGAGTCACAGAATTATAGAGTCTACGGTGCAGAAGGAGGCCATTCAGCCCATCGAGTCTGCACCGACCACAATCCCACCCAGGCCCAATTTCCATAACTCCTCGCATTTACTCTGCTAATACCCTGACACTCAGATTAATTTAACATGGCCAATTATCCTAACCCATACATCTTTGGAGTGTGGGAGGAAAGCCCGGAGCACCCGGAGGAAACCCACGGGGAGAACGTGCAGGCTCCACACAGACAGCCACCTGAGGCCGGAATTGAACCCCGGTCCCTGGCGCTGTGAGGCAGCAGTGCTAACCACCGTGCCGCCCATGTTGCTGTGGCTCTGGAGTCACATGTACGAGCGGCACAGTAGCACAGTGGTTAGCGCTGCTGCTTCACGGCTCCAGGGTTCTGCGTTCGATTCCCGGCTCAGGTCACTGTCTGCGTGGAGTTTGCACATTCTCCACGTGTCTGCGTGGGTTTCCTCCGGTTTCCTCCCACAGTCCAAAGATGTGTGGGTTTGGTTGATTGGCCATGCTAAGAAATTGCCCTTTAGTGTCCAGGGATGTGTAGGTTAGAGGGATTAGTGGGTATAATATGTAGGGATATGGGGGGTAGGGCCTGGGTGGGATTGTGGTCGGTGCAGACTCGATGGGCCGAAGGGCCTCTTCCTGCACTGTAGGGTTCTATGATCTATGTAGGCCAGACCAAGTAAGGACAGCAGATTTCCTTCCCTGAAGGGGCATTTGGTGAACCAGATGGGTTGCGTGGTGATGGTAGGGTGGGGTTAGGGGGAGGGGGGGCAGCTAGAACATAGAACATTCCAGCGCAGTACAGACCCTTCGGCCCTCGATGTTGCGCCGACCAGTGGAACCAATCTAATGGCCCTCTAACCTAAACTATTCCAATGTTATCCATGTGTCTATCCACTGACCATTTGAACGCCCTTAAAGTTGGCGAGTCCACAACTGCTGCAGGCAGGGCATTCCACGCCCTTACTACCCTCTGAGTAAAGAACCTACCTCTGACATCCGTCCTATAATTACCACCCCTTAACTTAAAGCCGTGTCCCCTCCTGTTAGCTAATTAGCCTGCGGATGATTGACTAGTTAACTAGCCGAGTCAGCTAGCCTTATCGAGCTCTGAACTAGACGACCGAACTCGGAATAAAAGAAAGGACTGACCAGTTCAATTTCCCACGGTGCCGCATGTTGTCAGGTATCCGCACTCACTCTGGCTGTGTCTCACCCAGGGGATACACTCCCTCCCACTGCTCGTGCATGAACCTCGCTGATTGAAAGCATGGCCTTGGAAGGAGAATTTGAAACGTGTCTTTTTGGGAGTGGAATTCAAGGAAGCCCGCCCGTGACAACGGCCTGAGGGGTTTGTGAGAGAAATCCACGGAAAATCGGAGGCCCCTTTTTCATTTCCCAATCTATCCCCAGCGTTGGCAGAGTGCCTTCAGATTTCTACGGTCTGTAGGCCAGAGGCCCAGGGAACGCTTACAGCTCAGAGTGAGTAAACCTTTCCGGAAGTCTCTCCATCTCCCTCTCTCTCTCTCCTCACGTTCCCTTTTTGAGGAGCGACTTAAAATGGCAACTGAGCGAGACATTGGCCTGCGAAAGCGGTTGTGAAGTACCCCTGGTTGTGTTAGGGGGCCATGATGTGGGAATGCCGGCGTTGGACTGGTGTAAACACAGTAAAAAGTCTGACAACACCAGGTTTTAGTCCAACCTATTTATTTGATAATATATTATCAGATAAATAGGTTGGACTAAAACCTGGTGTTGTCAGACTTTTTACTGTGTTAGGGGGCACAGCGTAACTTAAATTGATGTTGTTAGTCACCAGCAGCGACTGGGAAGTGTGTGAACCGAACTCTCTAAAGAGGTTAGCTGTTTACAGGTTCGTATGGTCGCCCAACTTGAACATTGTACAAGGGGCGTTGGAGTGTACGGATGTGCGAGAGGTAAAATATTTATCTTTTCCCACACCTGATACATAAGAACATAAGAAATAGGAGCAGGAGTAGGCCATCCAGCCCTTCGAGCCTGCCCCGCCATTCAATAAGATCATGGCTGATCTGCCGTGGCTCAGTTCCACATTCCCGCCCTCTCCCCATAACCCTTAATCCCTTCTCTTATCAAAAACCCATCAACCCGCGTCTTAAAAATATTTAGCGAGGCAGCCTCCACCACTTCAACGGGCAGAGAATTCCAGAGATTCACCACCCTTTGAGTGAAGAAGTTCCTCCTTAACTCTGTTCTAAACCGCCCCCCCTTTATCTTGAGGCTGTGCCCCCTAGTCCTACTGTCCTTTCTGAGCGGGAAGAGTCTCTCCACCTCTATCCTATCCATCCCATTCATCATCTTATACGTCTCAATGAGATCTCCCCTCATTCTTCTAAACTCTAACGAGTACAAGCCTAGTTTATTCAGCCTCTCCTCATAGCTCAACCCCCTCAACTCCGGCATCAGCCTAGTAAACCTCCTCTGCACTCCCTCCAAGGCCAAAATATCCTTGCGTAAGTACGGCGCCCAAAACTGCACACAGTACTCCAGCTGCGGCCTCACCAATGCCCTATACAGCTGCAGCAAGACCTCCCTACTTTTATATTCAATCCCCCTCGCTATGAAGGCCAGCATCCCATTCGCCTTCCTGACCACCGCTGATACGTCAGCGTTTTATCAGTCTCGTGTTACCCTGACGAATCATTAGTCTAAATTATACGTAAACCGCACCGATGCAAGCACAGGCGGTTTAAATAACACACAACGCCGGCACAGTGGTCGGCACTGCTGCCTCAGAGCACCCGGGTTCGATTCCCAGCTTGGGTCACTGTCTGCGTGGACGTTCTCCCCGTGTCTGCGTGGGTTTCCTCCTACAGTCCAAAGATGTGCAGGCGAGGTGCATTGGCCACATTAAGTTGCCCCTCAGTGTACCCGAACAGGTGCCGGAGTGTGGCGACTCGGGGATTTTCACAGTAACTTCATTGCAGTGTTAGTATAAGCCTTACTTGTGACTACTAAATAAGCTTTGGTTGGCCATGGGAAATTGCTCCATGATGTCGGGGGGGGGGACTAGTAGGATAAATACGTGGGGTTAAGGACGTACGTCCTGGGTGGGACTGTGGTCAGTGCAGGCTCGATGGGCCAAATGGCCTCCTTTTGCACTGTAGGGATTATTATGTGTGAAACCAAAGGTGTGCAGGTTAGGTGGATTGTCCATGGCAAATTGCCCCCCAAAAGAACGTGTAGGTTAGGGGGGGGGATTATCTGGGTAAATGCATGGGGTTACGGGGATAGGGAGAGGGTGAGACTTGGTGAAATGCCCTGAGGGAGAGTCAGTGCAGACTCGATGGGCTGAATGGCCCTCCTTCTGTGCTGTAGGGATTCTACAACCTGTCCTTCCAATTTGGTGGAAAAGGGATCAGCGAACAACTGAAAGAGCTTTCACGAACATCGGTTTGTTCTCGGCTGGAGAGTGGGACCAGCTCCTGAGGGCCACGCCTCAGGTAAGATGGAAAGGCGTGAGAGAAATGACTCACCAAAGTGGTCCCAGGAGTGAGGAACTTCAGTGACTTGGATAAACTGGTGAGATAAGATTTTACTAGTTTCACAGGCAGGCTTACATTAACACTGCAATGAAGTTACTGTGAAAATCCCCGAGTTGCCACTCTCCGGTGCCTGTTCGGGTACACCGAGGGAGGATTTAGCACGGCGAAACCGGCACGTCTTTCGGACTGCGGGAGGAAACCGGAGCACCCGGAGGAAACCCACGCAGACACGGGGAGAATGTGCAGACTCCACACAGACAGTGACCCAAGGCCGGGAATCGAACCCAGCTCCCTGGAGGCTGTGAGGCAGCAGTGCTAACCACTGCGCCACCGTGACATTCAGACTGTTCCCCTTGGGGAAGGGAAGGTTGAGAGGAGACTAAATTAAGGTGCCCAAAGTCGTGAGGGCTTTGGACAGAGTAGATAGAAATTATTCCACTTGGTGGAAGGATGGAGGGCACGGATTTAAGGAGGTTGGTGAAAGAAGCAATGGCAACATGAGGAGAAGCTTTTTCACACTGCGAGTGGTTACGATCCGAAATGCACTGCCAGAGAGATGGTGGAGGCAGACATCATGCATGTCATAGAGGTTTACAGCATGGAAACAGGCCCTTCGGCCCAACTTGTCCATGTCGCCCTTTTGTCTTAACCTCTAAGCATATAAATTGGCCATGTTTGGTCCATATCCCTCTATACCCATCTTACCCACGTAACTGTCTAAATGCTTTTTAAAAAACAAAATTGTACTCGCCTCCATTCCTACCACCTCTGACAGCTTGTTCCAGACACTCACCACCTTCTGTGTGAAAAAACTGCCCCTCTGGACCCTTTTGTATCTCTCCCCTCTCACCTTAAACCTATGCCCTCTAGTTTTAGACTCCCCTACTTTTGGGAAAAGATATTGACTATGTAGTTGATCTATGCCCCTCTTAATTTTATAGACCTCTATAAAGTCACTCCTAAGCCTCCTATGATCCAGAGAAAAAAGTCCTCGTCTATCCAGTCTCTCCTTATAACTCAAACCATCAAGTCCCAGTAGCATCCTAATAAATCTTTTCTGCATTCTTTCTAGTCTAATAATATCCTTTCTATAATACCGTAACCAGAACTGTACACAGTATTCCAAGTGTGGCCTTTTTACAACTTCAACAAGACGTTCCAACTTCTGTATTCAATGTTCTGACCAATGAAACCAAGCATGCCAAATGCTTTCTTCACAACTCTGTCCACCTGTGACTCCATTTTCAAGAAGCTATGAACCTGTACCCCTAGATCTCTCTGTTCTATAAATCTCCCCAACGCTGTGATGGTCATCTTCCAAAATTCTATAGAATCTGGAGCAGTTCCTCTAGATAGGAGGGTGTTTAGTGTTTATTTGAAAAGGGAGAGTCACAACCCAGTCAGTCTGGATCAGGAGCAGAGGAGATAGAATCCTTCCAGTGCAAAAGGGGGACTAACTGGGTAAATACATGGAGTTATGGGGATAGGACCTGGCTCGGGTTGCTGTCGGTGCAGGTTCGATGGGCCAAATGGCCTCCTTCTGTACTGTAGGGATTCTAGGATTCTGGGAGGCCATTTGGCCCATTGAGTCTTCACTGATCGCATGGCCAATGCATCTAACCAGCACGTCTTTCGTAACTGTGAGAGAAAACTGGACCATAAGAACATAAGAACGCGAGGCAGCCTCCACCACTTCAACGGGCAGAGAATTCCAGAGATTCACCACCCTTTGAGTGAAGAAGTTCCTCCTCAACTCCGTTCTAAACCGCCTCCCCTTTATCTTGAGGCTGTGCCCCCTAGTCCTACTGTCTTTTTTGAGCGGGAAGAGTCTCTCCACCTCTATCCTATCCATCCCATTCATCATCTTATACGTCTCAATGAGATCTCCCCTCATTCTTCTAAACTCTAGCGAGTACAAGCCTGGAGGAAACCCACAAAGACCCCACACAAAATGACCGAAACCTGGAATCAAACCTGGATCCCTGGCACTGTGAGGCAGCAGTGCTAACCACTATGCCACCGTGCCACCCCTTCCTGATGAGATTAGATTGCATCCACTCCCCCTACTGGCGTGAATCACACATTGCCTCTTTTTGTTGCACTGGGTTCCATATGATAATGTGTGTGTGGGGGGGGGGAGCTCGCTGAAAAAATGTGAAAAATGCTGCTTCCATGCTTGTTCAGCACTAAGAATCTTTTTTGGTAAGATCGCCTCCTACTACTTACAGCTTGAAACCACTTTTGCACCTCATTCTTCCCAAATTTCCATTCACTGTTCATTAAGCAAGATCAGCTCTGTGCGGACACGTCTAAAACTGCCACCCACGATTTTAGGTACCAATAAAATGGGGTTGGCTAACGCAGTAAGGAGTCTGACAACGCCAGGTTAAAGTCCAACCAATTTATTTGATAGTAAACTCACAAGCTTTCGGGGTTTGCCCCTTCGTCAGGTGAATGGAGAGTTCTGGCCTCAGACAGAGCGCATAACAGCACAGTCTCGATGCAAGTCTATATAGTAACAGTCTATATAGTAAATATGCGAGTTAAGATGCGAGTCTATATAGTAAAGACTCGCATTCTAATCAGTAATCTGTAAACTGTCTGTGCTGTTCTATGCTCTGTCTGAGGCCAGAACTCTCCATTCACCTGACGAAGGGACAAACCCCGCAGGTTTGTGAGTTTACAAACAAATAAGTCGGTTGGACTTTAACCTGGTGTTGTCAGACTTCTTACTGTGTTTACCCCAGTCCAACGCCGGCATCTCCACATCTTGGCTAACACACCAGGCCAACTTACAGGTCACCATCTGTGGTATGTTTTGTCAAGCCTATGTTGATTCAGAGAATTGTCAGTGCTCTCATCCTGGTGAGATATATGCGTCTTAACCACATTAATGCAATTATAAAGATTGAAGCCTATTCGATTCCAAATCAAATAATCCTCACACTTCACATTTACTCACACATGAGACATTCAAAGGTGGGAGTGCATTGAAACCACAGGTTAAATAAATATTATACCCTCTCAGCAATGTTTGCCAAGCACAAGACCTGCGCTCTGTGTTTGCAAATTAAAGAGGGTATCTTGGATACAAGTTCTCAAATAGCTGACCCTATTAATCTTTCAGCTATGTCAACTCTCTGTTACAGAAATATTTGCCGTGCCCACATAATGGCTAGCACTGCTGCCTCACAGCGCCAGGGACCGGGTTCAATTCTCGGTCTGGGTCACTGTCCGTGCCCATTCTCCCCGTGTCTGCATGGGTTTCCTCCGGGTGCTCCGGTTTCCTCCCCCAGTTCGAAAGACGTGTTAAATTCTCCCTCAGTGTACCCGAACGGGCGCCGGAGTGTGGTGACCAGGGGAATTTCACAGTAATTTCATTGCAGTGTTAATGTCAGCCTACTTGTGACACGCATAAATAATCTTAAAACGTTAACAGCTGCAGGTCCCCAAAGGCAAACAAAAATCCTCAAACAAGCAAAGTCATTAAGCTTGGCTGAAGCTTAAGCACTGTCTGTCCTCTCCATTTCCAAAGGACAGTTTTTACTGGAGAGATGGTGCTGAGATAGGAATGCCACAGGCTCAGTATTGACAAGTGCCCAAGCTAACACCCCAGGGAGAGGAGGTCAAATCCCATCACAGCATGTGAGAAAATTTAAATTAAATAAATCTAGATTCCAAAAAGTGCCACGATGTGTAGGTTAGGTGGACTGGCCATGTTAAATTGCCCCGTAGTGTCCCAAGGGGGATTAGCCATGGGAAGTTTGTGAGATTTGATTTGATTTATTATTGTCACGTGTATTAAGATACAGTGGAAAATATTGTTTCTTGCGTGCTATATGGACAAAGTATACTGTTAATAGAGTATAGGGGCGATGTGCAGAATGTAATGTTACAGTCACAGCTAGAGGATGTGCAGAAAGATCAGCTTAATATACGGTGGGTCCATTCAAAAGTCTGACAGCAGCAAGGAAGAAGCCGTCCCTGGGTCCTCAGACTCTGGATCTTTTTCCCGACAGAAGAAGGTGGAAGAGAGAATGTCCGGGGTGCGTGGGGTCCTTAATTACGCTGGCTGTTTTGCTGAGGCAGCGGGAAGTGGACACAGAGTCAATGGATGGGAGGCTGGTTTGCGTGATGGACTGGACTACATTCACGACCTTTTGTAGTTCCTTGTGGTCTTGGGCAGAGCGGGAGCCCATACCAAGCTGTGATACAACTAGAAAGAATGCTTTCTACGGTGCATCGTAAATGTTGGTGAGAGTTGTAGCTGACATGCTAAATTTCCTTAGGATGACTTAGTAAGATAGATTGTTATAGGTAAGCCTAGTAGGTAGGGATATGTTCGGCACAACTTGTGGGTGGAAAGGCCTGTTTGTGGTGTAGTTTTTCTACGTTCTATGATAGAACGAGGGAGGAATCCTAGGTAAGATACTCTGTCAGAGAGTCTGCAAACTCAATGGGCCAAATGGCCTCTTCTCCACTGTAGGGATTCTACAGTTCACTACTTTTTGGAGAACCCCCCCTCCCATCTGTTTATTCGTGCCCCTTTGGAAGAGAAATCTGCCATCTTAATCCGGACTGGCCTACTAGCGATTCCACATTACCTGACCCTGAATTTCCCTCTGAACCTGCCTGGCAGGATCTGCAGTTCAAGGGCAACTAGGGGTGGGCAATAAGTGCTGGCCCAGCCAGCGACGCCAACATAGAACGTAGAAAAACTACAGCACGCACAGGCCCTTCGGCCCACAAGTTGCGCCGATCATGTCTCTACCTACAAGGCTTACCTATAACCCTCAATCCCATTAAATCCCATGTTAAATCTTAAAAGATCCTAAAAATTTGCCTCCACCACCACCGACGGCAGCCGATTCCACTCACTCACCACCCTCTGAGTGAAAAACTTACCCCTGACATCTCCTCTGTACTTGCCTCCCCGCACCTTAAACCTGTGTCCTCTCGTAGCGACCATTTCAGCCCTGGGAAATAGCCTCCGAGAATCCACCCGATCTATACCTCTAAGAACATAAGAAATAGGAGCAGGAGTAGGCCATCTAGCCCTTCGAGCCTGCCCCGCCATTCAATAAGATCATGGCTGATCTGTCGCTGCTCAGTTCCACATTCCCGCCCTCTCCCCATAACCCTTAATCCCCTCTCCTATCAAAAACCCATCAACCCGCGTCTTAAAAATATTTAGCGAGGCAGCCTCCACCACTTCAACGGGCAGAGAATTCCAGAGATTCACCACCCTTTGAGTGAAGAAGTTCCTCCTCAACTCCGTTCTAAACCGCCTCCCCTTTATCTTGAGGCTGTGCCCCCTAGTCCTACTGTCCTTTCTGAGCGGGAAGAGCCTCTCCACCTCTATCCTATCCATCCCATTCATCATCTTATACGTCTCAATGAGATCTCCCCTCATTCTTCTAAACTCTAACGAGTACAAGCCCAGTTTATTCAGCCTCTCCTCATAGCTCAACCCCCTCAACTCCGGTATCAGCCTAGTAAACCTCCTCTGCACTCCCTCCAGGGCCAAAATATCTTTGCGCAGGTGCGGCGCCCAAAACTGCACACAGTACTCCAGCTGTGGCCTCACCAATGCCCTATACAGCTGCAGCAAGACCTCCCTACTTTTATATTCAATCCCCCTCGCTATGAAGGCCAGCATCCCATTCGCCTTCCTGACCACCTGCTGCACCTGCAAGCTGGGTTTTTGCGACTCATGCACAAGGACCCCGAGGTCCCTCTGCACCGTCGCCTGCTGCAGTTTTTCGCCACGTAAGTAATAATCCTTCCTACCATTATTCCTACCAAAGTGGACCACCTCACACCTGCCAACATTAAATTCCATTTGCCATTTCCTGGCCCGTTCGCCCAGCCTATCTAGATCATTCTGTAGACTCTCCATACCCTCCGCACAATTTGCCGTTCCCCCAATCTTGGTGTCATCAGCAAATTTCGACACCATACACTCGGTTCCCTCCTCCAGATCATCTATATAAATGGTAAATAGCTGAGGCCCCAGCACCGACCCCTGGGGCACTCCACTAGTCACCAACCGCCAATCCGAATAGCACCCATTGACACCCACTCTCTGCCTCCTATTTGACAACCAATCCTCTATCCACGCTAACACCCTACCCCCAACTCCATGTCCCCTGACCTCTCAACATCTCTAATCGCATGAATGAATAAAATTTTAAAAGCCATCCAACAGAAACTCAGCCAGCAATAGCTCATTTCTTATAGTTGAATAAAAACGAGTCGGGTGCTCACAGTGGAAGTTTGCATTCAATTCTGGCCCCTTGTGACACCTTTCGAAAGCTCTGGGTTAGATCACCTCCCATGGGCTGAGAGAAAGACCGAGGTGATTGCGAGACTTCTTGCTTCTCGACAGCAGGGGGAGCTCAAAGCTCACGGTTGTGCAATAGCATCCCTCCACTGCACAGTAGGAAGTCTCACAACACCAGGTTAAAGTCCAACAGGTATATTCAGTAGCCAAAGCCACTAGCTTTCGGAGCGCTGTCCCTTCGTCAGGTGAGCGGGGAGTTCTGATCACAAACAGGGCATATAAAGACACTCAGTTTACAGAACACTGGTTAGAACGCGAGTCTTTACAGCTAATCAAGTCTTAAAGGTACAGGCAACGTGAGTGGAGAGAGGGTTAAGCACAGGTTAAAGAGATGTGTATTGTCTCCAGGCGGGACAGTAAGTGAGATTTTGCAAACCCAGGCAAGTCGTGGGGGTTACAGATAGTGTGACATGAACCCAAGATCCCTGTTGAGGCCATCCTCATGTGTGCGAAGATCTTCGGGTAAGCGTTCTCCAAGGCAGCCTTCACGACACACGACAGCGCAGAGTCGCTGAGCATAGACTGACAGCCAAATTCCGCACACGTGAGGACGGTCTCAACCGGGATCTTGGGCTCATGTCGCACTATCTGTAACCCCCGTGACTTGCCTGAACTTGCAACATCTCACTAACTGTCCTGTCTGGAGACAATACACATCTCTTTAACCTATGCTTAATGCTATCTCCACTCACATTGTCTGCACCTTTAAGACTTGAATAGCTGTAAAAACTTGCATTCTAACCAGTATTCTGTAAACTGAATGTGTCTTTACATCCCCATCAGAACTCCCCACTCACCTGACGAAGGGGCAGAGCTCCGAAAGCTAGTGGCTTTTGCTACAAATAAACCTGTTGGACTTTAACCTGGTGTTGTGAGACTTTTCACTGTGTTTACCCCAGTCCGACGCCGGCATCTCCACATCATCTCCACTGCACACACATGGCAATGGCTGAACCCATTACCGGACCTCACCTCACCTCAGTGTTTGACATGAAGAGAAACTCAATCAATCAGTGAGGGAAAGCACGGGAGAAAAGCTGTGAGTGTGCCACGGAAGGCAGGAACTTGAGGTGAATAAAGGGACTTTTCATGGAATCGTACAGTGCGGAAGGAGGCCATTCAGCCCAACAGGCCAACAACTCAGGCCCTATCCCCGTAACCTCATGCATTTACCCTAGCTAGTCTCCCTAGCTAGGGTAATCAACCTAACCAGCACGTCTTTCAGGCTGTGGGAGGAAACTGGGGCAGCCGGAGGAAACCCATGCAGACATGGGGAGAATGTGCAAACTCCGCACGGACAGTGACCCAAGCCGGGAATCGAATCCGGGTCCCTGGCGCTGTGAGGCAGCAGCGCTAACCACTGTTATGTAGAATGCTCTTTCAGAGAGCCAGTAGCAACTTGATGGGCCGAATAACCTGTTCCTGCACTGTAAAGGTTCGGTGATTCTGTGAATTCACTGCCATGCCTCCCTGAATTATAACAGTGAGTTGCCTGCATTGCATGGTGGCACAGTGGTTAGCACTGCTGCCTCACAGTGCCAGAGTCCTGGGTTCAATTCCTGGCTTGGGTCACCGTCTGTGTGGAGTCTGTACGTTCTCCCCGTATCTGCATGGGTTTCCTCCGGGTGCTCCAGTTTCCTCCCACAGTCTGAAAGACATGCTGGTTGGGTGTGTTGGCCGTGCTAAATTCTCCCTCATTGTACCCAAACGGGCGTTGAAGTGTGGTGACTAGGTGATTTTCACAGTAACCTCATTGCAGTGTTAATGTATGCCTACTGGCGAGACTAATAAATAAATAAACTTGGAGATGAAACACTGAGATATCGTGAGTCTTTGAGATATAAATGCTAAATCTGTGCATTGCAAGACTATTGGTACCAGAATCTTATTTTAAAGCAAGCTTGGCCTATTAAATCAAATAGTGCAAATTAAAAGCCAGTTCAAAGGTTACAAAAATCAATTACTTTTGGACATTTGCCTCTACAATAGGATTTTAAGGATGTGTATTGAATCTGCCTTGGTGGCCATGCAATTTGTCTTGCCTCCAGCAGATGGAGCCAGGGCCCTGGACCCAAAAGGCTGGGTGCCGTGGCCAGTGAGTTGTTATCAGTGAGCAAATCTCTTTCACTTTCACAGTGTCAACAACTTGGATTTATGTAGCACCTCCAGCATAATTAAATGTGCCAAGTCACCTCACAGGGGCACTTTCAATCAAACTAGTCACACAAGGACAGGTGACCAAAGAGCTTGGCCAAAGTCCACGCGGGGGAGAAAACCCATGCAGAAATGGGGAGAACATGCAAATTTCACACAGTGACCCAAGCCAGGAATCGAACCTGGGCCCTTGGCGCTGTGAGGCAGCAGTGCCAACCACTGCACTGTCGTGCTGTTCTAACATACATAGGACATAGAACATTCCAGCACAGTACAGGCCCTTCGGCCCTCAATGTTGTGCCGAGCTGTGTCCAAACTCAAGATCAAGCTATCCCACTCCCTATCATTCTGGAGTGCTCCATGTGTCTATCCAATAACAGCTTGAAAGTTCCTAAAGTGTCCGACTCCACTATCACAGCAGGCAGTCCATTCCACACCCCAACCACTCTCTGAGTGAAGAATCTACCTCGGACATCCCTCCTATATCTCCCAACATCAACCTTATAGTTATGCCCCCTAGTAACAGCTACATCCACCCGGGGAAATAGTCTCTGCGCGTCCACTCTATCAATCCCTCTCATCATCTTATAAACCTCTATTGAGTCGCCTCTCATCCTCCTCCGCTCTAAAGAGAAAAGCCCCAGCTCCCTCAACCTTTCCTCATAAGACCTACCCTCCAAGCCAGGCAGCATCCTGGTAAATCTCCTCTGTACTCTCTCCAATGCTTCCACATCCTTCTTATAGTGAGGTGACCAGAACTGAACACAATATTCCAAATGTGGTCTCACCAAGGTCCCTGTATAGTTGCAGCATAACCCCACGGCTCTTAAACTCAAACCCCCTGTTAATAAACACTAACACACTATAAGCCTTCTTCACGGCTCTATCCACTTGAGTGGCAACCTTCAGAGATCTGTGGATATGAACCCCAAGATCTCTCTGTTCCTCCACATTCCTCAGTACCCTGCCGTTGACCCTGTAATCCGCATTCAAGTTTGTCCCACCAAAATGAATCACCTCACACTTATCAGGGTTAAACTCCATCTGCCACTTTTCGGCCCAGCTCTGCATCCTATCAATGTCTCTTTGCAGCCTACAAGAGCCCTCCACCTCATCCACTACTCCAACAATCTTGGTGTCGTCAGCAAATTTACTAACCCACCCTTCAGCCCCCTTCTTCCAAGTCATTGATAAAAATCACAAATAGATACGTGATTGAAAGATTGGGGAGGAAGAGGGTGGGAATTTGATGCAGCAGGATTTTCCATGCCCGCCGATATTCTTTTGAACAGCTGGCTGCGTTTTCCAGGGGCCCTGACCTGGCCCCTACTCCAACAGTGCTGTACAATTCTGTCCATTGAATCAGAATGGGCGGAGGTGTAAACACCAATGAGGTCTGGTTGGGCCAATTTCCCCCATTTCAACCGTGCGAAAAGAAACATCCCGCCAACTTGTACAGCAACCCTCCCTCAAAAAAAACCCTCCCTGCCTTGCCTGAGTTATCAATCGTTCATCCCGATACCTCCTTCTGCGGCTGTCAGTGTTGAACGTTCACCTCCGTGAGCCGCCTTGGGGAAGTTCCACGCCATTAAGGGCGCTACACCAATGCAAGATGTTGTCAATCTGGCGAATGCCGGCTTCGGGCAGACCTGAACAAGGGAGGGTCGAGCAGACATTGGTAAGGTCACACTTGGAATACCGTGTACAGTTCTGCTCACCCTATTACAGAAAGGATATTATTAAAGTAGAAAGAGTGCAGAAAAGATTTACTAGGATGCGACTGGGGCTTAATGGATTGAGTTATAAGGAGAGGCTGGATAGACTGGGACTTTATTCCCTGGAGCGTAGGAGGCTGAGGGGTGACCTTATAGAGGTCTATAAAATAATGAGGGGCACTGATCAGCTAGATAGTCAATATCTTTTCCCAAAGGTAGGGGAGTCTAAAACTAGAGAGAATAGGTTTAAGGGGAGAGGGGAGAGATACAAAAGTGTCCACAGGGGCAATTTTTTCGCACAGAGGGTGGTGAGTGTCTGGAATGAGCTGTCAGAGGTTGTAGTAGAGGTGGGTACAATTTTGTCTTTTTAAAAGCATTTAGACAGTTACATGGGTGAGTTGGGTATAGATGATTATGGGCCAAATGCGGGCAATTGGGACTAGCTTAGTAGTAAAAACTGGGCGGCATGGACAAGTTGGGCCGAAGGGCCTGTTTCCATTCTGTGAACCTCTATGACTCTGTGACTCTGGCGGAGCATCGGAACATAGGAATTTGGAGCGGGAGTTGGCCATTAGAGACATGGGGCAAATTTCACCGTCCCATCCGCCACGGGAATCCCGACAGTGCAGAAGGAGTCCGTTCGGCCTATCCCGTACAAGTCCTAACCCCGTTAGCCCACGTATTTACCCTGCTAATCCCCCTGACACCAAGGGGCAAGTTAACACGGCCAACCAACCTAAGCCGCACATATCTCGGACTGTGGGAGGAAACCCACACAAACACGGGGAGAACTGTGCACAGGCAGTGACCCGAGCCGGGAGTTGAACCCAGGTCCCTGGCACTGTGAGGCAGCAGTGCTAACCACTGCGGCCACCCAACTTTCTTGAGTGTGTTGATTGATTCTGCCTCCACTGCAGTCTGGGGCAGAGAGTTCCACAGATTCACAAGCCTTAGAGAAGTCGCTCCTCCTCATCTCAGTTTTGAACCTAATCGCCTCTCACTCCTTATCGACGAGTCGATGATTTGATATCGAGCCTTCACCAGCTGGATCCGCTTGCTCCGGTTAAAAGCAACCTGATCTAATGGAGAACAGGATTGGGATCAGGCCCATCGGACCTGCTCCACCATTTGGCAAAAAGTTGGCTCGCCACCAAAACTCCAATGGCCGCCATGGGCCTTGAACCACAGTCCTGGGATTAGTGATCTCACGTTGTTGTACCAACTGTACCTTGAAGGATGTAGTTGTGACAATTTGATTTGATTTGATTTATTGTTGTCACATGTATTGGGGAAGAACAAAGAACAAAGAAAAGTACAGCACAGGAACAGGCCCTTCGGCCATCCAAGCCTGAGCCCATCGTGATGCCCCAACTAAACTAAAAAAACCCTTCTGCCCTTACTCTTGACTTGAGTGAGGCACTCACTGAGTGTTAAAATGGGCAGTGCGGGCTTGTAGGGCAGAAGGGCCTGTTTCCTGTGCTGTGTTGTTCTTGGTTCTTTGTACTCAGTTGTATCCCTCTATTCCCTCCCTATTCCTGTACCCATCCCGATGCCTCTTAAATGTTGTTAATGTTCCTGCTTCCACCACCTCCTCTGGCAGCGCGTTCCAGGCTCCCACCACTCCCTGTGTGAAAAACTTCCCCCCGTTACATCTCCCTTAAACTTTCCCCCCTCTCACCTTGAACCTGTGCCCCCCCGTGTAATTGACACCCCCACCCTGGGGAAAAAGCCTCTGACTATCCACCCTGTCTCATCATTCTGTAGACCTCTATCAGGTCTCCCCTCAGCCTCCGTCTTTCCAGCGAAAACAATCCTAGTTTATTCAACCTCTCCTCGTAGCCAACACCCTCGAGACCCGGCAACATCCTGGTGAACCTTCTTTGCTCTCTCTCCAAACCTTCCACATCCTTCTGGTAGTGTGGTCACCAGAACCGCACGCAATACTCCAAATGCGGTCGAACCAAGGTTTTATGATTTCCCAACTCCTGTACTCAATGCCCCGGTTGATGAAGGAAAGCATATCATAGACCTTCTTCATCACCTTGGCCACCTGTGTTGCCATTTTTAGGGAACTGTGGATCTGTACGCCCAGATCCCTCTGTATGTTAATGATCCAAAGGGTTCTGCCATTTACAGTATAATTCACACCTAAATTTGATCCTCCAAAATGCATCACCTCGCATTTATCTGGATTAAACTCCATCTACTATTTCTGTGCCCAAGTCTCCAATCTATCTATATCCTGTTGTATCCTCTGACAATCCCCGACACTATCAGCAACTCCACCAATCTTTGTGTAATCCACAAACTTACTAATCAGACCACCCACATTTTCCTCCAGATTATTTATATATACTACAAATAAACAGCGTTCCCAGCACTGATCCCTGCGGAACACCAGTAGCTACAGATCTCCATTCTGAAGAACACCCTTCCATCGCTACTCTCTGCCTTCTATAACCAAGCCAGTTCTGTATCCAGCTAGCCAGCCCATCCCGAATCCCAAGTGACTTCAGTTTCTGTACCAGTGATAACTATTGTTTCTTCTGTGCCATGCGGACAAAACATACCATTCATAGAGTACACAGAGAGAAGGAAAGGAGACGGTGCAGAATACAGTGTTACAGTCACAGCGAGAGTGTAGAGAAAAGTTCAACTGAATGTAAGTTTTCAAGTTTATTTATTAGTGTCACAAGTAAGCTTACATTAACACTGCAGTGAAGTTACTGTGAAAATCCTGTCGTCACCACACTCCAGCCTGTTTGGGTACGCTGAGGGAGGATTTAGCATGGCCAGTGCACCTAACCAACACGTCTTTCAGACTGTGGGAGGAAACTGGAGCACCCGGAGGAAACCCACACAGACACGGGGAGAATGTGCAGACTCCACAAAGACAACGACTCAAGCCGGGAATCGATCCTGGGTTCACCCTCCTATCTTTCTGTTCCCATCCTAGTCAGGACGGGTTTATTCAAAAGTCAAAGGAATATAGAAACTAGAAGAAGGGTAGGCCATTCATCCTCTTCTCATCCTGCTTCTCTTTCCTCCCACATTCCAAAGATGTGTAGGTTAGGTGGATTGGCCATGCTAAATTGCCCCTTAGTGTCCAAAGATGTGTAGGTTAGGTGGATTGGCCATGCTAAATTGCCCCTTAGTGTCCAAAGATGTGTAGGTTAGGTGGATTGGCCATGCTAAATTGCCCCTTAGTGTCCAAAGATGTGTAGGTTAGGTGGATTGGCCATGCTAAATTGCCCCTTAGTGTCCAAAGATGTGTAGGTTAGGTGGATTGGCCATGCTAAATTGCTCCTTAGTGTCCAAAGATGTGTAGGTTAGGTGGATTGGCCATGCTAAATTGCTCCTTAGTGTCCAAAGATGTGCAGGTTAGGTGGATTGGCCATGCTAAATTGCCCCTTAGTGTCCAAAGATGTGTAGGTTAGGTGGATTGGCCATGCTAAATTGCCCCTTAGTGTCCAAAGATGTGTAGGTTAGGTGGATTGGCCATGCTAAATTGCCCCTTAGTGTCCAAAGATGTGTAGGTTAGGTGGATTGGCCATGCTAAATTGCCCCTTAGTGTCCAAAGATGTGTAGGTTAGGTGGATTGGCCATGCTAAATTGCCCCTTAGTGTCCAAAGATGTGTAGGTTAGGTGGATTGGCCATGCTAAATTGCTCCTTAGTGTCCAAAGATGTGTAGGTTAGGTGGATTGGCCATGCTAAATTGCTCCTTAGTGTCCAAAGATGTGTAGGTTAGGTGGATTGGCCATGCTAAATTGCCCTTTAGTGTCCAAAGATGTGCAGGTTAGGTGGTTTGGCCATGCTAAATTGCTCCTTAGCATCCAAAGATGTGTAGGTTAGGTGGATTGGCCATGCTAAATTGCTCCTTAGTATCCAAAGATGAGCAGGTTAGGTGGATTGGCCGTGCTAAATTGCCCCTTAGTGTCCAAAGATGTGTAGGTTAGGTGGATTGGCCATGCTAAATTGCTCCTTAGCATCCAAAGATGTGTAGGTTAGGTGGATTGGCCATGCTAAATTGCTCCTTAGCATCCAAAGATGTGTAGGTTAGGTGGATTGGCCATGCTAAATTGCTCCTTAGTATCCAAAGATGAGCAGGTTAGGTGGATTGGCCGTGCTAAATTGCCCCTTAGTGTCCAAAGATGTGTAGGTTAGGTGGATTGGCCATGCTAAATTGCCCCTTAGTGTCCAAAGATGTGTAGGTTAGGTGGATTGGCCATGCTAAATTGCTCCTTAGTGTCCAAAGATGTGTAGGTTAGGTGGATTGGCCATGTTAAATTGCTCCTTAGTGTCCAAAGATGTGTGGGTTAGGTGGATTGGCCATGCTAAATTGCCCCTTAGTGTCCAAAGATGAGCAGGTTAGGTGGATTGGCCATGCTAAATTGCCCCTTAGTGTCCAAAGATGTGCAGGTTAGGTGGATTGGCCATGCTAAATTGCCCCTTAGTGTCCAAAGATGAGTGGAATGGGGTCCTTTTGCACTGTATGATTCTTGAGCCATGGTAAAATATGTGGGATTATGGGATTGGGATAGCAGCCGGGAAGAAGCTGTTTTTGAGTCGGTTGAGATATGCTTTCAGACTTTTGTATCTTTTTCCCGACGGAAGAAGGTGGAAGGGAGAATGTCCGGGGTGCCTGGGAACCTTGGTTACGCTGGCTGCTTTTCTGAGGCAGCGGGAAGGGTAGACAGAGTCAGCGGAGGGGAGGGAGGCTGGCTTGTGTGACGAGAACAACGAGGGAAAGCGGAGAGAGAGTGAAAATTGTGCAGCGTCGTCCAGCCGAGGCCAAATCTTTTCCAGAGACAAAAGGGGCAGGATATGATGAAGGGAGCCAGGTTTCCTGCCGGGAGACTGCTGCCCTCTTGCTGTGCCCTCTTTCTGTTTTGCCGCTGGTTCATTAAATGGCTTGGCGAAAGTGGGCACAGCTTCTCAAATGTACAAGGTGGCTACATCGAGCTATCGGATCTGGCACGGCCAATTAGCAAAGCAACCAGCATTATGAAAGCAAATGGGTTCTTGCTGCCGCAGAGTGCATGACTCACTCCCAGCCTTTTCACAGCATTGTTACGGACCCCGACGGATCAATAGCGTTGAAAAGGCCCAGTGTGGCTGGCAGGGTGCTGGAACTGTACAAAGTGCTGGGTAAAGCCTTTTCCATTCAGCAAAGACACAGAGCAACTCATTAATAAGCATTACCGAGTGCTGTCTCCCATTGATACAGGAACGGAGAGAGACTGCAGGTCAGATCCATCAATCTGAAGCTCTTATCTAAGCAGGCAGGATGGCGTACAAAACAGGAAGAGGCAAAGAAAAGAAGATTTTGATGTTACAAATTGACAAGGGTTTAAATTATCCGGGACGTCTCGAATCGCCTCTGCAGGTCACCATCCGAGGCCACGCGATGCTCAGTGATGCTGATATCCTTGATTCATAGAATAGAATCCCCCCACAATGCAGAAAGAGGCCATTCGGCCCATCGAGTCTGCACCGACCGCCATCCCACTCGGGCCCTATCCCCGTAACCCCACACATTTACCCTGCTGATCCCCCCTGACACTGATGGTCAATTTAATGCGGCCAATCCACCTAACCCGCACATCTTTGGGACTGCGGGAGGAAACCGGAGCAGCCGGAGGAAACCCGCGCAGACACGGGGAGAATGTGCAGACTCCAAACAGACGGTGACCCGAGGTTGGAATTGAACCCGGGTCCTTGATGCTGTGAGGCAGCTGTGCTAACCACTGTGCCACCGTGTCGCCCATCTTATAAACTGGAAGACACGCAAGACTTGGCTTTCCATATTCTGACTTGAATCGCGACCTGTTCACCTCTTGACCGTCCGCTTGCTGACCAACCTTACCCCCACCCCCAGCCCCCCATCTGCCAGTGACTCAGTTTTGGTCATCTCATCTTCATTTTCAAATCCCTCCCTACACTCACTATCTCTGTCACACCCTCCAGCCCCACAGCCCTCCGAGGTATCTCCACTCCTCCCATTTCCGACCTCCTGCGCACCCCCCAGTATTAATCATTCCGCTATCGGTGGCCATGCCTTTGGTTGCTGAGGCCCCAGGCTCTGGGATTCCTTCCCCACACTTCTCCACCTCTCTCCCTGTTTTCAGACACTCTCCGCCTGGAACGCGCTGCCAGAGGAGGCGGTGGAAGCGGGCACATGTAGCAACAAGAGGCATCTGGGTGGGTACAGGAATAGGGAGGGAATAGAGGGATATGGACTGAGTGAGGGCAGAAGGTTCTTTGTTTAGTTTAGTTAGGGCATCATGGTCGACACAGACTTGGAGGGCCGAAGGGCCTGTTCATAGAAACAAAGAGACTAGAAGAAAGATTAGTCATTCAACCCCTTTTTCATCCTGCTCCTGATCCCTCCCACACTCAAAAGGTGTGCAGGCTAGGTGGATTGGCCTTGGTAAATTGCCCCTTAGTGTCCCAAGAGGCGTAGGTTAGGGCCTTTAGCCATGGTAAAATGTGTGGGCTTACGGGGATAGGATGGGGGAGAGGGCCTGGGAAAGACACTGGGCAGGATTGTATGACCTCGCTTGAGCAAGACCAGAAATTCCCACCCAAGGTCACCAGACATTTCTGCCGTCTGCCCATTCCGATTCCATGGTGAGCAAAGCAGTAGATTTCCATTGACTCTGTCGGAGAGTCAGTCCAGACTCGATGGGCCAAACAACCTCCTCCTACACTGTAGGGATTTGATGATTATTTATATTAATGACAGTGAGGAGGGCTTGGGTTAGGGCTCAGTTGATGGAGCAGTGGTAACGTCACTGTCTACAGATTTTACAGATGCCCCATAGAAAGCATTCTTTCTGGTTGTATCACAGCTTGGTATGGGCTCCTGCTCTGCCCAAGAAACTACAAAGGATCGTGAATATAGCCCAATCCATCACACAAACCATCCATTGACCCTGTCTACCCTTCCCGCTGCCTCAGCAAAGCAGCCAACATAATCAAGGACCCCACGCACCCCAGACATTCTCTCTTCCACCTTCTTCCATCAGGAAAAAGATACAAAAGCCTGAGGTCATGTACCAACTGACTCAAGAACAGCTTCTTCCCTGCTGCCGTCAGACTTTTGAATGGACCTACCTTGCATTAAGTAGATCTTTCTGTACACCCTAGCTATGACTGTAAGACTACATTCTGCACCCTCTCCTTTCCTTCTCTATGAACGGTATGTTTTGTCTGTATAACGTGCAAGAAACAATACTTCTCACTGTAGACTAATACATGAGACAATAAAAAATCAAACTAAATCAAATCAAGTTAAATCAAGTAGCAAACAACTGTTATAAAGCAGAAGTGGATCCCCCCCTCTGGGAACTAACACAGAAACACCCAGAGAGGAGTACCTCGTCCTATAATCTGTAAAAAGTATGTGTGAAGTGGTGTGACCTGTTCTTCAGCAACTTCTAGTGGTTAAAAATAAATCCCTGACACTCACTCTAGAATCAACACATAACAATTTATTTATCTAACTAGCAGAAAACAAATTAACTAATCTATTAACAAACTGAATAAATCCCTTTGAACTATAAACTATTCCTGAATAAAACAAGCTCCTAGTGGAATGCTGTTCAAATAAATACAATTCCCACTCATTAAGAAAATTTAGTCACTCTCTAAATTACAACCAGGTTTTGTATCTTCCGGAATATTCTATTCCTTCTCTGGTGATTCTTCTGCCTGGAACTTCTTTCTGCTTTGGTAACTATACTATCTAGGTGGTGCTTTCTCTAAGGCACAGTCAAAGCTATGAGAGGCAGCAATTTTCTCTTGAGAAAGAGCTGAAAGCTGAGCTGATAGCTCTGGCAGGTGGCAGTTGCTCTCCCCTTTTCTCCCACTGCCTCCTTGTTTTATACCCATGATGACACATCAATATTTCCCACAATGGGATTGGTCCTAGGTTGTCAAAACCATCAGATTTAAATTTAATAGGTTCTTGGTATCTAAGTGCCTGATTCAAACTGATTGGCTAAATTCAAAAGCCTGTTGTCTTGGTAGAAACTGCTGCTTGACCTTTTGATACTAATGTTTCAGTCTGGGCCCTCAGTGTACTTGTATTTTTTCTAACTCTCTAAGTATTGAAAGAACACCACTTTTTAATGGGTCCATACAATGCCTTTCCCCTCTAGCATTTTACAATGTTACAAACCATCAAATTCAAACCTCCTGTCTCCCCAACCTACAATTACCCAACTTTGCAGCACCAATGCTCTGGCGACACGGGTTCAACTCCCATGACGGAAGAATTTAGAATCAATAAATTAATACAAAAATATGGAATTATCTGGTGGTGGCCATGAACTATCATCAATTGTTCTAAAAATTACCTGGCATCCTTAGGGCTCAGCGAAACCTTGGGAACCAAGGTTTGAACCAGGTATGAACCAGGTGACCTGACCTCAGTGGCAACCCCCACATCTCCTGGAAGAATAAAGAAAACCAAAATCTCTCATGAGAGTGCAGAGGGGGTTTACCAGGGTGTTGCCTGGTATGGAGGGTCTTGTCTATAAGGGGAGATTGGGTAAACTGGGGTTGTTCTCCCTGGAAAGACAGAGAATGAGGGGAGACCTAATAGAGGTGTATAAAACTATGACGGGTATGGATAGGGTGAACAGTGGGAAGCTTTTTCCCAGGTCGGAGGTGACGATCACCAGGGGTCACGGGTTCAAGGTGAGGGTGGGGGTGCGAGGTTTAACTCAGATATCAGAGGGACGTTTTTTACACAGAGGGTGGTGGGGGCCTGGAATGCACTGCCAAGCAGGGTGGTGGAGGCAGACACGCTGGGATCATTAAGACTTACCTGGATAGTCACATGAACAGACTGGGAATGGAGGGATACAAACAAATGGTTTAGTTGGACCAATGAGCGGCGCAGGCTTGGGGGGCCGAAGGGCCTGTTTCCTGGGCTGTACTGTTCTTTGTTCTTTGAGATAACGATTGAAGGAGGATGAATAGAACACAAAGAGGCTCGTCAGGGGACATCCCATAAGCTGCTACCATCACCCAGGGAAGGTGATTATTTGATTTGATTTGATTTATTATTGTCACATGTATGAGTATACAGTGAAAAGTATTATTTATTACACGTTGTACAGACAAAGCATACCATACATAGAGAACATAGGGGAGAAGGAAAGGAGAGAGGGCAGAATGTAGTGTTACCGTAATAGCTAGGGTGAGGAGATCACCTTAATGCAAAGTAATGCAGAAGTTAGATGGCAGCAGGGAAGAAGCTGTTCTTGAGTCAGTTGGTACGTGACCTCAGGCTTTTGTATCTTTTTCCCAGCAGAGGAAGGTGGAAGAGAGAATGTCCAGGGTGTGTGTGGGGGGGGGTCCTCAATTATGTTGGCTGCTTTGCCAAGGAAGTGTAGACAGAGTCTATGGATGGGAGGCTGGTGTGCGTGATGGACTGGGTTAAGTTCACGACCCTTTGTAGTTTCTTGCGAACTTGTGAGCAACCTCCTCAGCCAGATCAGCTCTTACAGACAGGGTATTAGACCTCAAAGCATTAGTAACTCCCAGCCTTAGAGTTAGACAGCCTGGCTGTCTAATGCTGTGAATTTATCAGCTGTCTAATTTGTCAGACCCCACCCTCGACTGCACTGAGAAAGGCGGACACTGTTACTGCTGTGTGAGTGTGCTGTGACTGAAGTGCCTTTATAAACCCCTATTAGTCATAATGTTAGCGAGCACCATTTCTTAATGATTCACCTATTTATTGTTAAAGTAGAGAAACATTGCTACTTAGAGCTCTGGACTTTAGGAAGCATTTGTTAGGGCCTAGTTTGTTGTTCGATTTCTGTGATGACTTAACAGAGTGGAAGTGAATGACTCACTCAGTGTTGAGTATGTATGCTAACTGGAGAACAGGAAGGTAAACAGTAACACTACTTGAATTAGTTGACACAGAACAGTTCCTGAGTTAAATAGAAGCATCAGTATTAACAGGGATGATGCCAGAACCGAGAGGTCGCACCCATCAGGAAATTATGAATGAGCTGGGCCCCTTCTCTCCGGGGACAAAATAGCTGAGGGCTGACCTGTGTAACGTCCTCACTGCCTTCAGGATTTGAACAAGAAGAAAAAGATGTGGTTTGCACACCTAGATTCGAAATAACACACCACAGGTTTATTGAAAGCAATAAATGACTGCGGATGCTGGAGTCTGAAACCAAAAGAGAAAACGCTGGAAAATCTCAGCAGATCTGGTCTGTAAGGAGAGAAAAGAGCTGGCATTTAGAGTGCAGATGACCCTTTGTCAAAGCTGTGCAGACTAAATATTTCCTCCTGTGGGGCAATCTCGAACAAGAGGTCACAGGTACAGGTTGCGAGGCTGTAGTATTAAAACCGAGATGAGGAGGAACCACTTCCCGCAGAGGTTGGTGAAACGATGGCTGGAGTTGCGGATAGCGATGAACATTATCAGAGAATACAGCAGGATACAGATAGGCTGGAAAATTGGGCAGAGAAATGGCAGATGGAATTTAATCCTGATAAATGCAAAGTGATGCATTTTGGTAGAACTAATGTAGAAAATGGCAGGGCCATCAGGAGTACAGACACACAGAGGGACCTGGGTGTGCAAGCCCACTGATCCTTAAAGGTGGCAGCACAGGTGAATTGGACCAGATACTGGGCAAGACGACAGCTCAGTGACTATCGCTGATTGCTGTGCAGACACATGGATTTGGGCCGGTGTCTGTGTGGAGTTTGCGCATTCTCCCCGTGATTGTGTGGGTTTTCTCCGGGTGCTCAGGTTTCCTCCCACACCCCAAAGATGTGCTATTAGGCTGATTGGAGGTAATAAATTGTCCCTAAATTAGTTTCCCTCAATGTGGAATGCCATTAGCATAGATAAGGGTCGTGGATGGAGGAGGGACTGGTAATGTTAAAATGGCGGCGCGGGCTCGTTGGGCCGAAGGGCCTGTTTCCCGGGCTGTTTTTGTTCTTTGTTCTTTGAAAAGGTGGTGAAGAAGGCATATGGCATGCTTGCCATGATAGGATGGGGCATAGAGTATAAAAATTGGCATATGATGTTGCAGCTGTATAGAACGCTGGTTAGGCTACATTTGGAGTACTGCGTCCAGTTCTGGTCGCCGCACTACCAGAAGGACGTGGAGGCTTTGGAGAGAATACAGAGAAGGTTTACCAGGATGTTGCCTGGTATGGAGGGTCTTAGCTATGAGGAAAGATTGGATAAACTGGGGTTGTTCTCCCTGGAAAGACGGAGAATGAGGGAAGACCTAATAGAGGTGTATAAAATTATGAGGGGTATAGATAGGGTGAACAGTGGGAAGCTTGTTCCCAGGTCGGAGGTGATGAACACGAGGGGGTCACAGGTTCAAGGTGAGGGGGGACGAGGTTTAACACAGACATCAGAGGGACGTATTTTACACAGAGGGTGGTGGGGGCCTGGAATGCACTGCTAAGCAGGGTGGTGGAGGCAGACACGCTGGGATCGTTAAGACTTATCTGGATTGTCACATGAGCAGGCTGGGAATAAAAGAACAAAGAACAAAGAAAGGAGAGATACAACCGAATGATCTATTTGGACACATGAGAGGTGCAGGTTTGGAGGGCCGAAGGGCCCGTTTCCTGTGCTGTATTATTCTTTGTTCTTTAGCCCCACATAAATATTGTGGAATCCAAGCCAGATGGTGATGTATAAAAATAGATGCAAATTCATTTCTTGATAGTTTCCACATTTATAGAGTGCAGCATTTCATACATTTACATTTTGTTCAGGACCAGATCCGAAACTCCAAGTTCTATGGGTGGCACAGTGTTTAGCAGTGCTGCTTCACAGCGCCAGAGGCCCGGGTTCGATTCCCGGCTGGGGTCCCTGCCTGTGTGGTGTCTGCATGGGTTTCCTCTGGGCGCTCCGGTTTCCTCCCACAGCCTGAAAGACGTGCTGGTTAGGGTGCATTGGCCGTGCTAAATTCTCCCTCAGTGTACCCGAACAGGTGCCGGAGTGTGGCGACTAGGGGATTTTCATAGTAACTTCACTGCAGTGTTAATGTAAACTTCCTTGTAACACTAGTAAATAAACTAAACTAAAACTATTATGAAGTTAGCGTAGACCCTAAATTTTATGTTTGATTTTGGCATTGGCGATCAGAAGATGTTTCGCTTCTGGTATGATTCAAGTGAGCCAGTAGGGAGCTTTTATCAAACAAAGTTTATTTAAGAACACAGTTAGAATATAAGTAAAAGAATTAACATAACTTTTACCAATTAAAATACTTAAACAAGACAAAGTATAATTCTTAACAGCTAGCTACTTCTATTGCTCCAATTTAGCAGTAGCTAAAGTAGGTAAACTGGAGTTGTTCTCCCTGGAAAGACGGAGGATGAGAGGAGACCTAATAGAGGTGTATAAAATTATGAAGGGTATAGATAGAGTGAACAGTGGGAAGCTTTTTCCCAGGTCGGAGGTGACGATCACGAGGGGTCACAGGCTCAAGGTGAGAGGGGCGAGGTTTAACTCAGATATCAGAAGGACGTATTTTACACAGAGGGTGGTGGGGGCCTGGAATGCACTGCCAAGCAGGGTGGTGGAGGCAGACACGCTGGGATCGTTTAAGACTTACCTGGATAGTCACATGAGCAGACTGGGAATGGAGGGATACAGAAGAATGGTCCAGTTGGACCAATGAGCGGTGCAGGCTTGGAGGGCCGAAGGGCCTATTTCCTGTGCTGTATTGTTCTTTGTTTGTAGAACATAGAACAATACAGCACAGTAACAGGCCCTTCGGCCCACAATGTTGTGCCGGACATGATGCCAAATTAAACTAATCCCTTCTGCCTGCCCTAGGCCCTTATCCCTCGATTCGTTGCATACCCATGTGCTTATCTAAATGCCCCTTAAACGCTCCTATTGTATCTGCCACTATCATCACCCTGGCAGCACTTTCCAGGCACTTTACCACGCTCTGTATAAAAAAAAACTTGCCCCTCCCATCTCCTTTGAACTTTCCCTCTCTCACCCTAAATGCAAGCCCCCTAGAACTAGACATTTCAACTCTGGGAAAAAGATTCTGACTGTCCACCCTATCTATGCCTCTTATCATTTCATAGTTCTTTATAGAACATAAACCAGTAAGGAAATGAAGCAATTTACTATCCTGCCTGCCACAGGAACAGAGCAGGCAAGGGGTGGACCACGGAAAGGTTCATTGACCTTGGGCGGGGTTTTACGGTTTTGGCAAGGCAGTAAAATCCCGCCCAGTATCTACCCGTTGTTAGGATTGGGAAGTAGACCCTAGCTTGGGGAGCACTAATATTGTGGTTAAAATATCAGACGGACGAACTCAGTAAACATTTACGTGCGCACCTGTCAACTGAGAGCTTGACACAGATCCTGAATCATAAAAGAATTGGAATGATAGTTTCCGACCCCAACACTGACATTTCACCACTTTGACCAGGCTGAAATTTATTAAACCACAAAGGCAAAAAAAAAGTCTTTGTAATTGAGTTCTTTTTGTGAAATTGAATAGGTTACACAATACCGTGATCTGTTTCCCCATCAGCCTATGGTTGATAAGTACATCTTGTGACTTACTTTTCATTGGGCTCAAATAATCTTCAAAACAACCTCAAACTCTCATGGCTACTTTGCTTATACTATCAAAAAACAAAGAACAAAGAAAATTACAGCACAGGAACAGGCCCACCAAGCCTGAATGAAAACTTCCTACCCTTCCAGGGACCTCTATTTCCATCCTGTTCATGTATTTGTCCAGACGCCCCTTAAAAGTCACTATCACAGCTGCTTCCCCCGGCAGTGAGTTCCAGGCGCTCACTAACCGCTTTGCAAAGAAATCTGCCTCGTACATCTCCTTTAAACCTTGCCCCTCGCACCTTAAACCTGTGCCCCCTTGAAATTGACTCTTCCACCCTGAGATAAAATTTCTGACTATCCCCTTCTGTCCGTGCCTCTCATAATCTTGCAGACTTCTAGCAGGTCGCCCCTCAACCTCCGTCGCTCCAGTGAGAACAAACCAAGTTTCTCCAACCTCTCCTCATTGCTAATGCCCTCCACACCAGGGGCAACATCCTGGTAAATCTTTCCTGTACCCTCTCCAAAGCCCCCACATCCTTCTGGTAGTGTGCTGACCAGAGTTGAACACTATATTCCAAGTGTGGCTGAAATAAAAGTCAATAAAGCTGCGTCCTTGCCTATTAAGGCTTCCTTCGGCACTGTGAGTCTTTGATGGTTTTATGATCTGCATACAATATTAGATTAACATTGCTAATTGTTTGGTGTTACTGTCCCATTCAATTACAAAGGCACTGATTGGATCTGATTTATTATTGTCACATGTATTAGCATACAGTGGCAAATATTGTTTCTTGCATGCTATACAAACAAAGCATACTGTTCATAGAGAAGGAAAGGAGGGGGTGCAGAATGTAGTGTTACAGTCATAGCTAGGATGCAGAGAAAGATCAATTTAATACGAGGTAGGTCCATTCAAAAGTCAGAGGGCAGCAGGGAAGAAGCTGTTCTTGAGTCGGTTGGTACGTGATCTCAGACTTCTGTATCTTTTTCCCTGACAGGAAAAGGTGGAAGGGAGAATGTCTGGGATGCGTGGGGTCCTTAATTATGCTGGCTGCTTTTCTGAGGCAGCAGGAAGTGTAGACAGAGTCAATGGATGGGAGGCTGGTTTGTGTGATGGATTGGGCTACATTCACAACTCTTTGTAGTTCCTTGTGGTCTTGGGCAGAGCAGGAGCCCATACCAAGCTGTGATACAACCAGAAAGAATGCTTTCTATGGCGTTTCTGTACGAGTTGGTGAGAGTCAGAGCAGACGACAAATTTCCTTAGTCTTCTGAGAAAGTAGAGATGTTGATGGGCTTTCTTAAGGTGTGGGGGGATCAGGACTGCTTGGAACCTAATAAAATGTCACCTATTTTGGAGTGTTCACTAGGTCCTATAGCAGAAAAACCACACCATCCTGACTTGGAAACGTACCTCCCTTTCTGCACTGTCGCTGGGTCAAGTTCCTAACAACACTGGGTGTATCTACACCACATGGGCAGCAGCGGTTCAAGAAGACAGCTCACCACCACCTTCTCAAGGGCAGTTAGGGATGGGCAATATATATAGTGGCCTTCTCAGCGATGTTCACATTCCATGAAAGAATGAGATTGCAACTTGTGCAACTCTCTCTGTTTGTGGAAATTGGTGATTGGATTTACCAAATTAGGGGCAGCACGGTAGCACAGTGGTTAACACTGCTGCTGCTTCACAGCTCCAGGGTCCTGGGTTCGATTCCCGGCTCGGGTCACTGTCTGTGTGGAGTTTGCACATTCTCCTCGTGTCTGCGTGGGTTTCCTCCAGGTACTCTGGTTTCCTTCCACAGTCCAAAGATGTGCGGGTTAGGTTAATTGGCCACGCTAAGAAATTGCCCCTTAGTATCTAGGGATGCGTAGGTTAGAGGGGATTAGTGGGTATAATATGTAGTGATATGGGGGTAGGGCCTGGGTGGGATTGTGTTTGGTGCAGACTCGATGGGCCATCAGATTTCCTTCTGAATTTCCGTGGGATTTACTTCCCTAAAGGGCATTAGTGAACCAGATGGGTTTTCCCGCCAATCGACGGTGGTTTCATGGTCATCAGTAGATTCCTAATTCCAGATATTTTTTATTGATTTCAAATTCCACCGTCTGCCATGGTGGGATTCGAACCCTGGTCCCCCGGAACATTAGCTGAGTTTCTGGATTAATAGCCTAGTGATAATACCACCAAGCCATTGCCTCCCCTGTCAAAGAGAGAGGCAGCAGCAGTAGGACTAATGTGGCTAAAACCTTGCTGTGGGATAGTCAGAGAACCTGCCACAGCAACACGTTTTAAGCTCACCAGTTCGTAAGGTATAGGAGCAGAATTAGGCCATTCGGCCCATTGAGTCCGCTCCACCATTTGATCAGGGCTGATAGCGTCCTCGTCCCCATTTTCCTACCTGCTCCCCATGACCCATTACCAATTAAAAATCTGTCTAACTCCTCCTTAAGTTTACTCACTGTCCCAGCACCCACTGCACTTTGGGGCAGCGAATTCCACAGATTCACAACCCTTTGGGAGTAGTTTCTCCTCAACTCTGTTTTAAATTTGCTACCCCTTAGCCTAAGACTGTGACCTCTCGTCCTAGAATGTCCCACAAGAGGAAGCAACTGCTCCATGTCTACTTCATCCAAACCTTTCATCATCTTGTACACCTTAATTCGATCTCATTCTTCTAAATTGCAGAGAATATAGGCCTAGTGGAAACACTTTATGGGAGAGACCATCTTGTGACAGCACAGGACTGATCCCATCAAGGATCCTGAAGAGTGCAGTTGAACAGAGGGATCTGGGAATACAGGTACAGAATTCCCTAAAAGTGACTTCACAGGTGGATAGGGTCGTAAAGAGTGCCTTTGGTACATTGGCCTTTATAAATCGGAGTATCGAGTCTAAAAGTTGGAGTGAATTGGTAAAGTTATATAATGATGTGGAGATGCCGGCGTTGGACTGGGGTAAACACAGTAACACAGTGTTGTCAGACTTCTTACAAGGTTATATAAGGCATTAGTGAGGCCGAATGTAGAGTATTGTGTACAGTTTTGGTCACCTAGTTACAGGAAGGATGTAAATAAGGTTGAAAGAGTGCAGAGAAGGTTCACAAGGATGTTGCCGGGACTTGAGAAGCTGAGTTACAGAGAGAGATTGAATAGGTTAGGGCTTTATTCCCTGGAGTGTAGAAGAATGAGGGGAGATTTGATAGAGGTGTATAAGATTTTGATGGGTATAGATAGAGTGAATGCAAGCAGGCTTTTTCCACTGAGGCTAGAGGAGAAAAAAACCAGAGGGCATGGGTTAAGGATGAAAGGGGAAAAGTTTAAAGGCAATATCTGGGGGGGGCTTCTTCGTGCAGAGAGTGGTGGGAGAGTGGAATGAGCTGCCAGATAAATGCGGGGTCACTTTTAACATTTAAGAAAAACTTGGGCGGGTTCATGGATGATGACAGCGACAGATCAGCCATGATCTTATTGAATGGCGGGGCAGGCTCGAAGGGCTGGATGGCCTACTCCTGCTCCTATTTCTTATGTTCTTATGTTCTTATGAGAGGGGTGTGGAAGGATATGGTCCAAGTGCAGGTCAGTGGGACTAGGCAAAAAAATGGTTTGGCAACAGACAAGAGGGGGCATAAGGCCAGTTTCTGAGCTGTAATTTTCTATGGTTTCTATGGACCCTCGGTATTTAAATCTTTGATATAAATAGTATAATTAACCTATCACTCCAAAACTGTAGCAGCAGGAAGCCGAGTTTGCAGAACATATGCACATCGACAAGTTATTTAATTATGAGTAATTAGCAGCTATTTGGGTGTCAGAGCTTGCTGATTTGGTATCACTGTCACCTCTGAAACATGAATCTGAAGTTTGAGGGTTGGCGCCCACGTCAGCACGTAACCCATCCCCGCCAACCCAACATGGCCGCTGCCATCTTACGCTCAACTGAGCGCCGATTGGCAGACAAGTCCTGCCTTGAATAGCTGTCAGCCAATGAGCTTCTCGAGGCAGAGAGCTGCAGTGGCCAGGAGAGGTACTGCGGTGCGGTATTTCAGGTACCTACCGAGGGGTCCCAGGAGTAGGAGGGTAGGAGATGCCTTAGGGAGTCAGGAGGTGGCAGGGAGTTGGGAGGGGGGAAGTGGGGGGGGGGGGTGCGATCTTGTGCCTTTAAGAAATGTTTTTTATGTAAGGTCTGTTGGAACAGTTTTTTTTTAATTACCTGCAAACTGGATCCTGAACTTCCTAAATGACAGACCACAGTCAGTAAGAATAGGCGACAATACCGCCTCCACGATGCACAACAAGGCTGTGTTCTCAGCCCCCTACTATACTCCTTATACACCTATGACTGTGCGGCCAAATTCCCCTCCAATTTGATTTTCAAGTTTGCTGATGACACCACCGTAGTGGGTCGGATCTCAAACAATGATGAGACAGAGTTACAGGAATGAGATAGAGAATCTGGTGAACTGGTGCGGCAACGATAATCTCTCCCTCAATGTCAACAACAGGAAGGAGATTGTCATCGACTTCAGGAATCGTAAAGGAGAACATGTCCCAGTCTTCATCAATGGGGACAAAGTAGAAAGGAGCAAGAGCTTCAAGTTTTTGGGTGTCCCGATCACCAACAACCTGTCCTGATCCCCCCTCATGCTGACACTATAATTAAGCAAGCCCACCAATGCCTCTACTTTCTCAGAAGACTAAAGAAATTTGGCATGTCAGCTACAACTCTCATCAACTTTCACTGATGTACCATAGAAAGCATTCTTTCTGGTTGTATCACAGCTTGGTATGGGCTCCTGCTCTGCCCAAGATCACAAGGATCTACAAAAGGTCGTGAATGTTGCCCAATGTGTCACGTGAACTAGCCTCCCATCCATTGACTCTGCCTACACTTCCTGCTGCCAGCATAATCGAGGACCCCACGCACCCCGGATATTCTCTCTTCCACCTACATCCAATGGAAAAAAGATACGAAAGTCTGAGGTCACTTACCAACCAACTCAAGAACAGCTTCTTCCCTGTTGCTGTCAGACTTTTGAATTCAACTTAAAACTTGCATTAAGTTGATCATTCTCTACACCCTAGCTATGACTGTAACACTTCATTCTGTACTCTTTCCTTTCCTTCTCTAAGAGTGGTATATTTTATCTGTATAGCGCGCAAGAAACAATACTTTTCACTGTAGGTTAATACATGTGACAATAACAAATCAAACCAAAGACCATTCTTCTATATACAGCAGCACTGTGGTGTTACTGCAGCAGCATAATTGATCTTAATTTGTGATGATGTTGGTTTTAAGCGAAAGTAATGCAGAGTTCTGTTATGTTGAGTTTCCTTCTGGGATATTGCAGAGTAGGTTTGTTGACCATATGACTGATGGAAGCTACGCTTTCAGAGAACTCAAGGCAGTCTGCTTTCTGAGATCTTTAGAGAGATGTATCTTTATATCTTGCTCTGTTTGAAGGGCAAACTGGAATCTGCCAAAGAAATAAGCCTTTTTCTTTGAGATTCTACTGTTTGGGGGATGTACCTTTCTCTGGAAGTTGATGTATGAGAATTAGAAGGTGGATTTCTGTCTGGATCGCTGTATAGAAGTGTCAAAAGGCTGGAAGTGTAGTAGCCATGTAAGGACATTTGGTTTTCAGGGCCAGTGGAGTCCAATCACCACGGCTGCTCTTACTTTCAAATTTAGTAGCCATCTGAGGATTCTAAAGAAGGGATTAATGTTTATGTTGGGTTAAAGAACAGAGAACAATACAGCACAGGAAACAGGCCCTTCGGCCCTCCAAGTCTCATTGGTCCAACTAGACCATTCGTTTGTATCTCTCCATTCCCAGTCTGCTCATGGGACTATCCAGGTAAGTCTTAAATGATCCCAGCGTGTCCGCCTCCACCACCCTACTTGGCAGTGCATTCCAGGCCCCCACCACCCTCTGTGTAAAAAACGTCCCTCTGATATCTGAGTTAAACCTCGCCCCCCCTCACCTTGAACCCGTGACCCCTTCATAATTTTATACACCTCTATTAGGTCTCCCCCCATTCTCCATCTTTCCAGGACCCCAGTCTACCCAATCTCTCCTCATAGCTAATTCTGTGTTCTGGCAATGCCGCAAGTTTAGAGTTCTCACCCTCATGTTCTAATGGTGCCGTGGCCCATTCCTCATCTCTGTGACCTGCTTTAGCCCCACACAGCTCCAGGAACACGGCACTCCCTCAGTTCTGGCCTTTGAGCAACCCCTCATTCTCCTTTACCACTCCCCCTCCCTCACTCACCCCCCATAGCTAGCTGCTTATTTTAGCATTCCAGACACCAAGCAACAAAATTCCTTCTCCTCCTCTTTACCGCTCCTTCAAGAACTTCCTTAGACCCATAAAAGCAAATGACTGCGGATGCTGGAATCTGAAACCAAAAGAGAAAACGCTGGAAAATCTCAGCAGGTCTGGCAGCATCTGTAAGGAGAGAAAAGAGCTGACGTTTCGGGTCCAGATGACCCTTTGTCAAAGATAACCCTCCTTAAACCCAATCTGTCCTGCACCATGGGCGGCACGGTGACACAATGGTTAGCACTGTTACCTCACAGTGGCGGAGACCTGGGTTCGATTCCTGGCTTGGGTCATTGTTTGTGTGGAGTCTGCATATTCTCCCCGTGTCTACGTGGGTTTCCTCCAGGTGCTCCCATTTCCTCCCTCAGTCTGAAAGACGTGCTGGTTAAGGTGCATTGGCCATGCTAAATTCTCCCTCAGTGTACCCGAACAGGTGCCAGAGTGTGGCAACGAGGGGATTTTCACAGTAACTTCATTGCAGTGTTAATGCAAGCTTACTTGTGACACTAATAAACTTAAACCAATTTCTCCTTAGTGACCACACCTGTGCAACCCGGAGGTACTTTTTGCTGTGAGTGCTTTCTCCGTACGTCCAAAAACCAAACATAAAAATCTCACTGACCTTCCACATGGGAAGTCTGTGTCCCGAGCCAACTTGACTTAACATAGAACATAGAACATAGAACATTACAGCGCGGAACAGGCCCTTCGGCCCACAATGTTGCGCCGACCAGTCTTATTTTTAAAAAAAAACATTGACCCACTAATCTAAACCAATCCCTTTTCGTCCATAAACCTATCCACCAATCTCTTAAACGCCCCCAAACTAGGCGCATTTACAACTGCAGCAGGCAGGGCATTCCAGTCCCTCACCACCCTCTGGGTAAAGAACCTGCCCCTGACATCCGTCCTATAACTACCCCCCCTTAATTTAAAGCCATGCCCCCTCGTGCTAGATTTCTCCATCCGAGGAAACAGGCTATCACCATCCACCCTATCTAAACCTCTAATCATCTTATATGTTTCTATAAGATCCCCTCTTAGCCGCCTTCTTTCCAGTGAAAACAACCCCAAATCCCTCAGTCTCTCCTCATAGGACCTCCCCTGCATACCAGGCAACATCCTGGTAAGCCGAGACAAACCTCACCAACCGCGTGTGACCATGTCCTGTGGGAAATCCAGGTATTTGTCTGCAATGCTTCCCTGTAGTGAAGAGGTCAAAAAGACCATTAGATACCCCAGCTTAGGCTATTGTAGTGTAAGCAGACGTGGACGTACTGTTTTATGTATTCATTCATGGGACATGGGTCTTGCTGGCTGGCCAGCATTTATTATCCATTACTAGTTGCCCTTGAACTGAGCGACTTGCTGGGCCATTTCAGAGGGCAGTTGAGAGTCAACCACATTGCTGTGGCTCTGGAGTCACATGTAGGCCAGACCGGGTAAGGACGGCAGATTTCCTTCCCTAAAGGACATTAGCGAACCAGATGGGTTGACCCGAAATCGACAATGGTTTCATGGTCATCAGTAGATTCTTAATTCTAGATATTTTTTACTGAATTTAAATTCCATCAGCTGCCGTGACGGGATTCGAACCTGGGGTCCCCAGAACATTCTGGATTTATAGTCCAGCGATTATACCACCGGGCCATCGCCTCTCCTATATACGATATCCAAAAACCAAAATGATCTGAAATACAAAAAATAATGGGCCCTGAAGATTTTGTATAAAAGATAATTAGATTCAGGAAGAATGTTCCCAATGGTGGGGGAGCCCAGAACTAGGGGTCATAGTTTGAGGATAAGGGGTAAACCTTTTAGAACTGAGGTGAGGAGAAATTTCTTCACCCAGGGGGTGGTGAATGTGTGGAATTCACTCCCACAGAATGGAGTTGAGGCCAAAACATTGTCTGATTTCAAGAAGAAATTAGATATAGCTCGTGGGGATAAAGAGATCAAGGGATATGGGAGAAATAGGGAGTCAGGATATTGAATTAGATGATCAGCCATGATCAGAATGGGCGGCACAGTGGCCCAGAGGTTAACATTGCTGCCTCACAGCGCCAGGGGCCCGGGTTCAATTCTGGCCTCGGGCGACTGTCAGTGTAGAGTTTGCACATTCTCACCATGTCTGCGTGGGTTTCCTCCAGGTGCTCCAGTTTCCCCCCACAGTCCAAAGATATGCAGGTCATGTTGATTGCCCAAGCTAAATTGCCCCTTAATGTCAGAGGGATTCGCGGGGTGAGAAGAAATTTAGCTGTAACATGGTGTTATGGGGTTAGGGCCTGGGTGGGATCGGTGCAGACTCAATGGGCTGAATGACACTGGAGGGATTCTATGAAAATGAATGGTGGGGCAGGTTAAAATGGCCAAATGGCCTACTCCTACTTCCAGTCTCTAAAATCGATCGGAAGTTGTTATTGTTCGAATCACCCATCCCTCTGTGGGTAATATTGACTTGGACTCAGTCTGGCTTTCTTCCAATGAGCAACAAATGTCCAATTGGTTTCAAAAGGCCATGATGATTTAACAATTCGCTCCTTAATTGTTTCAACATCTCACGCCTGAAGTCACTCATAAACGCTAAATTAGTAGACCATGTTAGCACTTTGTATGAACAATCCATGCGAGACGGTGAGTGGCAGTGGAATCAATAACAATTTCGCTATTTTAATTGCATACACCTCACGCAAGAAGCAATTCCAAGAATTGAGAAACTTTGAATCTGTATTTTTCATTCGTGGGTTGTGGGGGTCGCTGGCTGGGCCAGCATTTATTGCCCATCCCCAATTGCCCCTTGAGAAGCTGCGTGGCAGTTCCCCCCTTGAACCCTCTCAGTCAGTGTGGCTTATGGATTTCTATAGCAGCTTTGATACAAACACATGACCTGCCTTAGAGGGTCAGTTAACTCAGTTGGCTGCTTTGTGACACAGAGTGATGCCAACAGCAAGGGTTCAGTTCAATTACGGGCAGCACGGTGGCACTGTGGTTAGCACCGCTGCCTCACAGCACCAGGGATCCGGGTTCAATTCCTGGCTTGGATCACCGTTTGGGTGGAGTTTGCACATTCTCCCCGTGTCTGTGTGGGTTTCCTCTGGGTGCTCCGGTTTCCTCCCACAGTCTGAAAGATGTGCTGGTTAGGTGCATTGGCCGTGCTAAATTCTCCTTCAGTGTACCTGAACAGGCGCCAGAGTGTGGCGACTAAGGGATTATCACAATAACTTCATTGCAGTGTTAATGTAGGCCTTGTGACTAATAAATAAAATTTACTTTGGGTCACTGTCTGTGTGGAGTCTGCATGTTCTCCCCATATTTGTGTGTGTTTCCTCTGGGTGCTCCAGTTTCCTCCCACAGTCCAAAAGATGTGCTAGTTGGGTGCGTTGGCCATGCTAAATTCTCCCTCAGTGTACCCGAACAGGCGCAGGAGTGTGGTGACTAGGGGATTTCCATCATAATTTCATGGCCTCTAATGCTATGGGACACCAAGACTACATTGGCCACATACACTGGGGAGTTCTTACATATTTTTGGGACCACTGTAATCCCAGTTACATATGGGTAACAAACAGACTGTCCAATTCCCCTTAATAGTTGTGCAAGGACCGGGGCCCAACGCTTTGTGAAGGGACTGGCTGCAGAAAATCGACCTGGATTGGCAACAGATCTTTAAAATGGTTGCAGGCAATGTATGCAAAATCATTAGGAAGTATCCGAATGTGTTCCAAGAAGGCCTTGGGAAGATAGGAGGCGCTAGGGCCAAGATCTACGTGTAGCCAGAGGCCCGACCGAAATACTTCAAGGTATGACCAGTCTCCTTTGCCCAATGTGCCAAAGTAGAGGCTGAATTGGAATGTCTAGAGGTGTGATGCACCCAGTACCATTTGCTGCATGGGTCACGCCAGAAGGAACACAATGAAGCTTAGATCTTTCCCATGTCTCATAAATTTCGACCCAACTTGTCAACTCTGCTGGCACCTCTCCAAATACTGCTTAAAATAATCAGAAATGGTCGTGGCAAATGCCACAAAATAAAGCCTTTGCAAGTAGCTAACAATATATACTAGCCTGTTTTGATCCCCTGACACCACTCATTGCAACCTGCGATACCTCCCCCAGTGGGATAGGAGCATGTATTATGGCACTACTGGGGCGATGGGACAGAACCTTTCATCGTGTACTGTTTCATTTGATTTGATTTATTATTGTCACATGTATAAGTATCCAGTGAAAAGTATTGTTTCTTGCGTGCTGTACAGGCAAAGCATAGAGAAGGAAAGGAGAGAATGCAGAATGTAATATTACAGCCATAGCTAGGGTGTGGAGAAAAATCAACTTAATATAAGGTGAGCCCATTCAACAGTCTGACAGCAGCAGGGAAGAAGCTGTTCTTGAGTCGGTCAGTACATGACCTCAGACTTTTGTATCTTTTTCCCGACGGAAGAAGGTGGAAGAGAGAATGTCTGGGGTGCGTGGGCTCCTTAATTATGCTGGCTACTTTGCCAAGACAGTGGGAAGTGTAGACAGAGCCAATGGATGGGAGGCTGGTTTGCGTGATGGATTGGTGATGTACAGAGGAAATACGCCCACATCGATAAAGAAAGTTTGGCCATGAAAACATATATCAGCATTTCATCATATTAACTGACCACAATCCTCTGTTGGGTCTCTTCAAGGAAGACAAGGTTATTCCTCTCATTGCGTCAGCCCAGATCCAACACTAGGCGCTGTCATTAGTTGACGATGAATATACCTTAGAATATCATCCAGGGAGACGTGTTGCCACCTTGGATACCTTAAATCTGCTGTTGTTACCCACCCGACTGCCTTCTCCTCTGAAGATGGGTGAAGTTGTCATGGCTCTGGACTTCATGGACACGCTGCCAGTATTGGCCAAGCAAATCCAGGCATGGACACACATTACAAATAATTAGAAATATATTTCTTAAAGGCACAGTAGCGTCACAGTGAGAGTAGAGCCGATGTTTCGAGTCTGGATGATCCTTTGTCAGAGCTCTGACAAAGGGTCATCCAGATTCGAAACGTTGGCTCGATTCTCTCCCCACAGCTGCTGTTAGATCTGCTGAGGTTTTCCAGCGCTTTCTGTTTCTCTTTCTCTTACCCATTACTTCTCCGTGGTTGTCCTCACCCATTCTCGGCAGCTCTTAGCAGCGGCCCCTCAAATTCCTCACATTGAATTTGTCTAGGCATCCGGGAAAATGATGAAAATAAGTCCTGAGCATTTAGATCAAATAATCACATGGAAGCAGAGAACTGGAGTATTACAGAAAAAGGGAACTCTGTTTCTCTAATCACTAAGACTCTACAGTGCAGATGCAGGCAATTCGGCCCATCGAGTCATCACTGACTCTCTGACAGAGCATCCCACCCAGACCCTGTAACCTCTCACATTTCTTCTACTAATCCCTCTTACCTACAGATCTTTGGACACTAAAGGGCAATTTACCCTGGCCAATGCAGCTAACCTGCACATCTTTCACACTGTGGGGAGAAAATCGGAGCACCTGGAGGAAACCCACGCAGGCACGGGGAGAATGTGCAAACTCCACACAGACAGTGAACCCAGGACGGAATTGAACCCGGGTCCCTAGCACAGTGAGGCAGCAGTGCTAACTACTGTGCCACCATGGTGCCAATGTTGAACATTAAATATGTTTCCACAATTGGACAGCACTTGCTGAATGATGCCAAGTGTGCTAAGAGTTACACTTGCAACCAGTTTAATACTGCCAGTCGGGCTGGCTCACTTACACTTGCTGGAGGCTGCATATGCATAGGGACTTGTCCCCAATAGGCAAATAAACATGGAGTCATAGAGGTTTACAGCATGGAAACAGCTAGTCCCAATTGCCCATGTTTAGCCCAGATCCCTCTGTACCCATCTTACCCATATAACTGTTTAAATGCTTTCTAAAAGACAAAATTGTACCCAGCTGCACTACTATATCTGGCAGCTCATTCCAGACACTCACCACCCTCTATGTGAAAAAATTGCCCCTTTGGACCCTTTTGTATCTCTCCCCACTCACCTTATACCTGTGTCCTCTAGTTTTAGACTCTCCTACTTTTAGGAAAAGATGTTGACAATCCAACTGATCTATGCCCCCCCCATTATTTTATAGACCTCTATAAGATCACCCTTAAGTTTCCTACGTTCCAGAGGACAAAAGTCCCAGTTATTGCGATTTTCCGGATTAAACAAATATTGGGGAGTCGGGGTGATCGAAACAATATTACCCAGGCTCATTTTCAATGGCAATGCCTGAATCAATCAGGGATGAATTGACCATCAATCTTCACCCTTATCTTACCCAATATAAACTGTTGCTCCCTTTGAAATCTGGTATTCTTGCAACTGTCCTGATGAGTGCAAGATGAAAAACTTCTACGGCATGGCTCCTTTTTCAGAAATACCCATTCAGATCCATCGGGCCTTGATATTTCACCCACTCCTGGTCCCATAGGACCCGTCCCTGTTTCTCCATTGTTAAGTAGTTGCGATTAATCACACGTTGATGGAGGACGTTAGCAGGGTGCTAACACTTGAGGATATACAAAGAGATACTTACTGAAGGGGCAACGTGGCTGCACTAGGAGGTGTATGCTTGAAAATAAATGTAAGACCGAGTAAAGATTAGTTGCACTATCACCTTTCATCAACTGGCTGTCTGGAATACATCACACACATAGAACATAGAACATAGAACATTACAGCGCAGAACAGGCCCTTCGGCCCACGATGTTGCGCCGACCAGTTACAAAACAATGACCCACTAACCTAAACCAATCCCGTCTCGTCCATAAACCTATCCACGGATCTCTTAAACGCCCCCAAACTAGGCGCATTTACAACTGCAGCAGGCAGGGCATTCCAATCCCTTACCACCCTCTGGGTAAAGAACCTGCCCCTGACATCCGTCCTATAACTACCACCCCTTAATTTAAAGCCATGCCCCCTCGTGCTAGATTTCTCCATCAGAGGAAAAAGGCTATCACTATCCACCCTATCTAAACCTCTAATCATCTTATATGTTTCAATAAGATCCCCTCTTAGCCGCCTTCTTTCCAGTGAAAACAACCCCAAATCCCTCAGCCTCTCCTCATAGGACCTCCCCTCCATACCAGGCAACATCCTGGTAAACCTCCTCTGCACCCTCTCCAAAGCCTCAACGTCCTTCCTGTAATGTGGGGACCAGAACTGCACACAGTACTCCAAGTGCGGCCGCACCAGAGTTGTGTACAGTTGCAACATGACGCTGCGACTCCTAAATTCAATCCCCCTACCAATAAACACCAAGACACCGTATGCCTTCTTAACAACCTTATCTACTTGACTCCCAACTTTCAGGGATCTATGTACACATACACCTAGATCCCTCTGCTCATCCACACTATTCAAAGTCCTCCCGTTAGCCCTATACTCGACACATCTGTTATTCCTACCAAAGTGAATTACCTCACACTTCTCCGCATTAAATTCCATCCGCCACCTCGCGGCCCAGCTCTGCAACCTTTCTAAGTCACCCTGCAAACTATGACACCCTTCCTCACAATCTACCACACCTCCGACTTTGGTGTCATCAGCAAACTTACTAATCCACCCAACTATACCCTCATCCAGATCATTAATAAAAATTACAAACAGCAGTGGCCCCAAAACAGATCCCTGAGGCACACCTCTCTCACATTGAGACGTTTATGCTCTCGTTTCTGTGCTGTTAAGGAGCTCAGTTCAATTGAATGTAACGCTGACATCAATGAATGTTATTCATTAGAGCTTTGTACTCTCAGTCTCTCAGACTGGGAGCAAGTGGTTCCAGTGCCACAAATCTTTTCTGGTTTAACTTTGAAGGCAGATGAAAGGCCCAACAGGGATCCCATCTTAGAGGATGCTGAGCTGGAGAATCACCCAAATCAGATGCAAAAGGAAGGAAAAAGACTCGCAAGTGCACCCAAGATAGAATAAGTGAATCTCTTTGAATTCGGCATGTTACAATGGGCCGTTCCTTCACAATGGCCCTGCTGGGATTATTCTCAGCGAATCTATTCCTGCGTCTTCTGGGAGCTTTATTCTCTGCCTGCAGTCCCAGTCCTTGAGAGATCTCTTGCTACTTACCCTCCATTCCTTGCCGCACACGAAACTGAGAGTTCAGACAGTTGCAGAGTATTGATCCGCATCCAAAGCATTAGAACATCTGTTTGAAACAACGGCATTGCTTGTCACGCACACACTGCCGGGTGGAATTTGAGTTTGAGGCCTGCAGAGGGCCCTGGTGAAATGATCACTATCTGAAGCCCCAATCTGTGCAGCAATGCGCTTGGAAACCCCGTGAGAATAACACTATTTGCTTTAACGAGCTTCCAGCAGTTTCCACTGATGAAATTTATTGCCCAACTGAGTTCCGAATGCGCATTGAGACATTGCTCAGTGCACGCGCTGATGAATTGTGTCTCTCCTATCGCAGTAGGCTTTGAGGAACTTGCGGGGGCTGCTGGTTGACGCAACACAATGTGCTGTTGACTGTGCCCAAGGGGGTGGCACAGTGGCTAGCTCTGCCGCCTCACAGCACCAGGGACCCGGGTTCAATTCCGACCTCGGATCGCTGTCTGTGCAGAGGCTGCACATTCTCCCCGTGTCTGCGTGGGTTTCCTTCGGATGCTCCGATTTCCTCCCACACTCCAAAGATGTGCAGCTATGTACACCCTAGCCGTGACTGTAACACTACGTTCTGCACTATCTCCCTTCCTTCTCTATGAACAGTATGCTTTGTCTGTACAGCGTGCAAGGAACAACACTTTTCACTCTATGCTAATACATGTGACAATAATAAATCAAATCAAAAAATAAATCAAAAGGTTAGGTGGATTGGCCATGCTAAATTGGCCCTTTTTGTCAGGAGGATTAGCAGGATAAATATGTGGGGTTACGGAGGCAGGGCCTGGGTAGGATTGTGGTCAGTGCAGACACGATGGGCTGAATGGCCTCCTTCTGCACTGTAGGATTCTATGATTCCATAAGGATTGAGAAGCACGGATAGATTTTTATTTCGGAAGGGAAATGGTGAGACAAGATGGGTGCGAATTTTGCTATACTCGCCATCAACAGCTCACCCTTGATTCAGGTTTTTAAGAACATAAGAACATAAGAAATAGGAGCAGGAGTAGGCCAACTAGCCCTTCGAGCCTGCCCCACCATTCAATAAGATCATGGCTGATCTGAAGTGGATCAGTTCCACTTTCCCACCCTCTCCCCATAACCCTTAATCCCCTCTCTTATCAAAAACCCATCAACCCGCGTCTTAAAAATATTTAGCGAGGCAGCCTCCACCACTTCAACGGGCAGAGAATTCCAGAGATTCACCACCCTTTGAGTGAAGAAGTTCCTCCTCAACTCCGTTCTAAACCGCTCCCCCTTTATCTTGAGGCTGTGCCCCCTAGTCCTACTGTCCTTTCTGAGTGGGAAGAGTCTCTCCACCTCTATCCTATCCATCCCATTCATCATCTTATACGTCTCAATGAGATCTCCCCTCATTCTTCTAAACTCTAACGAGTACAAGCCTAGTTTATTCAGCCTTTCCTCATAGCTCAACCCCCTCAACTCCGGCATCAGCCTAGTAAACCTCCTCTGCACTCCCTCCAAGGCCAAAATATCCTTGGTCATGACCTTCTGCCAGGGTCTTCACGTGACTCAACAGGCCAATTTTCAACCTGTAGACCACTAGGGCGGGGTGTCCCTCAAGGTTGTGGGGGCCTGGAATGCCAGACTATTTCCTTTCCTTCCCTTCTCTGCTGCCACTCTCCTCATTAAGACACTGGGTCTCAGAGAGTGAGACAGCTTGATGGTCAAGTTGTCACCATCCTGAATGATTGGAAGTAAGCACTTCCTGGACACTCATATCATACTTCATGGAGAGGTTCAGAGTGTCTTTATGCTCTCTAGTTTTAGACTCCCCTACTATTGGGAAAAGATATTAACTATCTATCTGATCAATGCTTCTCATTATTTTATAGACCTTTCTAAGGTCAGCCTCCTATCAGCCATCAGCTTCCTACACTCCAGAGAAAAAAGTCCTAGTCTATTCAGCCTCTCCTTATAACTCAAACCATCAAGTCCCGGCAGATCCTAGTAAATCTTTTCTGCACTCTTTCTAGTTTAACAATATCCTTTCTATAATAGGGTGACCTGAACCAGAATACACAGTATTCCAGGTGTGGCCTTACCAATGTCTTGTACAACTTCAACAAGACGTCCCAACTCTCATATCCAATGTTCTGACCAATGAAACCAAGCATGCTGAATGTCTTCTTCGCCACTCTGTCAACCTGTGACTCCGCTTTCAAGGAGCTATGAACATGTACCCCTAGATCTCTTTGTTCTGTGACTCTCCCCAACGCCCTCCCGTTAACTGAGTAAGTCCTGCCCTGGTTCGATCGACCAAAATGCAACAGCTCACATTTATCTAAATTAAACTCCATCTGCCATTCATCAGCCCACTGGCCCAATTGATCAAGATCCCGTTGCAATCCTGGATAACCTTCTTCACTGTCCACTATGCCACCAATCTTGGTGTCATTTGCCAACTTACTAACAATGCCAACTAAATTATGATTCAAATCATTAATATAAATGACAAGTAACAGTGGGCCCAGCACTGATCCCTGAGGCACACCGCTGGTCACAGGCCTCCAGTTTGAAAAGCAACTGTCTACAACCACCCTCTGGATTCTGTCATCAAGCCAATTTTGTATCCACTTGGCTACCTCACCCTGGATCCAATAAGATTTAATCTTGTGCAACAATCTACCATGCAATACCTTGTCAAAGGCCTTGCTAAAGTCCATGTAGACAACATCAACTGCACTACCCTCATCTACCTTCTTGGTTACCCCTCCAAAAAACTCAATTAAATTTGTGAGACCCGATTTTCCACTCACAAAGCCATGCTGACTGTCCCTAATCAGTCCTTGTGTCTCTAAATGCCTGTAGATCCTGTCTCTCAAACTACCTTCCAACAACTTACCCACCACAGATGTGAGGCTCACTGGCCTGTGGTTCCCAGGCTTTCCCCTGCAGCCCTTTTTAAACAAAGGCACAACATTTGCCACTCTCCAGTCTTCAGGCACCTCACCTGTGACTATCGATGATTCAAATATCTCGGCTAAGGGACACACAATTTCCTCCCTAGCCTCCCAGAGTGTTCAGGGATGCACTTCATCAGATTCAGGGGATTTATCAACCTTGATGTTGTTTTTTATTTATTCATTTGTGTGACGAGGGTGTCGCTGGCTGGCCACCATTTGTTGCCCAAGCCTAAATGCCCTTGAATTGAGTGTCTCACTTAGCATTTGAGGAGCAGTCATTGCTGTGGCTCTGGAGTCACATGTAGGCCAGACCAGGTAAGAATGGCAGATTTCCTTCCCTAAAGTCAACCAGGTGGGTTTTTTCCAACAATCAGCAATGGTTTCATGGTCATCTTAATCCCAAATTATTTTATTGAATTCAAATTCTACCATCTGCCGTGGTGGGATTTGAACCCGGGTCCCCAGAACATTAGCTGAGTTGCTGGATTAATAGTCTAGCTGTAATACCACTAGGCCATCATTGGTCTTGCAACAACTGAATGCTTGTGGAATGGGCTTCAAGAAGGACATCAGCGTTTGTGAAGTACTCAAAGAACAGGTGATGTTGGGCAGCATGGTGGCACAGTGGTTAGCACTGCTGCTTCACAGCTCCAGGGACCTGGGTTCGATTCCCAGCTCAGGTGGGAGTTTGCACATTCTCCTCGTGTCTGGGTGAGTTTCCTCCGGGTGCTCTGGTTCCCTCCCACAGTCCAAAGATTTCTGGCTAAGTTGATTGACCATGCCAAAAATTGCCCTTGGTGTCCAGGGATGCGTAGGTTAGCGGGATTAGTGGGTAAATACGTAGGGATATGGGGGTAGGGCCTGGGTGGGATTGTGGTCGATGCAGACGCGATGGGCCGAATGGCCTCTCTCTGTACTGTAGTGTATCGATGATTTAATTCTCTTCATGTTGACAGCCAGGCTTGTGTTCAAGCAGTTGGGGCACTGTTATGCTAATTGAGAATCTGGGTGAAGGGAAAAGGCTATTGGTTGAAGCTGAAGAAAGAATGAGTTGGAATATGAGAAGATTTACAATGACGGGTGTGTAATAATTGCATCCTGAACCAGATGGTGAAAGATGAAACCAGACAGCAACCCCACTTCTGAGCAGAAGAATTACAGAAAACATTGTCCTGTCACAGTCCCAGCGGTCTCGCTTTATAAAGGCTCTGAGTATTAGATCAAGTCATGCACTTATTGATTGGTTTTAATAATATCATTAATGTATTATTAATAGATTGGTGGAACAAACAGAATGTAGCTTTCAAGGGTTCATTCACCGCCTGCAGTTGTGCGGAAGCGATGATTTCCAACCCAGCAGGAGTGGCAGCAGTGCTGCAGTCGATGGGAGCTGCCCCGTGACGGAGCCACAGTGCCAACAGGCCAGACGTACCAACCGGCCTCAGTAGCAGCCGAGGCACAACAATCAATGGGGCTAACATGAGGCAACTGAGCTAACTTGCAGAGCGTCTCAGTTAACCCTCTGTTGTAAAAGAAAGTCAGTTTAATCGCTTCGTTCGACGTATCTGCTCCAGACAGTCCCAGCGGATAGGAGAATGGTGTTCTGATTCCACATCTGGGGTTTGCTACCCAGTGTGGTCCCTGACCCTCCACCAGCATATCCTCATAGGTTCGTCAGATACACGAGCAGAATTAGGCCATTCGGCCCATCAAGTCTGCTCCGCCATTCAATCATGGCTGATGTGCTCCTCATCCCCATTTTCCTGCCTTCTCCCATAACCCTTCAACCCATTCCCAATTAAAAATCTGTCTCACTCCTCCTTAAATTTACTCACTGTCCCAGCATCCACCTCACTTTGGGGCAGTGAATTCCACAGATTCACAACCCTTTAGGAGAAGTAGTTTCTCCTCAACTCTGTTTTAAATTTACTGCCCCTTATCCTAAGACTGTGACCGCTCATCCTAGAATGCCCCACAAGAGGAAGCATCCGCTCTATGTCTACTTTATCCATACCTTTTACCATCTTGTGCACCTCAGTTTGATTTCCCCTCATTCTTCTAATTTCCAGAGAGTATAAGCCTAAACTGTTCAATCTCTCTTCGTATGACAAACCCCTGGAATCCATCCAGTGAACTTTCTCCTGTTGTAAAGAATATTATTGCAGTGTTTTGAAAATTCATTGTGCTTTTGCCCACTTGAAGCTCCATATACAAATGTACCAGCAGAGGGAGTCTGCTAGGAAGAGATAACAAAGGATCCAGCTTTAATAGCTGGTGCAATTCTAATTCAAAGGGTGGAAGTTCATAAGAACATAAGAACATAAGAAATAGGAGCAGGAGTAGGCCATCTAGCCCTTCGAGCCTGCCCCGCCATTCAATAAGATCATGGCTGATCTGTCGCTGCTCAGTTCCACTTTCCCGCCCTCTCCCCATAACCCTTAATCCCCTCTCTTATCAAAAACCCATCAACCCGCGTCTTAAAAATATTTAGCGAGGCAGCCTCCACCACTTCAGCGGGCAGAGAATTCCAGAGATTCACCACCCTTTGAGTGAAGAAGTTCCTCCTCAACTCCGTTCTAAACCGCCCCCCTTTTATCTTGAGGCTGTGCCCCCTAGTCCTACTGTCTTTTTTGAGCGGGAAGAGTCTTTCCACCTCTATCCTATCCATCCCATTCATCATCTTATACGTCTCAATGAGATCTCCCCTCATTCTTCTAAACTCTAACGAGTACAAGCCTAGTTTATTCAGCCTCTCCTCATAGCTCAACCCCCTCAACTCCGGTATCAGCCTAGTAAACCTCCTCTGCACTCCCTCCAAGGCCAAAATATCTTTGCACAGGTGCGGCGCCCAAAACTGCACACAGTACTCCAGCTGCGGCCTCACCAATGCCCTATACAGCTGCAGCTGTTCATGGCCCATGGTGGCAGGGGTGGGGTGGGACCATGACAGACCATTCAAAAGGACATTGAATTTGGCAGGACATAAAATCCCAACAGTGTAAAATTCCACCGCAAATGTGTTTGGCTGAATGTATAAAGGTGGATTGGCCTTGGTAAATTACCCTGAGTGCCCCAAGATGTATAGGTTAGGGGTATTGGCCATGGTCCATATGTGGGATTATGGAAATAGGGATGGGGTTTGCTTAGATTTGACTTATTATTGTCACATGTATTGGGACACAGTGAAGAGTATTGTTTCTTGCGCGCTATACAGACAAAGCATACCATTCATAGAGTACATAGGGGAGAAGGAAGGAGAGGGTACAGAATGTGGTGTTAGTGTTAGGTAGGCTGTAGAGAAAGATCAATTTACTATAAGGTTCATTCAAAAGTCTGATGGCGACAGGGAAAAAGCTGTTCTTGAGTCGGTCGGATCTCAGATTTTGTATCTTTTTCCTGATGGAAGAAGGTGGAAGAGAGAACGTCCGGGGTGCTCGGAGGCCTTGATTATGCTGGCTGCTTTTCCAAGGCAGCGGGAAGTGTAGACAGAGTCAATGGATGGGAGGCTGGTTTGAGTGATGGATTGGGCTACATTCACGGCCCTTTGTAGTTCTTTGTAGTCTTGCACAGAGCAGGAGCCCATACCAAGCTGTGATACAGCCAGAAAGAATGCTTTCTATGATGCATCTGTAAAAGTTGGTGAGAGTCATAACAGACATGCCAGATTTCCTTAGTCTCCTGAGAAAGTAAAGGCATTGGTGGGCTTTCTTAATTATAGCATTGGTATGGGGGGGACCAGGACAGGTTGTCGGTGATCTGGACACCTAAAAACTTGAAGCTCTCGACCCTTTCCACTTGATGTAGACAGGGGCATGTCCTCCACTCCTGTGGTCAATGACTATCTCCTGGGTGCAGGATCGATGGGCCAAATGGCCTCCGTTCCGCACTGGAGGGGTTCTATGATTCAATGGGACGAGGATTGCGGATCTCGGAGTCCGGATTGGCTTGATTCTAGAGGCCACAGAACAGGACAGTTTTTGCCTTGAAACAAGCAGAAGGGATCAGTCAATTCCAACATTAGGAAAGTTCAGGAGGAATCAACGTCTGGTCTCATTTGCAGAACGACTTGGCACTTTCTGCATTTCTGTCTGCCGCTCTTCTCGTTAGCAGGGAGAACAGCAGATTTTGCGACTTGAATTGCAAGCTCATTAAGCCATCTGGGCTTTCAAATGAGGTTATAAACCAGATGCGTTTACGCTCAAGGTGTTTCCAAGTCTAATGTGAGCCCAAGGTGAAATTACTGCTTTTGATTCATTTCTCCAATTTCTTCAATATAATATCCAACGTCTGCATTATTCATATCTGATGAGCCCATTCACTTTCTGACAAGCTGCTTGCTGATGAGTGTTGAGGAGATTAGTGCAGTCTGCATCAGCCTGACACCCGCGTTCTCTGCTGCTTGGAATTTCTCTCCAACGAGACGTTTATTGACACCAGCACGCAAAGACTTTATAGAGTCATCGAGGTTTACAGCATGGAAACAGGGCCTCCAGCCCAACTTGTCCATGCTGCCCAGCTAAGCTTGTTCCAATTGCCCGCATTTGGCCCATATCCCTCTATACCCATCTTACCCATGTAACGGGCAGCCCGGTGGCACAGTGGTTAGCACTGCTGCCTCACAGCGCCAGGGATCCGGGTTCAATTCCGGCCTCCGGTCACTGTCAGTGTGAAGTTTGCACATTCTCCCCATGTTTGTGTGGGTTTCCTCCGGGTGCTCCAGTTTCCCCCCACAGTCCAAAGATGTGCTGGGGTAACTTGATTGGCCATGCTAAATTGCCCTGTAGTATCAGGGTGACTAGCAAGATAAATACATGGGGTTACAGGGATAGAACCAAGGTGGGATTGTTGTCGGTGGAGACTTGATGGGCCAAATGGCCTCCTTCTGCATGGAGAGATTCTATGATTCTTAACTGTCTAAATGCTTTTTAAAACACAAAATTGTACCCCGCCTCTATTACTGCATCTGGCAGCTTGTTCCAGACACTCACCACTCTCTGTGTGAAAAAATTGCCCCTCTGGACCCTTCTGTATCTCTCCCCTCTCATCTTAAACCTATGCCCTCTAGTTTTAGACTCCCCTGCCTTTGGGAAAAGATGTTGACTATCCAGCTGATCTGTGCCCCTCATTATTTTATAGGCCTCTATAAGATCACCCCTCAGCCTCCTACGCTCCAGGGAAAAATGTCCCAGTCTATCCAGCCTGTCCTTATAACTCAAACCATCAAGTCCCTGTAGCATCCTAGTAAATCTTTTCTACACTCTTTGTAATTCAATAATATCCTTTCTATTATAGGGTGAGCAGAATTGCACACAGTATTCCAAGTGTGGCCTTAATAATGTCTTGTACAACTTCAATAAAACGGCCCAATCCTGTATTCAATGTTCTGACCGATGAAACCAAGCATGCCGAATGCCTTCTTCACCATTCTGTCCACCTGTGACTCCACTTTCAAGGAGCTATGAACCTGTACACCTTTTTTCTATAACTCTCCCCAACACCCCACCATGAACTGAGTAAGTCCTGCCCTGGTTCAATCTACCAACATGCATTACCTCACATTTGTCCCAATTAAACTCCATCTGCCATTCATCAGCCCACTGGTCCAATTGATCAAGAGTTTGTGCAGATATTTGCAAAGGGACATAGAAGGATTAAGTGAGGGTGAAAAACTGGGGGAGGGATTGATCTAAATGTGGGTGGGGTAACGTTCACTCTTCCATTTTCGACCTGAGGTTAGGAACCATGCAAGAACGAAGGGATTTACTATCCAAGCTCAGAAAGCCAATGGACAGCCTCAGAAAGTGACCAGAAAGCTTAATGGGACGTTCGGCTTTATTTCAGCTAGGTGGCACAGTGGTGAGCACTGCTGCTTCACAGTGCCAGGGACCTGGGTTCGATTCCTGGCTTGGGTTACTGTCTGTGTGGAGTCTGCACATTCTCCCCGTGTCTATGTGGGTTTCCTCTGAGTGCTCCACTTTCTTCTCACAGTCCAAAGATGTGTGGGTTAGGTGGATTGGCCCATGCTAAATTGCCCCTTAGTGTCAGGGAGACCAGCTAGGGTAATTGCTTGGGGTTATGGGGATAGTGCCTGAGTGGGGTTGTGATCAGTGCAGACTCGATGGGCCAAATAGCCTCCTTCTCCACTGTAGGGATTCTACGAGTTGGAATACAAGAGTGGGAAAAATAGACTTGCGTTGTTTGAAGCCTTGAATAGACTCCCATATGGAGTACTACGTTCAGTTTTAGCCACCTCGAAGGACAAAGGGTGAATTCCCCTGCCCTTTGTCAAAATAATGTCAAGGTGGGATCTTTCATGTTGACCCAGGCAGGAAAATGGGGCTCTCATCGATCCATGGAAAAGTTACGGTGCAGGATGAGACCACTCAGCCCATCGTGTCTGCCTCGGTTTCATTTCTCATTTGAAAGGCGGCGGGCAGAATTTTCCAGTCCTGCCCACCATCATAGTGGGCGGGACACAGGCCATGCAAGAGGCCTTGGGGTGAGCACTGCTCAATAATCCAGCCCAGTTGAGAGCTCCCTCATTGCTGCACTGGAGTGCCAGCCTCAAGTCTTGTGAATGTAGCCCAGTCCATCACACAAACCAACCTCCCATCCATTGACTCTGTCTACACTTCCCGCTGCCTTGGAAAAGCAGCCAGCATAATTAAGGACCCCCATGCACCCCGGACATTCTCTCTTCCACCTTCTTCCGTCAGGAAAAGGATATAAAAGACTGAGATCACACACACCAATCAACTCAACAACATCTTCTTCCCTGCTGCCATCAGACTTTTGAATGGCCTCACCTTATATTAAGTTGATCTTTCTCTACACCCTAGCTATGGCTGTAACACTACATTCTGCACTCTCTATGAAGGGTATGTTTTGTTGGTATAATGTGCAAGAAACAATATTTTTCACTGTATACGAATACATGTGACAATAATAAATCCAATCAAATCAGCTACTGGAGTGGGTATTGAACACAGATCCACTCAACTCAGAGATGAGTGTGCTAACTAATTGACTTCCAGGCTTCAGTGGTTGACTATCAACTCTTGGAGCCAAAGACTCCTCCTGTGCCGTGCAGCAATGGTGAAATTCATCCAAATGCATGAACCATCTTAAAATCATAGAATCCTATAGTACAGAAGGTGGCCATTCAGCCCATCAAGTCTGTGCCTACCAAAATCCCACCCAAGCCCTATTCCCAAATCCCCACATATTTACCATGCTAATGCCTCTAACACTAGGGCCAATTTAGTATGGCCAATCCACCTAACCTATACATTTTTGGAGAATGGAAGGAAACCGGAGAACTCGGAGGAAACCCATGCAGACATAGAACATAGAACACTACAGCACAAACAGGCCCTTCGGCCCACAAGTTGTGCCGATCATATCCATACCTACCAGGCCTACCTATAACACTCAATCCCATTAGATCCCATGTACTCATCCAGAAGTCTCTTAAAAGACCCCAGCGAGTTCGCCTCCACCACCACCGATGGCAGCCGATTCCACTCACTCACCACCCTCTGAGTGAAAAACTTACCCCTAACATCTCCTCTGTACCTGCTCCCCAGCACCTTAAACCTGTGCCCTCTCGTAGCGACCATTTCAGCCCTGGGAAATAGCCTCCGAGAATCCACCCTATCTATACCTCTCTACATTTTATAAACCTCTATCAGGTCGCCTCTCAACCTTCGTCTCTCCAGGGAGAAGAGACCGAGCTCCCTCAACCTATCTTCATAAGACATGCCTCCCAATCCAGGCAACATCCTTGTAAATCTCCTCTGCACCCTCTCAATAGCTTCCACATCCTTCCTGTAGTGAGGTGACCAGAACTGCGCACAGTACTCCAAGTGGGGTCTGACAAGGGTCTTATAAAGTTGCAGCATTACCTCCCGACTCCTAAACTCAATCCCTCAATTAATGAAGGCCAGTACACCATACGCCTTCTTGACTACATTCTCCACCTGCGAGGCCGATTTAAGAGTCCTATGGACCCGGACCCCAAGGTCCTTCTGATCCTCAACACGGCTAAGAGCAGACAGGGGAAGAATGTGTGAAGTTTGCACAATCAGTGACCCAAGGCCGGGAATCGAACTCGGGTCCCTGGCGCCGTGAGGCAGCAGTGCTAACCACTGTGCCACCAGGCCGCCCTCAAACAATAGGGCTCAGTGTCACCTTCTCCTCTATCTGCACAGAGGAAAATTTTACCCTCACCTTTCTCGAGTGTTCATTACAAGATGCAGGAAGTTTAAAGGGAGCAGAATTCTTAAACTGCACCCCAGGGGAACACTTTAAGCCAGTATGTAGAAAGTGTGACAAAACAGCAGGAGTGTTCCTGGACTTGATTTTAGGTAACAAAGCTGGAAAAGCAGTTGAAGTTTGGGGAGCATTTTGCAGACACTTATTAGAATCAGAATTGTTATGTAAAAGGACAAGGATTGACCAGAAATCAAAGCTCTAAACTGGGGTAGGCTGATTTTTAATAAGATCAGATATGATTTGCCCAGAGCAGAGTGGGTGCAGACACTAAGTTCATTTATTAGTGTCACAGGCTTACATTAACACTGCAATGAAGTTACTGTGAAAATCTCCTAATAGCCAAACTCTGGTGCCTGTTTAGGTACACTGAGGGAGAATTTAACATGCCAATGCACCTAATGAGCTTGGGTCAATCTCTGACGGAACAGTGGGATGCATTCATGAAGGAAATAGGAAGAGTACAAGGCCAACATGTTCCAAACAAATCCAAAGAACCTTGGCAAGCGGAGGATATACAGCATTGGAGGAAGAGAAGAAAGGAGGCTTATGGCAGATTTTGAGGGCCCAAAACAGCAGAGGAGTATACCTAGAGGAATACAGAATGTGCAAAAGGGAACATGGAAAATTTCCCTCATTAGGAGAACAAAAATGGGACATGAAAGGATACTGGCAGAAGGAAAATCCTAAGTTTTACAAGTACATTAAGGGCAAAAGGATAACGAGAGAAAGAATAGGGCCCAGCAAGGATCACAGTGGTAACTTGTGTGTGAAGCAGAAGCATGTAGATGGGGTTTTAAATTAATACTTTGTCTTGGTGTTCACTAGTGGGACAGACATGATGTGGGTATTGAAGTCAGGGGGAACGACTGTGATACAATTAAAGAAATTTAACATAGACAGAGAGGAGGTGCTGAGTGGTCTAACTTGCTTAAAAGTAGATACATCTCCAGGCCCGGATGAAATGTATCCCAGGCTGTTGAGGAAACAGCAGGGGCGCTGGTAATAATTTTCAATCCCTCTCTGGCCACAGGAGAGATGCCAATGTGGAACTGTTATTCAGGAAGGGATAAACCAGGAAACTACAGGCCAGTCTGTCTAACCTCAGTGGTGGGGAAAGAAATATTGAGGAAGCAGGGGGGGCTGTCAATGGACAGGTTGGGAGAGCGGGCAAAGAAGTGGCAGATGGAATACAATGTGGAAAAGAGTGAGGTTATGCACTTTGGAAGAGGGAATGAGGAATGGACTATAGGAATATGCTTAGGAAGTCAGAAGAAAAAAGGGACTTCACCATTGTTCAAGATTCCCTTAAGGTTAACGTGCAGGTTCAGTCAGCAGTTGGGAAGGCAAATGTAATATTAGCTTTCATGTCAAGAGGGCTAGAATACAAGAGCAGGGATGTATTTCTGGGGCTGTATAAGGCTCTGGTAGGACCCCATTTGGAATATTGTGAGCAGTTTTGGGCCCCTGATCTAAGGAAGGCTGCGCTGGCCTTGCAAAAGGGTTCAGAGGAGGTTCACAAGAATGATCCCTGGAATGAAGAGCTTGTCGTATGTGGAACGATGGAGGACTCTGGGTTTGTACTCATTGGAGTCTAGAAGGATGAGGGATGATCTCATTAAAACTTACAGGATACTAAAAGGCCTGGATAGAGTGGATGTGGAGAGGATGTTTCTACCAGTAGGAAAAGCTAGAACCAGAGGGCACAACCTCGGGCTAAAGGGACGCTCCTTTAAAACAGAGATGAGGAGGAATTTCTTCATCCAGAGAGTGGGGAATGTGTGTAACTCTTTGCCATAGAAGGCTGTGGAGGCCAGGTCATTTAAGACAGAGATAGATAGGTTCTTGATTAATAAGGGGATCAGGGGTTATGGGGAAAAGGCAGGAGAATGAGGATGAGAAAATTATCAGCCATGATTGAATGGGAGAGCAGGCTCGATGGGCCGAGTGGCCTAATTCTATTCCCATGTCTTATGGTTTTATTGTCTTAACTGTTGGAAGCAATTCTGAGAAACAGAGTGAAACTGCATTTGGAGAGGCAGGGGTTAATCAAGAACAGTCAGCATGTTTTTGTTAAGGGAAGATCGTGCCTGACTAACTTGTCTGAGCTTTTCAAAGAAATGACCAGGTGTGTAGATGAGGGCAATGCATTCGATATCGTCTACTTGGTCTTCAGGAAGGCTTTCGACCAGGTCCCACACGGGAGACTGATAGCGACGGTGAGAGCCCATGGGAAATTCGGTAAATTGGCTGAGTGGCAGGAAGCAGAGGGTGATGGTCAAGTGGTATTTCTTCGGGCTGGAAGGTTGTGTGTTGTGATCCTGCAGGGATCAGTATTGGCACCATTGCTGTTTTGTGGCCTGTATAAATGATATGGAGTTCAATGCAGGAGGGTTGGTCAGTAAGTTTGCAGGCGATATGAAAATTGGTAGGGTGATAAATAATGAGGAGGATAACCTTAGATTAGAGAAGTACACAGACGGACTGATCAGTGGCAAATGAAATTCAGACCGGATAAGTGTGAGGTGATGCACTTAGGCAGGGCAAACAAGATAAGAGAATACACAATAAATGGCAAGACCCCCAGGGAACACCAAAGGTCAGAGGGACATTGATTTGTACATAAACCAGTCCTTTGAGGTAGCAGGGCAGGTTTAAAGTTTATTCATTTTTTAGTCACAAGTAAGGCTTACATTAACACTATAATGAAGTTACTGTGAAAATCCCCTAGTTGCCACACTCTGGCGCCTGTTCGGGTACACTGAGGGAGAATTTAGCACGGCCAATGCACCTAACCAGCACGTCTTTTGGACTGCGGGAAGAAACCGGAGCACCCAGAAGAAACCCATGCAGACACGGGGACAATGCGCAGACTCTACACAGTGACTCAAGCCAGGAATCGAACCCGGGTCCCTGGCGCTGTGAGGCAGCAGTGCTAACCACTGAGCTACTGATCCATGAATAAAATGCTCAAGAAAGCACATACTATACTTGCCTTTATTTGCTGGTAAGAGCAGGGAGGTTGTATTGGAACTACGTAAAACCGCAACTAGATAAGAGATTAGGTGCAGTTCGGGAATCTGCGTCACAGGAGGGATGTGATAGCACTGAAAAGGGTACAGAGGAGAATGACTAGGATATTGCCTGAGCTGAAGAGTTTTAGTTATGAAGAGGGATTGGATAGACTGGGGTTGTTTTACTTCGAGCAAAGGAGACTGAAGGGGACGTGATTGAGATGTATAAAATTGTGCGGGGCATAGATGGTGTAAACAGTAGGAAACTTTTCCCCTGGGTGGAAGGATCAAGTAAAAAGTCTGACAACACCAGGTTTTAGTCCAACCTATTTATTTGATAATGTACTCACAAGCTTTCGGGGTTAGCCCCTTCGTCAGGTGACTCAGCTGACGAAGACTTGTTGTCAGACTTTTTACTGTGTTTACGCCAGTCCAACGCCGGCATACACACATAAGGATCAATGACCAGAGAACATAAATTTAAGGTAAGGGGCTGGAGGTTGAGAGGGGATGAGAAGAAAAACATTTTCATCCAAAGGGTGAGAGGTTGGTGGAAGGAGTCTGGGACTCTCTTGAAAGGATGGTGGAGGCAGAGACCCTCATAATATTTAGGAAGTACTTAGATGTGCATTTGTGATGCTGAGGCACACAGGGCTATGGGACCAATAGCTGGAAATTGGGATTAGAATAGTTGCAAAGTTTATTCATTCGTCGTAAGTAAGGTTTACATTAACACTGCAATGAAGTTACTGTGAAATTCCTCACCACAGTCACCACAGTCCAGGTCAATACACCTAACCAGCACGTCTGTGGGAGGAAACTGGAGCACCCAGAAGAAACCCAGGCAGACGTGGGGAGAATGTGCAGACACTACACAGACAGTTACCCAAGCCGGGAGTCGAACCTGGGTGCCTGGCGTTGCGAGGCAGCAGTGCTAACCACACAGTGCTGCCCACAGCCACTGTGCCAGTGCGCCGCCCAGTTGGGTGGTTTGTCTTTGACCAGTACAGACTTGATGGGCTGAGGGGCTGTAGCCCTCTACGACTCGATGAGGCTGATTCAGTGGAAGAACGAGGCAATTGTGCGGTGGCAGCATCAGGGAAAGCAAACCGCTGGAGACGGAATTACTTATTCTTCAGATCAGGTCTGGATGAACTGCAGCATAATCACTGCCTGTGTCAGCAGTAACAGTTGAGCTATAATGAATGAGATATATTTTTAAACCAGATGGAATAATATTGGCACAGTTTCGCAGAGGAGGAGACAGAGATTCCTCAGTGACTTGAGAAAACAGCTCTCAGCTGTGATTCAGTTGGTGTGACGACTGCTTTCAGGTCAAGGGTTCATATGTTCAGTTCTCAATCCAGAAATGTGAGCCTGATATCTGGATCAACGTTCTCGTGTAGTTGCAAGGGAGAGCTGCATTGCCAGAGGGGGCTAATCTCCTCTATCCTCCTATCATGGGAATCGTAGTGGGTGAGAATCAGACCATGGAAAGATCCGTTGATCTTGGGCAGGATTCCAGCCAACAATCTTCGGTTTACTTCCGTTGCGTTTCGTTAGTCCAATCAATAGGGGCATTCAGTCCCCTCTGGGATGCACATCCTGTTCCACGTGGGAACTCCAGGATTCTTTTAGCCATCAGCTGGAGCCCCCCCCCCTCCCCACCCACTGGCGTCACTCCATCCATCAGCCTCAGAGCTACACGCCTGGCATGTTTCGGGATGCGGTCACTGCTCAACTTAAAGGGGTAATCAGGGGAATTAAGGGGCATGGGGAGTGGGCAGGAAAATGGCGTTGAATCAGAAGATAAGCCATGATCATACTGAATGGCAAAGGAGCCGCGATGGGTCATGAAGCCAGCTCCTGCTCGATTGGCTGTTTCTTTGTGTTTGTGTTTTGTGCAGGCTTAGAAGGAATGGGTAGTTGCCAGGCAGTCCAGGACAGGGTGTACGGTAGGGGTCCTCAGTGTGTCTGAGAACCCTAGTTAGTATTCATTTTTGAATAATGTGATGGTTCCTCTGGGGATGGCAGCCAGAGTGAAGTCCACAGTACCACGGCTGGCTCAGATGGACGGTGAGTGGGAGTGGAGAGGTCAATGGGGATGTGGGAAGAAGATTGAGAAAACAATATTGAAAGGAGTTAGGGGAACAGAAAGGTGTTTCTTCAGCCATTGGCTTGAATCCAGGTTAGTGTGTTACCTCCCTGGTGTCAGGGTCACCTATTTTTTATTCATTCCTGAGACATGGGCATCGCTGGCTGGCCAGCATTTATTGCCCATCCCTCATTGCCTGAGGGCAGTTGAGAGTCAACCACATTGCTGTGGTTCTGGGGTCAGATATGGACCTGACGGGGTAAGAACGGCAGATTTCCTTCCCTAAAGGGGCATTAGTCCTTCTCTAAAGGACATAAAAGGAACTACAAAGGGTCATGAATGTAGCCCAATCCATCACGCAAACCAGCCTCCCATCCATTGACTCTGTCTACACTTCCCGCTGCCTCAGCAAAGCAGCCAGCATAATTAAGGACCCCCACGCACTCCGGACATTCTCTCTTCCACCTTCTTCCTTCGGGAAAAGGATACAAAAGTCTGAGGTCACGTACCAAGCACAGCTTCTTCCCTGCTGCCAGCTGAAGCAAGGCAGACACTAAGACCGGAATCCTCCGATGCCAGTGAGACTGGAGAATGTGGCGCTCAGCCAAGACTCCATTCACTGCAGCAGGACTGGAGAATCCCAACCGCGGGCGAGGCTGGAGAATTCCGACCTCAGGCTGAACTGCTCTGAACTGTGAGCGGCCCGGTGGCACAGTGGTCAGCACTGCTGCCCTACAGCGCCAGGGGCTCGGGTTCGATTCCCGGCTCGGGTCACTGTCTGTGCGGAGCTTGCACGTTCTCCCCGTGTCTGCTTGGGTTACCTAGGGTGCTCCGGTTTCCTCCCACAATCTGAAAGACGTGCCAGCTAGGTGGATTGACCAGAACAGGTGCCGGAGTGTGGCGACTAGGGGCTTTTCACAGTAACTTCATTGCAGTGTTAATGTAAGCCTACTTATGACACTCATGAAAATGAATAATAAAATAAAACTTGTTCTAGCTGGAGGTGCGGGAGGGTTGGAGAAGTTGTAGAGAGTGGTGAAGAGCGTTGAATAGGCCACAGCTAGAGTGCGATGTGCGGTCTGGTCATCTCACTGTGGGAAGAATGTGATAGACCTAGAGGGGATTACCGAGGAGATCCACCAGGACGTTGCCTGGGGCGGAACATTTGAGCTAAAAGGAGAGACTGGATAGGCTTGGATTATCTTCTCTGGAGCAGAGAAGGCTGAGGGGGGCATGATTGAGGTGTATAGGATTATGAGGGGTACGAGCAGGGTGAGTAGGGAGGAGCTGTTCCCCTGGGTTTTGGGCGCCGCACCTGCGCAAAGATATTTTGGCCTTGGAGGGAGTGCAGAGGACGTTTACTAGGCTGATACCGGAGTTGAGGGGGTTGAGCTATGAGGAGAGGCTGAATAAACTGGGCTTGTACTCGGTAGAGTTTAGAAGAATGAGGGGAGATCTCATTGAGACGTATAAGATGATGAATGGGATGGATAGGATAGAGGTGGAGAGACTCTTCCCGCTCAGAAAAGACAGTAGGACTAGGGGGCACAGCCTCAAGATAAAAGGGGGGCGGTTTAGAACGGAGTTGAGGAGGAACTTCTTCACTCAAAGGGTGGTGAATCTCTGGAATTCTCTGCCCGTTGAAGTGGTGGAGGCTGCCTCGCTAAATATTTTTAAGACGCGGGTTGATGGGTTTTTGATAAGAGAGGGGATTAAGGGTTATGGGGAGAGGGCGGGAAAGTGGAACTGAGCCACGACAGATCAGCCATGATCTTATTGAATGGCGGGGCAGGCTCGAAGGGCTAGATGGCCTACTCCTGCTCCTATTTCTTATGTTCTTATGTAATAGTTTCAGGCTGAGGGGCAGGAGGTTCAGAGGGGATTTGAGAAAAAAAAAATTCACTCGGAGGGTGGTGGGAACCTGGAATGCACTGCCTGAGAAGGTAATAGAGGCTAGAAACCTTACAATGGCACAGTGGTTAGCACTGCTGCCTCACAACGCTAGGGACCCAGGTTCAATTCTGGCCTCAGGCCACTGTCTGTGTGGAGTTTGCACTTTTCTCCCCGTGTCCGTGTATGTTTCTTCCTGGTGCTCCAGTTTCCTGCCATAGTCCAAAGATGAGCAGGTTAGGTGGATTGGCCATGCTAAATGGCCTCTAGTGTCAGGGGAATTAGCAGGGTAAATATGTGGGGTTACGGGGATAGGGCCTGGGTGGGATTGTGGTTGGTGCAGACTTGATGGGCTGAATGGCCTCCTTCTGCACTGCTGGGATTCTGTGACAACCTTTAAAAAGTATTTGCCTGAGCACCTGAGTATCGTAACTTTCAAGGATATGGGACAAATGCAGGAAAATGGGATTAGTGGTGGTTATTGTCATAAGAACATAAGAAATAGGAGCAGGAGTCGGCCATCTAGCCCTTTGAGCCTGCCCCGCCATTCAATAAGATCATGGCTGATCTGTCGTGGCTCAGTTCCACTTTCCCGCCCTCTCCCCATAACCCTTAATCCCCTCTCTCATCAAAAACCCATCAACCCTCTTCTTAAAAATATTTAGCGAGGCAGCCTCCACCACTTCAACGGGCAGAGAATTCCAGAGATTCACCACCCTTTGAGTGAAGAAGTTCCTCCTCAACTCCGTTCTAAACCGCCTCCCCTTTATCTTGAGGCTGTGCCCCCGAGTCCTACTGTCTTTTTTGAGCGGGAAGAGTCTCTCCACCTCTATCCTATCCATCCCATTCATCATCTTATACGTCTCAATGAGATCTCCCCTCATTCTTCTAAACTCTAACGAGTACAAGCCCAGTTTATTCAGCCTCTCCTCATAGCTCAATCCCCTCAACTCCGGTATCAGCCTAGTAAACCTCCTCTGGTGCAGACTGAAGGAACCGAAGGGCCTTTTCTACAATATATGACTCTATGACATGGAAGGATGTGAACTCAAGGTACAAGTGGCTGAAGAACACAGGAGTGATGCGCGAGTGAGATTGGGTGTGAGCCAGAAGTCTAGCTGACTTCCCTAAAGTTCTCAGTCATGGCTTATGGGGGACACAGTGGCACAGTGGTTAGCACTGCTACCTCCCAGCTCCAGAGACCAGGCTTCGATTCCCAGCTTAGGTCATAGACAGTGCAGAGTCTGCATGTTCTTACCTGCGTGGGTTATCTCTGGGTGCTCCCACAGTCTGAAAAGTTTCTCATAGAAACTTACAAAATTCTAACAAGGTTAGACAGGGTAGATTCAGAAAGAATGTTCCCGATGGTGGGGGTAGTCCAGAACTAGGGTGAAGATGAGGGGTAAACCTTTTAGAACTGAGGGTGAGGAGAAATATCTTCACCCAGAGGGTGGTGAATGTGTTAATTGTAGTTGGAGCCAAAATATTATCTGATTTCAAGAAGAAATTAGATACAGCTCTCAGAGCTAAAGGGATCAAGGGGTATGGGAAGAAGGAGGGGTATCAGGATATTGAGTTTGATGATTAACCATGATCATAATGAGTGACAGACCAGACTCGAAGGGCTGAATGGCCTACTCCTGCTTCTATTTTGTATATTTCTTTGAAAGATGTGCTGGTTTGGTGCATTGGCCATACTATATTTTCCCTCGGTGTACCGAAACAGGCACCGAGGATTTTCATAGTAACTTCATTGCAGTATTAATGTAGGTCTACTTGTGACACTAATATTTAAAACTTTAAACTTTGCATTACATCGCAAATTGTTGGGATTCGCTACGCAGGGGAGACTTGCATGTTTTGACACTGAGCAGACTCAAGACAGAGATCAACGGACATTAGTACTAAGGGAATCATAGAATCCTACAGTGCTGAAGGTGGCCATTCAGCCCATCGAGCCTGCACTGACCACAATCCCATCCAGACCTTATTCCTGTAACCCCATACATGTACCCTGCTCGTCTCCCTGACACTAAGGGGCAATTTAGCATGGCCAATCCACCTAACCCGCATATGTTTGGAATGTGGGAGGGAACCAGAGCACCCGGAAGGAACCCACTCAGACACGGGGAGAATGTGCAAACTCCACACAGACAGTAACACAAACTGGGACCCTGGCGCTGTGAGACAGCAGCGTTAATCTCCGTGCCACGGTGCCGTCCAGAATAGTGCAAGAGAGTTGAGGTAGAAGCTCAACCGTGAACATTTTAAAGGGCAGAACAGGCTCAAAGGGCCAAATGGCCTCCTCCTGCTCCAAGTTCTTACCTTCCTATGTCCTTATACAAATGTATCAGCAAGGGTTAAATCCACAACTCGATTTAAGAGTTGGGAGAGAGCCATAATTTCACGAAAATTGGTCTTGAGAGTGTTATGGAATTGAAGCAGCAATAATCACTCTCTGATTTATTTTATATTTTTAGCACTTTTGTTCTTTGAGTCACCAACCCCATCAAAGAATAATAACTCGATTGTGTTCTATTATTGGTACGGGAAACAAACTAATTTGATTTAGCTTAATGAATAATACTTGCATTTTCACGCCATCAAAGGTTTGATTTCCTTACATGTGTCTATTAATTTTCCAGTAAATTGTCCCTCTGCAGTCACACATATAGATAAAAAATACAGACAAAAGGTAATAGTGTTTCAGTTGATTCCCCTCAGCTCCATTTTTCTTGTCATAACGTCTAAGGTATAACAGGTTTTTCAATCATAGAAACCCCAGAGTGCAGAAAGAGGCCCTTCGGCCCATCGAGTCTGCACCGACCACAATCCCAGCCAGGCCCTACCACCAAATCCCTACATATTTACCCACTAATCCCTCTAACCTACGCATCTCAGGACACTAAGGGGCAATTTTTAGCACGGCCAATCATCCTAACCCGCACATCTTTGGACTGTGGGAGGAAACCGGAGCACCCGGAGGAAACCCACGCAGACACGAGGAGAATGTGCAAACTCCACACAGACAGTGACCCAAGCCGGGAATCGAACCCAGGTCCCTGGAGCTGTGAAGCAGCAGTGCTAACCGTGCTGCCACGTCTTTTCAGAAAATAAGGCTTTTCTGGAAGAAAAAACTTTTTTTTCTGGTCACCACACTTTCGAGAAGATGTGAAGGCCTTTGAGAGACCATTTGGCCCAACCCTTTCGTGCTAGCCTCCTTCCAGTTTTCCAAGTCTATATCTACCATTTTAACCATTCTCCCTCATGTGCTTGGCCAGCTCCTGTTGACTGCATCTTGAACAGGAAGATGCTGTCGCTGGGCTCACAATCCCAAGATCCAGGATGATGCTCTGGGGTCCCGGGTTCGAATCCCACCACGGCAAGTGGTGGAATTTGAATTCAATAGAAGATATGGATTGTCGTAAAAACCCATTGAGGGAAGAAAGCCTTGCTTGTGACTCCAGGCTGTGAGGATGAGATTCTGAGAGGATGGTTCCCCTGATGGGAGAGTCTCGGACCGGGCAAGTAGGGTTATGTGGACTTTTATCTTCATGTTAGATGAGTGAATGGTCTAGCAATGCTAAACAAGCAATGGACACGTGCCATTGCTATCGATATGCAAGTCCTGTATCCTCTACACAAAGATAGACAAATTCTTTGCCATGTATGTGGAAAATTTGCTCGAAACTGATTGCTGCAATTCACCCAACCATTGGGCCAATTTATGCGGTACATAAGAACATAAGAAATAGGAGCAGGAGTAGGCCATCTAGCCCTTCAAGCCTGCCCCGCCATTCAATAAGATCATGGCTGATCTGTCGTGGCTCAGTTCCACATTCCCGCCCTCTCCCCATAACCCTTAATCCCCTCTCTTATCAAAAACCCATCAACCCGCGTCTTAAAAATATTTAGCGAGGTAGCCTCCACCACTTCAACGGGCAGAGAATTCCAGAGATTCACCACCCTTTGAGTGAAGAAGTTCTTCCTCAACTCCATTCTAAACCGCCCCCCCTTTATCTTGAGGCTGTGCCCTCTAGTCCTGTTGTCCTTTCTGAGCGGGAAGAGTCTCTCCACCTCTATCCTATCCATCCCATTCATCATCTTATATGTCTCAATGGGTACGGAACCAGCAATTCACCGAAAATCCTTAGACAGCATCTTCCAAACCCATGACCACTCCCATCAGAAGGGCAAGCAGATACATGGGAACACCACCGCCTGCAAGTTCCCCTCCGAGCCACTGACTTGGAAATATATCACCGTTCCTTCACAGTCGCTGAGCCAAAATCCTGGAATTCCCACCCTAACGGCACGGTGGGTGTACCTACACCACAGGGACTGCAGTGATTCCAGAAGGCAGCTCACCACCACTTTATCAAGGGCAACTAGGGATGGGCAATAAATGTTTGCCAGTCAGCGACGCCCGTGTCCCACCAATGAATAAAAAAAGTTCATAGAGAAGTTAGGGTGTAAGGGGACCCCGCTTTTGTGTGTTTTGAGGAGTTTGCAGGTACTTGGATGCAGTGAGCCATAAGAACGAATCATATTATAAAGTAAAGTACATTTATTAGTAACAAGTCAACTGACATTCACACTGTAATGAACTTAGTGTGAAAATCCCCTAATTAGCACACTCTGGCGCCTGTTCGGGTTACACTGAGGGAGAATTTAGCGCAGCCAATGTACCCATCTTCCAGACTGTGGGAGAAAACCGGAGCACCCAGAGGAAACCCACACAGACGCAGGGAGAATGTGCAAACTCGGCACAGTCAGTGACCCAAGCCAGGAATCGAGCCCAGGTCCCTGGTGCTGTGAGGCAGCAGTGCTAACCACTGTGCCACCGTGCCTCCCTGATATTATATGCAGCACCAAATAGCTCGTTACCCTCAGACAAACCCAACAACATACTTTCAAGCAGTGATCTGCCCAGGGGTGGCTCCAACGAATACAAATCCAGGTCTTTGTGCATTTTGTCAATACAATCATACTTGTTAAGGATAACTATCCCACTCCCTTTGTTAGGCTCACAGCGATGTATCTCAGGTTTGCCCTTGAGGCCTCGTAACAACAGCAGACATTCGCAGTGTGAAATGCAGGTGAAAATGGGTCGAATGGTCGGGTACTCCACATTAAGTGCGCACTAGGTCAGCTGGGCGCGCTTTCGAGAACTCAACAGCTTTACTAGACTCCAGTTCCTAACAACACAAATGGGAATACAGAAGTTGGAACTAAGCAAATAGCTCTTCCTGTTGGATGTGGAACAAAGACACGCCAAAATTGACGCCACACACAAGAAAAGAAACACATGGTCTGAGAGATTTACTGCATGTTTGGTGATGTCATTAATTGTGATGCCAGAACACTTCTGATAACAATTTTACAACACAGGCGTGTGTCAAGCAAGTATTTCTTATGGTGCACTCATCGATTGAGGCAACATAACAGTGCAAATGGCACAAATTTAAACCAAAGCTTGGCAGTTAACTGTTCCCTGGTGCATTCTCCATGGCAATGTCTTTAATTAGAATCCATTTGCCAACCAATCAGCACTCTCTTCTCATGCAGTACGAACAGTTATCCCCAACTGAGATTTCAAATGCTGACAAATCTGTCCTGATGAGTGCAGGATAGAAAGCTTCCACAGATGTGTCATTTTTATTCATAGAACCCCTGCAATACAGAAGGAAGCCACTTGGCCCATCGCGTTTGCACTGACCACAATCCGGCCCAGCTCCCATCTCTTTAACCCTACTCATTTACCCTACTAATCTCCTGACTCTAAGGGGCAATGTAGCCTGGCCAATCCACCTAACCTGCACATCTTTGGAGTATGGGAGGAAACTGGAGCACCCTGAGGAAACCCACGCAGACATGGGGAGAATGTATGTGGGGAATGTGGTTATAAGCAAAGTAAGATAACAATACAGTCATCTACTAATCAATCATTAACCATTCTGCAAACAAACTAATCAATCAACTTGCTCAATGAACTAAACTTACCAATAAATGAACAATGGAAAAATAAAGGTACAGTCAATGAAACCCGACTTCACAATTTCAAATGAATAATTTTTTTTATCGATTAGTGGGACATGGGTGTCGCTGGCTGGGCCAGCATTTATTGCCCATCCCTAGTTGCCCCTTGAGAAGGTGGGGGTGAGCTGCCTTCTTGAATCGCTGCAGTCCACGTGCTGTGGGTTGACCCACAATGCTGTTAGGGAGGGAATTCCAGGATTTTGACCCAGTGACGGTGAAGGAACGGTGACATATTTCCAAGTCAGGATGGTGAGTGGCTTGGAGGGGAACTTGCAGGTGGGGGTGTTTCCATGTATCTGCTGCCCTTGTCCTTCTAGATGGAAGTGGTGGTGGGTTTGGAAGGTGCTGTCTAAGGATCTTTGGTGAGTTGCTGCAGTGCATCTTGTAGACAGTACACACTGCTGCTACTGAGCGTCAGTGGTGCAGGGAGTGGATGTTTGTGGATGCCAATCAAGCGGGGCTGTTTTGTCCTGGATGGTGTCAAGCTTCTTGAGTGTTAGTTAATGCAAAAGAAGGGACATGACCTCAACTCTTCACATTGACAAGAATGCTCAACTGCCTCCATTACACTTTCCTGGGATCAACACTGGTGCCAATTTTCATCTTCCACAGGCTCACTACTGCAAACACAATCTTCGCACAGACAGGAACTCTCAACTGTTCCCAACGGAGGCATTGCACTTTGGAAGGACAAACCAAGGTAGAACATACATTGGTAAATGGTAGGACACTGAAGAGTGTAGTGGAACAGAGGGATCTGGGAATACAGATACATAATCCCTAAAAGTGGCATCACAGGTAGATAGGATCATAAAGAGTGCTTTTGGAACATTGGCCTTTATGAATCAAAATATTGAGTATAAGAGTTGGAATGTTATGGTGAGGTTGTATAAGACAGAGGTGAGGCCAAATTTAGAGTATTGTGCGCAGTTTTGGTCACCTAATTACAGGAAGGATATTAATAAGGTTGAAAGAGTGCAGAGAAGGTTTACAAGGATGTTGCCGGACTTGAGAAGCTGAGTTACAGAGAGAGATTGAATAGGTTAGGACTTTATTCCCTGGAGTGTAGGAGAATGAGGGGAGATTTGATAGAGGTGTATAAGATTTTGATGGGTATAGATAGAGTGAATGCAAGCAGGCTTTTTCCACTGAGGCTAGGGGAGAAAAAAAACCAGAGGGCATGGGTTAAGGGTGAGAGGGGGAAAGTTTAAAGGGAATATTCGGGGGAGGCTTCTTCACACAGAGAGTGGTGGGAGTGTGGAATGAGCTGCCAGATAAATGCAGGCTCACTTTTAACATTTAAGAAAATCTCGGACGGGTACATGGATGAGAGGGGTGTGGAGGGATATGGTCCAAGTGCAGGTCAGTGGGACTAGGCAAAAAAATGGTTGGGCACAGACAAGAAGGGCCAAAAGGCCTGTTTCTGAGCTGTAATTTTCTATGGTTCTATGGTTCGAGCCGGTTTCTCCTCACTTGGTGTATGTACAAGATGGTTCCTAGAACCCCTTTTCTTAAAAGGCTAAAATTATAAACTAGTATTGTTTTCTCTGGAGTGATAGAGGCTTGAGGGGAGACCTGATAGAAGTCTATAAAATTATGGCGAGCATAGATAGGGTTGACAGTCAGAATCTTTTTCCCAGAGTTGAAATGTCTAATACTAGAGGGCGGCCACTTAAGGTGAGAGGGGAAAAGTTCAAAGGAGGTGCGAGGGTCAAGTTTTTTATACGGAGAGTGGTGGGTGTCTGGAACGCGCTGCCACGGGTGGTGGTGGTGGCAGATTTGATAGGGGTGTACAGGGGCTTTTAGATAAACACATGGATGTGGAATGCATAGAGGGATAGTAGGGCAAGTGGAAAAGATATCCAAGTTAAGTTGGTTAGCTATGCTAAAATACCCCTTAGAATCCCCGGATATATATGTTAGAGGGAGTAAATATGTGGGGTTATGAGGATAGGGCCTGGGTGGGGTTGCTGTCAGTGCAGACTCGATGGATCGAATAGCTTCCTTCTACACTGTGGGGTTTCTATGATTCTATGATTCTAGAAGGGATGAGTTTAATTTGTCATCATGTCCGGCATAAATTTGTGGGCTGAAGGGCCTGTTCCTGTAGAGTCATCGAGTCATAGAGGTTTACAACATGGAAACAGGCACCTTCAGACCAACTTGTCCATCCTTTTAAACTCCAAAGCTAGTCCCAATTGCCTGCATTTGGCCCATCTCCCTCTATACCCATCGAACCCATGTAGCTGTCTAAATGATTTTTAAAAGACAAAATTGTACCCACCTCTACTAGAATCATAGAATCTTAGAACCCTACGGTGCAGAAAGAGGCCCTTCAGCCCATCGAGTCTGCACCGAACACAAGCCCACCCTATATCCCTACCCCCATATCCCTACATATTTTACCCACTAACCCCTCTAACCTACACATCCCAGGACACTAAAGGGCAATTTTTAGCCAATCAACCTAACCCGCATACCTTTGGACTGTGGGAGAAAACCGGAGCACCCGGAGAAAACCCACACAGACACAAGGAGAATGTGCAAACTCCACATACTACTACCTCTGGCAACTCATTCCAGATATTCACCATCATCTATGTGAAAAAATTGCCCCTCTGGATCCTTTTGTATCTCTCCCCTCTCATTTTAAACCCGTGCCCTCTTGTTTAGACTCCCCTACCTTTGGGAAAAGATATTGACTATCTAACTGATTTATGTCCCTCATTACTTTACTGTTCCTGTACTGTTCTGTTCTATAAACCAGTCTGAACTGTATAGATGAAAAATGGCAAATTGGTGAACAATTCATCAATAATGTCATTGAGATTAATGCCATTGGTTCAAGCTAATTGTACCCATTATCTTAAATGTGGAACAATGCCTTGCTTTGAGCTTTAGATCTTGTCTCAATTTCTTCACTGAAGTTGCATTCAACAGAACAGAAACTCAAGGACATTGTGTCACTAGGGAGGGAATCCCAACTTCATATCTTTTCCCCAGATGTAACACGACTTTCATTCTCTGAAAGGAAGTGCTGATGGAAAAAGTACCGAAGGAACTTAAACCCACTTCTAATTAGCTATTAATTACTCATTTATCTTTCAATTATTTGGGAAACAGAGCCACTGCAATCTACTAAAATCATCTGTTTGTGGCTCTGTGAATACTTAAAGACTCCGAAAGATGAGCTGGTTAGGGTGCATTGGCTGCACTAAATTCTCCCTCAGTGTACCTGAACAGGCGCTGGAGTGTGGCGACTAGGGGATTTTCACAGTAACTTCATTGCAGTGTTAATGTATGTCTACTTGTGACACGAATAAATAAACATAAAATTTAGATAATTTGTTGCAAAAGTTAACATCAAAATAGCTTCTTTTCTGTTCACATATAAAACTAAAATGGCAACCTGGCTCTGTTAGTTCTTTGCAGGTTACATTTGATTTAATTTTGATTTATTATTGTCACATGTATTAACTTATAGTGAAAAGTATTGTTTCTTGCGCGCTATACAGACAAAGCATATCGCTCATAGAGAAGAAAAGGAGAGAGTGCAGAATGTAGTGTTACAGTCATAGCTAGGGTGCAGAGAAACATCAACTTAATATGAGGTAGGTCCATTCAAAAGTCTGATGGCAGCAGGGAAGAAGCTGTTCTTGAGTCAGTTGGGATGTGTACTCAGATTTTACATCTTTTTCCCAATGGAAGAAGATGTAAGAGAGAATGTCTGGGGTGCCTGGGACCCTTAATTATACTGGCTGATTTTCTGAGGCAACAGGAAGTGCAGATAGTGTCAATGGTTGGGAGGCTGGTTTGCATAATGGATTGGGCTACATTCACGACATTTTGTTGTTCCTTGCAGTCTTGGGCAGAGCAGGAGCCCATACCAAGCTGTGATACAACCAGAAAGAATGTTTTCTATCTGTAAAAGTTGGTGAGAGTCATAGCGGAATGCCAAATTTCCTTAGTCTTCTGAGAAAGTAGAGGCATTGATGGAATTTCTTAACTATAAGTGTCAGCATGGGGGGACCAGAGCAGGTTGTTGGTGATCTGGACACCTGGAAACTTGAAGCTCTCGACCATTTCCACATCACTCCCATTGATGTAGTCAGGGGTATGCTATCCTTTACACTTCCTGAAGTCGATGACAATCTCCTTTGTTTTGTTGCCATTGAGGGAGAGATTATTGTTGCCACACCAGTTCCCCAGATTCTCTATCTCACTCCTGCACTCTGTCTCATTGTTGTTTGAGATCCGACCCACTACAATGGTGTCATCAGCAAATGTGAAAATCAGATTGGAGAGGAATTTTGTCACACAGTCACAGGTGTATACGGAGTGGAGTAGAGGGCTGAGGACATAGCCTTGTGAGGCACCAGTGTTGAGGATAATCACGGAAAGAGGTATTGTTGCCTATCTTTACTGACTGGTCTATTCTACTAAATTAAAATCTAAACTCTAATCTGAGAGCCAACTTGTTGACCCTTTCTCCAAATGTACCCATACATTTTTGATACCTTCCTTGTAAATCTTTTCTGTGCCTCTCAAATGCCTTGACTTCTTTCAATAATACGGTGATCAGGACTGCGCACGGTGCAGTTTGACCAAGGTTCAATATAAGTTTGCAACACTTGCTTACGTTTCAACTCCATCACTTCTGGAGGGGAGGCAGTGGTGTGGTGGTATTGTCACTAGAATAGAATCCACTGACCCAAGTTAGTGCTCTGGGCACCCAGGTTCACAATCCCACCATGGTAGATGGTGAAAATTGAATTCAGTAAAAATCTGGAATTAAAAGTTGAATGATGAAACCATTTTTGATTGTTGTGAAAACACATCTGGTTTGCTAATGTCCTTTAGAGTTATAGAGGTTTGCAGCATGAAAACAGGCCCTTCGGCCCAACTTGTCCATGCCGCCCAGTTTTACTACTTAGCTAATCCTAATTACCCACGTTTGGCCCATATCCCGCTATACCCATTTTATCCATGGAACTGTCCAAATGATTTTTAAAAAGCAAAATTGTACCCATCTCTACTACTACCTCTGGCAGCTCGTTCCAGACACTCACCACCCTCTGTGTGAAAAAATTGCCCCTCTGGACATTTTTGTATCTCTACCCTCTCACCTTAGACCTACGCCCTCTAGTTTTAGACTCCCCTACCTTTGGGGAAAAGATATTGACTATCTAGCTGATCTGTGCCCCTCATTATTTTATAGACCTCTATAAGATCACCCCTAAGCCTCCTACGCTCCAGAGAAAAAAGTCCCAGTCTATCCAGCCTCTCCGTGTAGCTCAAACCATCAAGTCCCAGCAGCATCTTAGTAAATCTTTTCTGCACTCTTTCTAGTTTAATAATATCCTTTCTATAATAGGGTGATCAGAACTGCACACTTTATTCCAAGTGTGGCCTTACCAATGTCTTGTACAACTTCAACAAGACGTCCCAACTCCTGTATTCAATGTTCTGACCAATGAAACCAAGCATGCTGAATGCCTTCTTCACCATTCTGTGACTCCACTTTCAAGGAGCTATGAACATGTGCCCCTAGATTTCTTTGTTCTGTAACTCTCCCCAGTGCCCCACCACTAACTGAATAAGTCCTGCCCTAAATCAATGGACCAAAATGCATCACCTCATATTTATCTAAATTAAACTCCATCTGCCATTTGTCAGCCCACTGGCCCAATTCATCAAGATCCCATTGCAATCATAGATAATCTTCTTCACTATCCACAACTCCAACAATCTTAGTATCTTCTGCAAATTTGCTAATCAGAAGGGATGAGTCAGTGCTGGTGGGGATTACAGGCGGGATTTTCCAGCCAGGCTTGTCCTAAGGTTGGAAAATCTCACGAAGGGCAACGGACCTCTGTATGGTTCATGTCCTAGCCGCTACAACTCCCATGGCGGGCAGGATGGGAAAACTCCATCCAACAAGTGTGTACACGTGGTGGCACTGAGTGTGGATCTGGAGAGAACAGCAGTCCGAGGAACATTGTATATCCCGGAGGTACTTGTAACCCTGGGCGAATCTGAAACATGAAGAATTGAGGGGAGATCCCATAGAGACTTATCAAATTCTAACAGGACTAGACAGGGTAGATGCCGGGAGGTTGTTCCCGAGGGTGGGGGGAGTCCAGAACCAGGGGTCACGGTCTGAGGATTCGGGGTAGACCATTTAGGACGGAGGTGAGGAGACATTTCTTCACCCGGTGAGCCTGTGGAATTCATTCCCACAGGAAGTAGCTGATGCCAAAACATTGAATGTATTCAAGAGGCAGCTGGATATTGGGGTGAATGGGATCAAAGGTAATGGGGAGAAAGCAGGATGAGGCTATTGAGTTGGATGATCAGCCATGGACGTGGTGAATGGTGGAGCAGGCTCGAAGGGCCGAATGGCCTCTATCTGCTCCTATCGATGTTTCAATGATGGAATCTCAGTTGAAATCCATGTGGGGTGAGTTGGAACCTGTCACCAAGGAAGGAAATGTGACTGTGAAATGCGAACTTTGGTTAACACCTTGTCAAACACCAGCAACGGAAGCAAAACATTCATTCATAGGTTAGAGGGATTAGCCAGAAAGATATGTAGGAATATGAGGGGTAGGGCCTGGGTGGAATTGTGATCGGTGCAGTCTCGATGGGCCGAATGGCCTCTTTCTGCATTGCCGGGTTTCTATGATTCTATGATTCAAACATGGTGAAGGAGACAATAGAAATCCTGTTAGGGAGAGGAACACAGCCTGTTCAGGTAGAGAAGTGGCAGTGAGTTAAACAATATAAGGAACAGGAAGATACCACAGATACGGGAAATCTTCAACAAAACGCTGGATGTACTCACGATATGAGAGAAAAGAAGTGTTGACGCAGCAACGCAAGGCCGCAGAAGCAGATTCACTCGTGATTTTTGATAGGGGGATTGAATAAATATTTGGGAGAAGATTTGGGGAAAGGAGTGGGGCTAATTGGATAGATCTTGCAAAAGGATAGCAGGCGCACAGAGGGCCGAAGGGCCACGTGTGATCCCACAATTCATTACCAAATAAACCAGAGAAAATGTTTCTTTTTATCTCATGCCTTATTTAGAAAGCATTTGTGGTAACCACGGTTTTCTAAGTGTCAGTGACTACACATCAACACCTACGTTTGTGTGAACTGGGATTGAATTTTATTAAATTCAGATTTTGGCAGCACTGGGCAGAGAGAATTTCGCACACACAGCATCAAGTGAGCTTTGAGGAGATCCAGCGTTATTATGGGTTCCTCTCATTCTTTATTCGGTCATGGGAAGTGGGTGTCACTGTCTGGGCCAGTATTTATTGCCCATCCCTCAGGGTAGTTGAGAGTCAGCCACATTGCTGTGGTTCTGGAGTCACATGTAGGCCAGACCAGGTAAGGACGGCAGATTTCCTTCCCTCAAGGGACATTAGTGAACCAGATGGGTTTTCCTGACAACTGATTCATGATCATCAGTAGATTCTTAATTCCAGGTTTTTATTGGATTTAAATTTCACCATCTGCCATGGTGGGATTCCAACCAGTGCCCCAGAACATTACCCAGGATTACCAGTGACTGTACCACAGTGCTACCGCCTCCCATTAGTTGTTGCTAAGCCCTTTCACCCCTTAAGGGACGTTCTCTGAGTGAGGAGTCATGTGACTCTCTAGTCCAATCCAGGCCCAGATGACACAATGGTGGTGGTAGAGGCGAACTCACTGGGGTCTTTTAAGAGACTTCTGGATAGGATTTAATGGGATTGGGAGTTACAGATAGTTCTATGGCCTGGTAGGTATGGATATGATCGGCGCAGCTTGTGGGCCGAAGGGCCTGTTTGTGCTGTACTGTTCTATGTTCTATGGGTTAGCTGCTAACCAGGGACCCGAGTTCGATTCCTGGCTTGGGTCACTGTCTGTGTGGAGTTTGCACGTCCTCCCCATGTCTGCGTGGGTTTCCTCTGGGTGCTCCGGTTTCCTCCCACAGCCTGAAAGATGTGCAGGTTAGGGTGTATTGTCCATGTTAAATTCTCCCTCAGTGTACCCGAACAGGTGCTGGACTGTGGCGACTAGGGGATTTTCACAGTAACTTCATTGCAGTGTTAATGTAAGCTTACTTGTGACTAATAAATATTTCTTTTTAAATCAGGGGCTTGTCCTCACAGACGGCTGCCAGAGCTGTGTTTAGAAAGACCGTTTAAAGCTCTATAAATAGTTGTTGTAATAAATTGCTGTGTTTTATAAGTTAACTGCGGATGCCAATCCCTTGCTGTTATTACACTCCTTCGGATGTGTTCCATGCAATGAACTTTAATTAGTTTGACTGATTCCTGATGTACCATGAAAGCTGCAAGATCGCACAATGTACGTTGATTAAAAACACTATTAGATATATCTGTGATCACACAGCCAATAATTAGTGAGTGAACTCAGTGAGGAAAACTCCCACTGAGACAAACTAATGATAAAGATCACTACTGTACAATCACAGCTTTGTAGAATGGTCACATAACAGAAGGAGGCCATTCAGCCCATCATTTCCATTGCTGGCTATTTGGAAAAGCAACTCAGCCAGTTCCACTGCCCTGTCTTTTCCGCATAGCCCTGCATTTCATTTTTCCCTTCAGATTGTCCCTCCTGCGAAAGACACAATTGAATCTGCGTTCTTCACACTCTCGGGCGATGTATCTTGCATCCTAACTCAGATCTTCCCAAACATTTTCTTTCAATCTGGTAGTGTAATAAGGGTGTCGCTGACTAGACCAGCGTTCATTGCCCACCCCTAATTGCCATTGAGGAGACAGTGGTTAGTTGTCTTCTTGAACCCACTGCAGTCCCTGTGATGTGGGTACAACCAAAAGGGAGGCGGTGGCTCAGTGGTATTGTCATTGGACTAATAATCCAGCAACCCAGCATCATGTTCTGGGGACCCGGGTTCGAATCCCACCGCGGCAGATGGTGAAATTTGAATTCAATAAAAACTACCTGGAATTATAAGTCTACTGATGGCCATGAAACCATTGTCCATTGTTGTAAAAACCCAACTGGTCCATGATTGCCCTTTGGGGAAGGAAATCTGCCAGCCTGGCCTACAGGTAACTCCATAGCAATGTGGTTGTCTCTTAAATGCTCTTGAAGATGGACAATGGCAATCACATCCCATGAACAATAAATGAAGAGCACCCACAGTGCTGTTAGGGAGGGAGCTCCAGGATTTTGACTCAGCAATATACTTCCAAGTTTTTATTAATATTCATGTGCGGGACATGGGCATCACCAGCATTTATTGCCCATCCCTCGTTGCCCTTGGAGGGCTGTTGAGAACCAATCACATTGCTGTGGCTCTGGAGTCACATATGGACTAGACAGAGAAAGGACAGCAGATTTTATGGAATTCAAATTCCACCACTGCCTTGGCAGGATTTGAACCCAAGTCACCAGATCATTAGTTGAGTTTCTGGATTTAATCGTCTGGCGATAATACCACTAGGCCATCGGTTGCCCTGAAGTCAGGGTGGTGCGTGACTTGGAGAGAAACCTCCAAGTTGTGGCGTACTCAGGTATCCGTTGCCCTCACCCTTCTGGCTGGTAGAGGTCACTGCTGAGGGGCTAGGCGCAGTGCACCTTGTAGATGGTACACACGGCTGCCACTGTTCGTCAGTGCTGGAGGGAGTGACGGTTAAAAGTGGTAGTGGACGGGCTATTGATCACGCGGCCTGCTTTGTCCTGGACGGTGTCAAGCTTCCAGAGTGTTGTTGGAACTGCACTCATCCAAGGAAGTGGGGAGTATTCCATCATACTCCTGACTTGCACCTGATATATAGTGGACAGTCTTTGGGGAATCAGAAGGTGAGTTACTTGCTGCAGAATCCCCAACCTTCTTTGAACTGTTACAAATTCATGGTGGCACAGCGGTTAGCGGTGCCTCACAGCACCAGGCACCTGGGTTCGATGCCCGGCTTGGGTGACTATTTGTGCGGAGTTTGCACATTCTCCACGTGTTTGCATGGGTTTCCTCTGGGTGCTCCAGTTTCCTCCCACAGTGCGGGTTAGGTTGACTGGCCGTGCTAAACTGCCCCTCAGTGTCAGGGGGATTAGCAGGGTAAATATGTGGGGTTACGGGGATAGGTCTTGGATGAGATTGTTGAATGGCGTCTTTCTGTATATAGGTTTTTTATGATTCTAAATTCACTTATCCCTTTCCTTGGATAAGGAGACCAGTACCGTACACAATACTCCAGATGTGGTCACACCAAAGGTGTGCGGATTAGGTTGATTGGTTATACCAAATTCATAGAATCGTAGAATCCCTACAGTGCAGAAGGAGGCCATTCCACCCGTCGAGCCTGCGCTGACCACTATCCCACCCAGGTTCTATCCCTGCAACCCCATACATTTACCCGCCTTTACCTCCTGACACTAAGGGGCAACGCGGCATGGCCAATCCACCTAACCCGCACATCTTTGGATTATGGGAAGAAACCGGAGCCCCCGGAGGAAACCCACACAGACACGGGGAGAATGTGCAAACTCCACACAGACAGCGACCCCAGCCGGGAATCGAACCCAGGTCCCTGGCGCCGTGGGGCGGCAGCGCTAACCCACTGTGCCGCCCCAAACGGCCATTGGCGTCAGGAGGATGAGAGGGGTAAATACCTGGGGGTTACGGGGATAGGGCCTGGGTGGGATTGTGGTCGGTGCAGGCTCGATGGGCCGAATGGCCTCTTGCTGCGCTGTTGGGAGTCCATGATTCCAATGAGATCGACTGAAACCTGTAACAAAATGAAGCCAATCAGTAAAGTGGGTCAGTTCTGGCGTGCAAATGTTCAAATTTGAAAGGTTTCCAGACTGTTACGGCGGCGCCAAGAATTCAGTTTCATTTAGGCGCTGTTAGAAATTTAACTAAAGAAATTAGATCTGATTCAGTCATTTATTTCCTGGTTTCATTCATTCAACGCAAAGTGGGATAAAGAGTGATTGAATGATTAATATTCTGGGTCAATTCTGAGCTGGGTGAAATAGATTGTCTCCCTGGTAACGACCCTCACTGACTCTAATCACTATCTTTCTTTCACACTCTTGTGTCATAAAGTGACTCTCGGCAAAATTAATGGAAGCTTCCGGAATTGAAAATCCGTCTCCACCTGTCCTCGATATGCTTCAATCCTTTTCTTTCCCCCTTTTATACGTTCACGGGACTTAGGCGTACCCCAGTAACGGCAACGCTAGTTGCCCTTGAACTGAGTGGCAGTCAAGAGTCAACCACATTGCTGTGGCTCTGGAGTCACGTGTAGGCCAGACCGGGTAAGGATGGCAGATTTCCTTCCCTAAAGGGACATTAGTGAACCAGATGGGTTTTTACACCCACCTACAATTGGAACACGGTAAGGGCGGCACGGGTAGCACAGTGGTTAGCACTGCTGCTTCACAGCTCCGGGGTCCTGGGTTCGATTCCCGGCTCGGGTCACTGTCTGTGTGGAGTTTGCATGTTCTCCTTGTGTCTGCGTGGGTTTTCTCCGGGTGCTCCGGTTTCCTCCCACAATCTAAAGATGTGCGGGTTAGGTTGATTGGCCATGTTAAGGAAATTGCCCCTTAGTGTCCCAGGGATGCGTAAGTTAGTGGGCATAATATGTAGGAATATGGGGTAGGGCCTGGGTGGGATTGTTTTTGGTGCAGACTCGATGGGCTGAAGGGCCTCTGTCTGCACTGTAAGGTTCTATGATCTAATAGTTTAGTGGTTAGCACTGCAGTCTCACAGTGCCAGGGACCTGGGTCCAATTTCCGGCTCAGGTCACTGTCTGTGTGGAGTCTGCACATTCTCCCCATGTCTGCGTGGGTTTCTTCTGGGTGCTCCGGTTTCCTCCCACAGTCCAAAAGATGTGCTGATTTGGTGGATTGGCCACACTAAGTTCTCCCTCAATGTACCCGAACAGGCGCCAGAGTGTGGCAGCTAAGGGATTTTCACAGTAATTCTCTGCCCGTTGAAGTGGTGGAGGCTGCCTCGCTAAATATATTTAAGTCACGGGTAGATAGGTTTTTGGTAGGCAAGGGGATTAAGGGTTATGGGGAGAAAGCGGGAAAGTGGAACTGATCCACTTCAGATCAGCCATGATCTTATTGAATGGCGGGGCAGGCTCGAAGGGCTAGATGGCCTACTCCTGCTCCTATTTCTTATGCTCTTATGTTCTTAGTGTTGATACAATTAATGTTTATTAATGTAAAGCTACTTCTAAAGGGTGACACAGTGGTTAGCACTGCTGCCTCACAGTGTCAGGGACCCCAGTTCAATTCCCATTGGGTTACTGTCCGTGTGGAGTGTTCACATCCTCCCTGTGTCTGGATGGGTTTCCTCCGGGTGCTCTGGTTTCCTCCTACAGTCTGAAAGACACGCTGGTTAGGGTGCATTGACCCGAACAGGCGCCCGGAGTATGGCAACGAGGGGAATTTCACAGTAACTTCATTGCAGTGTTAATGTAAGCCTACTGCTGACTAATAAATAAACTTTATTTACTTTGTGACAGTAATAAATAAAATTAAACTTAAATTTAAGTTTCATGGTCATCATTAGACTTTGTAATTCCAGAATTTCACTGGATTGAAACTTCACCATCTGCTGTTGTGGGATTTGAACCCACATCCCCAGATCATTACTCTGGCTCTCTGGATGACTAGTACTAGTAACACTGCTGCCTCCCCTTATGTTAACAAGCTTAATTGCCCACTAGGCTCAGTTCAGAAGCAAGTCATTTCTCCTCTATCATTCCTCCTTAAGGTATTTCCGCCTTAAAAGATGTCTGCACGGTGTTAGTGAAGGAAGTGCATTTATCCCAGTGTTGGAACTTTCTGGAAATGGAATCTCTTATCTTGGCTTTTATGGTCACTCTTTCGTCAATCGCCCATTTACATCCAGCTTAATGATATTGTTGTTTTGGTCTCCGCGCGGAGGGACAAAGAAGGAGCTGGAGGAGGCCATTCAGCCCCTTCAAGCCTGTCCCACCATTTAATAAGATCATGGCTGATCTGATAGCGACCTCAAATCTACATCCTGCTATCCCCTGGTCATCCACTTGCTTTCCAAGAATCTATCCACCTCTGCCTTAAAAATATTCCAAAGACTTTCCTGATGAAGGGTCATCCAGACTGGAAACGTTGACTCTATTCTCTCTCCACAGAGGGCTGCCAGACCTGCTGAGATTTTCCAGCATTTTCTGTTTTCGTTTCACATTCCCGCCTCCGCAGTATTTTGCTTTGTTCAAAGATTTTGCCTCCACCACCTTTTGAGGAAAAGAGTTCCAAAGACTCATGATGCTTTGAGACAAAAATGTTTTCCTCATCTCAATGCGGTCCCTTATCTTTAAACAGTGACCCCTCACTCTGGACTCTCCCACAAGAGGAAACATCCTCTCTACATCCACTCTGTCAATACCCCTCAGGCTCATCTGTGTTTCAATCCAGTTGCCTCTTACTCTTCCAAATTCCAAACAAACCTAGCCTGTCCAACCTTTCATCATGAGACAACCTATCCATTTCTGATACTAGTCTGGTAAACCATAAGACCATAAGCCATAGGAGCAGAATTCAGCCCATTGAATGCTCCACTATTCAATCATGGTTGATATTTTTCTCATCCCCATTCTCCTGCCTTTTCCCCATAACCCCTGATCCCCTTATTAATCAAGAACCTACCTATCTCTGTCTTAAAGACACTCACTGACCAGGCCTCCACAGTCTTTTGCGGCAAAGAGTTCCACAGGTTCCCCACTCTCTGGCTGAAGAAATTCCTCCTCATCTCTGTTTTAAAGGTCATGCCCTCTAGTTGTAGATTTTTTTCCCATTAGTGGAAACACCCTCTCCACGTCCACTCTATCCAGGCCTCCCAGTATCTTGTAACTTTCAATGAGATCCCCCCATCATCCTTCTAAGCTCCAACGAGTACAGATCCAGAGTCCGCAATCGTTCCCAATACGACAAGCTCTTCATTCCAGGGATCATTCTCGTGAACATCCCCTGAACCCTTTCCAAGGTCAGAACAATCTTCTCTAGATAAGGGGCCCAAAACTGCTCACAATACTCCAAATGGGGTCTGACCAGAGCCTTACACAGCCTCAGAAGTACATCCCTGCTCTTGTATTCTAGCCCTCTGGATATGAATGCGAACATTTCACTTGCCTTCCTAACTGCCGACTGAACCTTCTCTGAACTGCTCCCAACACATTTACATCTTTCCTTAAATAAAGGGACCCCAAACCTGTACACAATATTCCAGATGAGGTCTCCCCGATGCCCTGTACAAGTGAAGCATAATTGCCCTTATGTAATCAATTCCTCTCACAATAAACAATACCACCTTATTAGCTTTCCTAATTACTTGCTATATCTGCGCACTAGCCTTTTGTGGTTCATGCACTAGGACACCCAGATCCCGCTGCATCTCACATCTCTACAAACTCTCACCATTTATATAATTTGCTTCTTTTTTATTTTTCCTGCAAGAATGGACAATTTAACATTTTTCCACATTATGCTCCATTTGCCTGATCTTTGCCCACTCTCTTAACCTATCTGTATCTTTCTGTCGTCTCCTTATGTCCTCTTCATAACTCACTTTCCCATCTATCTTTGTGCCATCAGCAAATTTCGAAACCATCCCTTCAGTCCCCTCCTCCAGTCATTTATATAAATTATAAACAGTTGAGGTCCCAGCACTGATCCCCATGGCACAAACAACAAACAACGAACAGTACAGCACAGGAACAGGCCCTTCAGCCCACCAAGCTTGTGCCAATCACGTTGTGCTACCTAAACAAATAGCCTGTAACCCTCTACTCCCCCTCTATTCACACGCCTATCCAGATAAGTCTTAAATGTCGCTAACATGTCTACCTCACCTACCTCACTTGGCAGTGCATTCCACGCCACCATATTGTATCTGGGGAACCTGATCACTCAATACAGGGAGAGTTACAGAACAAAGAGGTCCAAGGGTACATGTTCATAGCTCCTTGAAAGTGGAGGCACAGGTGGACAGAGTGGTGAAGAAGGCATTTAGCATGCTTTGGTTTCACTGGTCAGAACATTGAATACATTGAGTGGGGCGTCTTGTTGAAGTTGTACAAGACATTGATAAGGCCACACTTCTGATCATTCTATTAACAAAAGGATATTATTAAACATGAAAGAGGATAGAAAAGATTTATTAAGCTGCTACCGGGACTTGATGGATTGAGTTATAAGGAGAGGTTGGATAGTTGGAGGTTGGAGTCTTTTTTCTCTGGAGAGTAAAAGGCTGAGGGGTGATATTATAGAGGTCTATAAAATAATGAAGGACACAGATCAGCTAGATAGTCAATATCTTTTCCCAAAGATAGGGGAGTCTAAAACTAGAGGGCATAGGTTTAAAGTGAGGGGGGAGAGGTACAAAAGTGTCCAGAGGGGCACTGTTTTCACACAGAGGGTGGTGAGTGTCTGGAACAAGCTGCCAGAGGTAGTAGTAGAGGTGGGTACAATTTTGTCTTTTAAAAAGCATTTAGATAGTTACATGGGTAAGATGGGTATAGAGGGATATGGGCCAAATGCAGGCAATTGGGAATAACTTAGCGGTTAAAAACTGGATGGCATGGACAAGTTGGGCTGAAGGGCCTGTTCCCATGATGTGAACCCCGATGACTCTGTGACCAGAAAAGGACAGATATATCTTTCGGGACAGGATGGATATTCTCTTTTGCCTTTTCCCTTCGGAAATAAAGTTGACAACGACCTTACATTTAAAATTGTGGATACAGAAGGAAGGTTTCCTCTCGTGGGAAAATGCATAACTGGACGCTGTCAATAAAGGAGGGTCACCAAGAAATTCAGTCGGGAGTTAAGAAGACATTTCTTTAAGCAAAGAGAGGTGGGAATACTATCAAATGGAGCGTTTGAAGGTGAATAGTACTGATGCAGGAGAAGCTAGACCGGCAGATGGGCACTTCAATCTTTAACCATGTTTTGATGAGATTTTTTTTTAATTGTCCAATAACATTGTGCCACCTGCTCTAACATCCAGTTTAAATTCTGTTCTGTGTACTTGGACTCCCAACGTTACAGACCAGAACTGTTTTTATTGTTTGAAGTCAAATAGTAAAGTTTATTTATTAGAAATTAGGAGGCTTATATTAACAATGAAGCTACTGTGAAAATCCCCTAATCGCCACACACTCCGGTGCCTGTTCGGGTTACACCGAGGGAGAATTTAGCACGGCCAACGCACCTAACCACCTCATCTTTCAGACTGTGGGAGGAAACCGGAGCACCCGGAGGAAACCCACGCAGACATGGGGAGAACGTGCAGACTCTACACAGACAGTGACCCGAGCGTCGAACCTGGGTCCCTGGCGCTGTGAAATAACAGTGCTAACCACTGTGCCACCATACCACCCATGTTCTTTCATCGCTGACAAGGCCAGCATTTGTTGCCTAACCCTAACTGTCCCTTGAACTAAATGTCCCACTCTGGTCCATTTCAGAGGGCAATTGAGAGTCTACCACATTGCTGTGGCCCTGGAGTCACATGTAGGCCAGACCGGGTAAGGACGGCAGATTTCCTTCCCTACAGGACATTAGTGAACCAGATGGGTTTTTTTTTAATCACAATCTATGATTTCTCCTAGGAGATCATCAGATTGGAACGCTATATCACCAATTTCAAACTGGTTAGAAGTTTGTTCCAGCTATCTCCCCTTCAGATTGTGTTTCAGATTGTACAGAATTGTTCAGAATGTCCAGCTTTGCAACAGAGGAAGGATCCAGCTCCCCCTGCTGGTCAGTCTCCATGGAAATGTTAACCCTTGGCACCTGCATCTGGAATATTTGGTTTGATTTGGTTTGATTTGATGGCGGGGCAGGCTTGAAGGGCTTGATGGCCTACTCCTGTTCCTATTTCTTATGTTCTTATGTCCTTATGTATTAGTATACAGTGAAAAGTATTGTTTCCTGCACGCTATACAGATAAAGCATACCGTTCATAGAGAAGGGAAAGGAGAGAGTCCAGACTGTAGTGTTACAGTCATAGCTACAATGTAGAGAAAGATCAGCTTAATGCGAGGTAGGTCCATTCAAAAGACCTATGGCAGCAGGGAAGAAGCTGTTCTTGAGTTGGTTGGTACGTGACCTCAGACTTTTGTATCTTATTCCCTATGGAAGAAGGTGGAAGAGAGAATGTCCGGGGTGCGTGGGGTCCTTTTCCGAAGCAGTGGGAAGTGTAGACAGCGTTAATGGATGGGAGGCTGGTTTGCATGATGGATTGGGCTACATTCGTGACCTTTTGTAGTGTCTTGCAGTCTTGGACAGAGCAGGAGCCCACACCCAACTGTGATACATCTGGAAGGGATGCTTTCCACTATAAAAGTTTACAAGAATGTTGCCAGGACTCAAGGGGTAAGGGTTGGACCACCCAAGGACAGGAGAGGGAATCTATGCGTGGAGCTGGAGGAAATGGGCGAGGTATTAAGTGAATATTTTGCGACAGTATTCACCAAGGAGAAGGACTTGGTGGATGATGAATCTTGGGAAGGGTGTGTAGATAGCCCAGAATACTGAGAGAGGCAAGAGAGGAAATTGCTGCAGCCTTGAAAGAAATATTTATATCCTCACTGGCTACAGGGGAGATCCCAAAAGATTGAAGAATAGCAATGTTGCTCCTTTATTTAAGAAAGGTAGCAAGGGTAATCCAGGTCATAGAGTCACAGAGGTTTACAGCATGGAAACAGGCCCTTCAGCCCAACTTGTCCATGCTGCCCTTTGTTTTAAATCCCTAAGCTAACCCCAATTGCCCACATTTGGCCCATATCCCTGTATACCCATCTTACCCATGTAACTGTCTAAATGCATTTTAAAAGATAAAATTGTACCTGCCTCTACTACTACCTCTGGCAGCTCGTTCCAGACACTCACCACCCTCTGTGTGTAAAAATTGCCCCTCTGGACAGTTTTGTATCTCTCCCCTCTCACCTTAAATCTATGCCCTCTAGTTTTAGACTCCCCTATATTTGGGAAAAGATATTGACTATCTAGCTGATCTGTGCCCCTCATTATTTTATAGGCCTCCATAAGATCATCCCTCAGCCTTCTACGCTCCAGAGAAAAAAAGTCCCAGTCTATCCAGCCTCTCCTTATATTGCAAACTATCAAGTCCCGGTAGCATCCTAGTAAATCTTTTCTGCACTCTTTTTAGTTTAATAATATCCTTTCTGTAATAGGGTGATCAGAATTGCACACAGTATTCCAAGTGTGGCCTTACCAATGGCTTGTACAACTTCAACAAGACGTTCCAACTCCTGTATTCAATGTTCTGACCAATGAAACCAAGCATGCTGAATGCCTTCTTCACCACTTTGTCCATCTGTGACTCCACTTTCAAGGAGCTATGAACATGTACCCCGAGATCTCTTTGTTCTGTAACTCTCCCCAACGCCCTACCATTAACTGAGCAAGTCCTGCCCTGGTTCAATCTACCAAAATGCATTAACTCGCATTTATCTAACTTAAACTCCATCTGCCATTCGTCAGCCCGCTGGCCCAATTGATCAAGATCCTGTTGCAGTTGAAGATAACTTTCTTCACTGTCCACTATGCCACCAATCTTGGTGTCATCTGCAAATTTACTAACCATGCTTCCTACATTCTCATCCAAATCATTAATATAAATGATAAATAACAGTTGACCCAGCACTGATCCCTGAGGCACACTGCTAGTCACAGGCCTCCAGTTTGAAAAACAACCCTCTACAACCGCCCTCTGGCTTCTGTCAAGAAGCTAATTTTGTATCCATTTAGATACCTCTCCCTGGATCCTGTGAGATTTAACCTTATGCAACAACCTACCTTGCGGTACCTTGTCAAAGGCCTTGCTAAAGTCTATGTAGATAACATCAACTGCACTTCCCTCATCTATCTTCTTGGTTACCCCTCCAAAAAACAGGTAAAAACAGGTGAGCCTTAAGTCAGTGGTAGGGAAGTATTGCAGAGGATTCTTTGAGACAGGATTTACTGCCACTTGGCAATAAGTAGATGTATTAGCGAGAGGCAAGATGGTTTTGTGAAGGGGAGGTCATCTCTCATTGACTTGATGGAGTTTTTCGAAGAAGTGACGAAGATGGTTGATGAGGGTAGGTTTGGAGGGTTCTGTTGCTGTGCAATGACCAGAAACCATCGAACAATAGAAAAGTTACAGCACAGAAGGAGGCCATTCCGCCCATCTTGTCCATGTCAGCCCAAGGATACCCAGGTGCCCTTTCTAATCCCAGCCTCCTGCACCCGACTCACAGCCCTGCAGCTTACAGCACTGAAGGTGCTTTTTAGAAAGAGTTTAGGGTCTCTGCCTCAACCATCAACACAGACACTCACCAACCCCTGTGTAAAAATGTTCTGCCCCCTCTACACTTACTGCACTTATCTTGAATCAATGTCTTCTAAACAAAGAACAGTGAGCATAGTACAAGACAACTTTCAGCCCTCCAAGCCTATACCAATAGAACCCGGGTACTAGAATTCTCCGCCAAGGGAAACAATTTTATCCTCTATCTCTTCCCCTTATAATTTTGTACTCCTCTATCAAGTCACCATTCAGCCTTCCTTTGCTCCAAGGAAAATAACCCCAACCTATCCAATCTCTCCTGATAAGTACACTTTTTTTAGCCCTGGCAACATTTTTGTAATCCTCCTCTGCAGAGCGAACACGTCCTTCCTGTAATGTGGTGAACAATCTATGATGGCCTGTATGAGCTACTCAATCCTCCTCTTCATCTAACTCTATCCGCACAACCTTCAAATCCATTTCCCTCTCATTGTAGATTCAATGGTTAATATTAATGAGACAGTGATGTTATTGATAACATAGGATTGACATCAAATGACCAAGAAACTGCAGGCGGAGCATAACACAGAGTAGCCTGTGTCCTGAAGGCCATCTATTTATCTTGAGGTCTTTGTAAGTAGTTTCAATTAAGTAATTTAAGAAAATCAATGACAATTCTCCCAAAAGAGTATTGAATTTGCAGGAAAACTGGAGTAATCCACGCTGGTTTTTTTTTCAATGGGAGTTCAGAGAAGAATCTCGCACATCCTGTGCACCGCAGGGTCCACCAGCGAGAATATCATAAGGTGTCAGGAGCCTATCCCTGCCCGGGGGGCTGAAACCAGCCGGACTCTGTCTCAGTCCCTTTCCACGTGACTTCTCTGGAGCTACCCGCTCCCGATAGTCTCAAACTCAACACTTCCCCAATGCTGCCCCGGATTCCTGAGCCAATCAGTAAAAAAAATCCCAGGAATAAATGGGTTAGGATCATAGAATCCTACGGTGCAGAAAGGAGGCCATTTGGCCCATCGAGTCTGCACCAACGACAATTCTATCCAGGCCCTATCACTGTAACCCCACCCTGCTAAACCCCCTGACACTAAAGTGCAATTTAGCAAGGCCAATCCACCTAACCCGTGTGGGAGTTTGGGCGGCATGGTGGCAGGGTGGTTAGCATTGCTGCCACACAGTGCAAGGATCCGGGTTCGATTCCCGACCCTGGTTCACTGTCTGTGTGGAGTTTGCACATTCTCCCCGTATCATTCCTCCCACAATGTGAAAGATGTGCTGGTTAGGTGCGTTGGCCGTGCCAAATTCTCCCCGGACAGGCACTGGAGTCTGGCGACGAGGGGAAATTTCACAGTAACTTCATTGCAGTGTCAATATAAACCTTCTTGTGACTAATGCAGAGGAGGTTTACTAGGCTGATACCGGAGTTGAGGGGATTGAGCTACGAGGAGAGGCTGAATAAACTAGGCTTGTACTCGTTAGAGTTTAGAAGAATGAGGGGAGATCTCATTGAGACGTATAAGATGATGAATGGGATGGATAGGATAGAGGTGGAGAGACTCTTCCCACTCAAAAAGGATAGTAGGACTAGGGGGCACAGCCTCAAGATGAAGGGGGGGCGGTTTAGAACGGAGTTGAGGAGGAACTTCTTCACTCAAAGGGTGGTGAATCTCTGGAATTCTCTGCCCGTTGAAGTGGTGGAGGCTGCCTCGCTAAATATTTTTAAGACGCGGGTTGATGGGTTTTTGATAAGAGAGGGGATTAAGGGTTATGGGGAGAGGGCGGGAATGTGGAACTGAGCCACGACAGATCAGCCATGATCTTATTGAATGGCGGGGCAGGCTCGAAGGGCTAGATGGCCTACTCCTGCTCCTATTTCTTATGTTCTTATGTTCTTATGACTTTTCATTTCCCCTATTCCATTTGACGCACTTTCAAAAACTCAGTGTGTAATCATTTTTCGAATCGCGCTGGAGAGCGTCAGCATAATTTGAAACAGGATAATTACTTTTCACGAACGAAGTGGTCAGATCACCGCACAGAGTCCCGCAAGGGAGCAGTGTAGCGCGAGGACTGGGCTGCTGTCAAGAGAACCCTGTAAGTACCTTAAACTGTCAAAAGCAAAGCAGAAGATTAGCTATTTCAAGAGCTAATGGGAATGCCTCTAACTGTCAGCGGGGTGAAGCACTGATAGTTTCTTCCCTGCTGCTGTCAGGCTTTTGAATGGACCTACCCTGCATTAAGTTGATCTTTCTCTTCATCCGAGCTCTGACTGTAACACTACATTCTGCACTCTCTCCTTTCCTTCTCTGTGAACGCTATGCTTTGTCTGTATAGCGTGCAAACAACAATACTTTTCACTGTGTACTAATGCATGTGACAATAATAAATCAAATCAAAGCAAATTCACTTTCTGCGCAGCCTCCCTCAAACCGGCTCAGTGGTGTCTGGGAGTTTGTAAGGAACCTTCTTGAGAAGGTGAGAGGGCATGGGATCCAAGGGCCTTTGGCCTTGTGGATCCAGAACTGGCTTGCCTGCAGAAGGCAGAGAGTGGTTGTGGATGGGGCTTTTTCTGAATGGAGGTCAGTCACCAGCGGAGTGCCTCAAGGATCTGTTCTGGGACCCTTGTTGTTTGTCATTTTCATAAATGACCTGGATGAGGAAGTGGAGGGATGGCTAAGTAAGTTCGCTGATGACACGAAGGTTGGTCGTGTTGTGGATGGTCTGGAAGGATGGCAAAAGTTGCAGCAGGACATAGATAGGATGCAGGACTGGGCGGAGAAGTGGCAGATGGACTTCAACACGGATAAATGTGTAGTCGTCCATTTTGGCAGAACCAACGGGATGAACGAGTACACTATCAAGGGCAGAAGTCTGAGTAGTGTTGAACAGCAGAAGGATCTTGGGGTCCGGGTCCACAGGACTCTTAAATCGGCCTCGCAGGTGGAGGAGGTGGTCAAGAAGGCGTATGGTGTACTGGCCTTCATTAATCGAGGGATTGAGTTTAGGAGTCGGGAGGTAATGCTGCAACTTTATAAGACCCTTGTCAGGCCTCATTTAGAGTATTGTGCGCAGTTCTGGTCGCCTCACTATAGGAAAGATGTAGAAGCTATTGAGAGGGTACAGAGGAGATTTACAAGGATGTTGCCTGGACTGGGAGGCATGCCTTATGAAGTTAGGTTGAGGGAGCTGGGACTCTTTTCCCTGGAGAGACGAAGGTTGAGAGGCGACCTGATAGAAGTTTACAAAATGTTGAGAGGAATAGATAGGGTGGACTCTCAGAGGCTATTTCCCCAGGTTGAAATGGTTGCTACGAGAGGACACAGATTTAAGGTGCGGGGAGGGAGGTTCAGAAGTGATGTTAGGGGTAAGTTTTTCACTCAGAGGGTGGTGAGTGAATGGAATCGGCTGCCGTCAGTGGTGGTGGAGGCGAACTCGCTGGGGTCTTTTAAAAGACTTCTGGATGAGTATATGGGGTTTAATGAGATTGAGGGTTATAGATAGGTCTGTAGGTTGGTAGGTGTTGATGTGATCGGCACAACTCGTGGGCCAAAGGGCCTGTTTGTGCTGTAGTGTTCTATGTTCTATGTTCTATGTTCTATGAACAACAGAAAGAAATCCCACAACACCAGCTTAAAGTCCAAACAGATTTGTGGCAAAAAGCCGCAAGCTTTCGGGACAGGCCGTCCCTTCGTCAGATGGCTGGGAGTTCTGATCTTGACAAATAAACCTGTTTGGACTTAAAGCTGGTGTTGCGGGATTTCTTTCCGTTTTACCCCAGTCCAATGCCGGCATCAGTTTGTAGGGTCGCATCTTGCTCCGTTCTCCCATCAATCGAAGGAGACAGCGTGCTGTGATAAAGTGGGACTGTCGCCATCTGCAACGTGTGGCATTGGTAAAACTTGTTTAACCAATTCAGTCTCTCAGTATGTTCATCAGTTCAGGCGGCACAGTGGGTTAGCACTGCTGCCTCACAGCGCCAGGGGCCCGGGTTCGATTCCCGGCTCGGGTCACTGTCTGTGTGGAGTTCGTACATTCTCCCCGTGTCTGTGTGGGCTTCCTCTGGGTGCTCCGGTTTGATCATAGATGAATCATAGAATCTTTGCAATGCAAAAGGAGGCCATTCGGCCCATTGACCCTGCCTCAACCACAAGCCCGCCCCGGCTCTATCCCTACACTACCTGCATTTACCCTAGTTAGCCCCCCGACACTAAGGGGCAATTTAGCATGGTCAATCCAGCTAACCCACACGTCTTTGGATTGCGGGGGGAAACCGGAGCACCCGAAGGAAACCCACGCAGACACGGGGAGAATGTGCAGCCTCCACACAGACAGTGACCCGAGGCAGGAATCGAACCCGGGTCCCTGGCGCTATGAGGTAGCAACGCTAACCCACTGTGCCAGCATGTCGCCGTCACAGCACAGAAGGCCATTCGGCCCATTGTGCTGGCGCCATCTTTAATTAAAGCTGCCTTGCCTTCTTCACGGTCGTCACTTTTAATGCCTTGTTTAGTCACCAGATGAGATGAGGCACGAACTGGCGAGTGAGCCGGAAAGTTCAAGTCCCACTGAGTGATGAGTTACAAAAACGTAGGCTACTGTTCTGGGGCAGTAGGGAGGAGCGGTAGGGAGTGCAGCATAGTGGTGGAAAGTGCTACTCTCCTGATGAAATAGTAAACCAAGAAGACCTCTTTTCCTCCATCTGTCAAATATTTATCCACCTCCACTTTGAATATTTCTAGTGATCCAGCCTCTGCAAGATTGATGCAAGAGATCCCAAGGGCACTATATCAAATCAAGTGAAGAGAATTTCTCCCCAGTGTCCTGGTCAATATTTGTTCACATAATCACTACAGCCCATTCATCCAGTCTCCATGGGTGCATAGTTGTGTTAAATTGCTCCTTAGTGTCCCGGGATGTGTAGGTTAGAGGGATTAGCAAGGGGTTACGGGGATAGGGCCCTGGGTGGGATTGTTGTCGGTGTGGACTTGATGGGCCAAATGGCCTTCTTCTGCACTGTCTATTTTCTATGATTATCTAAGTGGTGTGCACTGTCGGTGAGTCGGTGCTGACCTGATGGGCTGAATGGCCTTCTTCTACATTGGAGGGACTCTATGATTCTTTACCCCTTTACTCTGATCCCGTTCGGTATTCCAGTAATCAAAATCGTGGATCTCTCCTTGAGATGAATACCTCTGAGGTCTTTGATTTTCATCGTGCTCCTGTAGGATTACAATCCCTGCTCTCCTTACATCATTGGCGTCAATGTGTCCTGGCTCACTCCCTTCCCTGGAAAAAATTCCTGTACTCTCTCCATAACGTTCCCTCCCTGGCACCAGGGAGGCCACTCAGCATAGGGGACTTTCAATGATGGTTAGAGAAACGCCTGTCTGTCCCCCTGACTGTGTCTCAGTCGATACGGTACTCGGGGCCGTTTATACTTGGAGAATTAATGAACATTTAAGCCAAGGAAAAAAAATTATATTTGATTTATAATCTTTGGAAATAGGCTTCCTTGAAAACAAAGCCTGGATTTCTAAGCAGTGATGAATGCCTCACTGATGTTTACATTCAAATACGTTCATACATGCTTACAAATTAGGCCATTCAGCCTGTTCCTCCATTCAATAAGATCATGGATGAATTGATTGTGACCTCAACCCCACATTTCTGCGTACATAAACTTCATCCCCTTGTTAATCAAGAATCTATCTAGCTCTACCTTAGGGCGGCATGGTGATACAGGGTTAGCACTGCTACCTCACAGCTCCAGGGACCTGGGTTCGATTCCCAGCTTGGGTGACTGCCTCTGTGGAATTTGCACGTTATCCCTGTGTCTGCGTGGGTTTCCTCCGGGTGCTCCAGTTTCATCCCAAAAGACGTGCTGGTTTGGTGTATTGGCCATGCTAATTTCTCCCTCAGCGCACCCGAACAAGCACCAGAGTGTGGCGACGGGGGGGTTTTCACTGTAGCTTCATTGCAGTGTTAATGTAAGCCAACTTGTGACACTAATAAATAAACTATTGGAATGGTGGATTAGATTTTAGGGGGCTGACTGGATGATTCTTGCTCCTAATTTGCATGTTCATATGAACATAAGAACATAAGAAATAGGAGCAGGAGTAGGCCATCTAGTCCTTCGAGCCTGCCCCGCCATTCAATGAGATCATGGCAGATCTGAAGTGGATCAGTTCCACTTTCCCGCTTTCTCCCCATAACCCTTAATTCCCCTTGTCTATCAGAAACCTATCTACCCGTGACTTAAATATATTTAGCGAGGCAGCCTCCACCACTTCAACGGGCAGAGAATTCCAGAGATTCACCACTCTTTGAGTGAAGAAGTTCCTCTGCAACTCTGTTCTAAACTACACCCCCCTTATCTTGAGGCTGTGCCCTCTAGTTCTGGTTTCCTTTCTAAGTGGGAAGAATCTCTCTACCGCTACCCTATCCATCCCCTTCATTATCTTATACATCTCTATAAGATCCCCCCTCATCCTTCTAAACTCCAATGAGTACAGACCCAGTCTATTCAGTCTCTCTTCATAGTCTAATATGAAGGTAAGGTTAGTTGAGGAACCTACTTGTGATGCTAATAAATAAACTTTCAACTTAACAATATTCAAAGACTCTGCTTCCTCTGCCTTTCAAGAAAGAGAATTCCAGAGACTCACCACCATCTAGGAGAAGGTTTTTCTCAAGATGGTGCTGGGGCATGGCACTCAGCATACCTTCTAATTCGATCCTTTACTTTCATTCCATACTTCTAAAACTTAACTCTAACCATGCAAAACTCTCTAACAATGCTCCAATTAAATCTTTTACACACTTGGACACCCTAGCTATGATTGTAACACTATATTCTGAACTCTCTCCTTTCCTTCTTTATGAATGGTATACTTTGTATAGCACGCAAGAAACAATATTTTCACTATATCCCAATACATGGGAATTGACCCTAGTGTCAGTGGGATTAGCAGGGTAAATGTGTGGGGCTGTGGGAATAGGTCCTGGGTGGGATCTACATCCCAATAGAGAGACTAAGTAGACTGGGTCTGTACTCATTGGTGTTTAGAAGGATGAGGAGGGATCTAATAGAGATGTATAAGATAATGAAGGGGATGGATAGGGTAGAGGTAGAGAGATTCTTCCCGCTCAGAAAGGACAGCAGGACTAGAGGGCACAGCCTCAAGATAAGGGGGGAGCAGTTTAGATCGGAGTTGAGGAGGAACTTCTTCACTCAAAGGGTGGTGAATCTCTGGAATTCTCTGCCCGTTGAAGTGGTGGAGGCTGCCTCGCTAAATATATTTAAGTCACGGGTAGATAGGTTTTTGGTAGGCAAGGGAATTAAGGGTTATGGGGAGAAAGCGGGAAAGTGGAACTGATCCACTTCAGATCAGCCATGATCTTATTGAATGGCGGGGCAGGCTCGAAGGGCTAGATGGCCTACTCCTGCTCCTATTTCTTATGTTCTTATGTTATGTGACAATAATGAATCAAACCAAATCCTTCTCCCCTATGTACTCTATGAATGGTATGCTTAGTCTGTATAACGCGCAAGGAACAATACTTTTCACTGTATACCAATACATGTGACAATAATAAATCAAACCAAATCAAAAAAAAACTCCTCATTCTGACTTAAATGGACAACCCCTTATTTTTAAACAATGCTTTAGTTCCAGACTCTCCCACAGGCGGAAACAAGTGAAGAGTTCCAGTTCCATCACTAGATTGGAGGAGTTCGGATCGTTTCACTTGGACAAGAGAAGATGCGATCGAGGTGCTTAAAATCCCGAGGAGTCTGGACAAAGTAGATCGGGTGAAACCGTACCAAATGGTGGAAGGATCGAGAATGAGAGGGGCACCAATTCGAGGGAACTGGTGTAAAGAAGCAAAAGAGATGTTCGGAAAAGCCTTTCCAAGCCTGGGTGCAGGGGGAAGGCTCAACCCTGGGATGCACTGTCCAAGAGTCTGGTGGAGGCGGACTTGATCAGGAGGGAACTAGATCATAATCTGGAATGAGATCATAATCTGGTGGGAGGCTGTCCGTGTGGGCCCTGAGCTGGCCACAAGGACAGACTCCCATCCATTGACTCCGTCTACACTTCCCGTTGCCTCGGAAAAGCAGCCAGCATAATTAAGGACCCCACACACCCCGGACATTCTCCCTCCCACCTTCTTCCGTCAGGAAAAAGATACAAGACCCTGAGATCACACACCAACCTGACTCAAGAACAGCTTGTCCTCTGCTGACATCAGATTTTTCAATGGACCTACACGGGAGTGGCAGAGATGGCACAGTGGTTAGCACTGATGTCTCACAGCACCAGGGACCCAGGTTCAATTCTGGCCTCGGGTCACTGTCTGTGTGGAGTTTGCACATTCTCCCCATGTCTGTGTGGGTTTCCTCCGGGTGCTCCGGTTTCCTCCCACACTCCAAAGATGTGCGGATTAGGTTGATTGGCCATGCAAAATTGCCCCTTAGGGTCAGGGGGGTCAGTAGGGTAAATGTGTGCGGTTACAGGGATAGGGCCTGGATGGGATTGTTATCAGAGTAGAGTCATTGAATCATAGAGCCCTGACAGGGCAGAAGAAGGCCATTCAGCCCATTGAGTCTGTAACAACCACAATCCCATCCAGGACCTGTTCCCATAGCCCCACACATTTACCCTGCTAATCCCACTGACACTAGGGTCAACTTAATATGGCCAATCAACCTAAGCCGCACTTCTTTGGACTCGATGGGCTGAATGGCCTCTTTGTGCACTGTTGGGATTGTATGACTCTGTATTAAGTTGATCTTTCTCTACTCCCTAGCTATGACTGTAACACCTCATCCTGCATCTGCCTCTTTTCCTTCTCTACGAACGGTATGCTTTGTCCGTATAGCACACAAGAAACAATACTTCTCTTTGTGTACTCACACTCGTGACAATACTAACTCAAATCGTATCAATAATGGGAGCGTGGCCTTCGGTGAACCATTCCATCGGCAAGATAGCACGGGCAGAATGAACCGAATGGCCTCCACTGTTGTAACCTGACTCTGCCATCGATAACAGGGGGGGGATAAAAACTGCAAAGCTTACTTAATTATGCTTTTTAATACAACTCCGAATCCAAATAAGCAAATTGCAGGCAAAGGGCATGATCATAATGTCTCAAGATCGATCTGCCCATGACAACACCAAGCTCATCCAGATGGTTGCCACGGAGACCATGTCTGAAATGATTGCCACAATAAAGATTAATCAATTCAGCTATGGCTGTTATTGGTTGGTGTAGGTTGTAGCTGATGGCGTGATATACTGCTCTCAGTCGTACTGTGTTTTTTCATACACCACTGCTGCTTATTATTTTGAGTGGTTTACACTCGGTTTGAGTGCACAGAATGAATTACGACAGCTACAGACTGGAGGAGGCTTCTTGGAGAGCGATGCTGAGGTCACAGCTGTTTACGCTGCACTTAAGTGGCTTGGAAGTGGATCGAGGAACAGGAACTTTTCCAAGTTTTTTTCTCCCCCTCCCACAGAGTCTCAAACTGGGAAGAACTGTAAATAACAGGCAGCGGGCTCATATGTCAAGTACAAGTGGGTGTCACGGCGGTTAGATCTGCTGCCTCACTGCGCCAGGGACCCACGTTCAATTCTGGCCCTCGAGTGACTACCTGGGCAGAGTCTGCACATTCTCCCAGTGCCTGCATGGGTTTCCTCCAGGTGCTCTGGTTTCCTCCCACAGTCCAAAGATGGGCGGGTTAAGTTGATTGGCCTTGCTAAATTGTCCCTTAGTGTCAGGGGGATTAGCATAATATAGATGTGGGGCCAAGGGGATAGGGACTGTTGACTTACAAGATAATGAAGGGGATGGATAGGGTAGAGGTAGAGAGATTCTTCCCACTTAGAAAGGATAGCAGGACTAGAGGGCACAGGCTCAAGATAAGGGGGAGGGGCAGTTTAGAACAGAGTTGAGGAGGAACTTCTTCACTCAAAGGGTGGTGAATCTCTGGAATTCTCTGCCCGTTGAAGTGGTGGAGGCTGCCTCGCTGAATATATTTAAGTCACGGGTAGATAGGTTTCTGATAGACAGGGGAATTAAGGGTTATGGGGAGAATGCGGGAAAGTGGAACTGAGCCACTTCAGATCAGCCATGATCTTATTGAATGGTGGGGCAGGCTCGAAGGGCTAGATGGCCTACTCCTGCTCCTATTTCTTATGTTCTTATGTCAGTGCAGGTTCAATGGGCGCAGATTGGTCGGTAGGACTGCTGAGGAACAGTGGAGGATCTTTAAGAAGATCTTTCTTGGTGCTCAGCAGAAATTTATTCCGATGGTAAAGAAGGATCGTAAGAGGAGAGATAATCAGCCACGGTTAACGAAGGAAATAAAGGAGAGTATTAAATTAAAAGCTGATGCGTTTAGAGTGGCTAAAAGTAGTGGGCAAGTAGAGAATTGGGAGAGGTTTAAAAATCAACACAGAATGACAAAGAAGTTGATAAAGAAAGGAAGGATAGACTATGAAGCTAAACTAGCGCTAAATATAAAAAAGGATAGCAAGAGTTTTTATAAATATATAAAGAGGAGGAGGCTGGCTAGGGTGAATGTTGGACCCTTAGAGGATGAGAGGGGGGATTTAGTGATGGGGGATGAGGAAATGGCTGAGGCCTTAAATAAGTTTTTTGCCTCGGTCTTCACGGAGGAGGACGCGAATAGTTTGCCGGATATTAAAGATAGAAGGATGGTAAGAGTTGAGGGCCTGAATGCGATTACTGTCACTAGAGAGATAGTGCTTGATTGACTAACGGGACTGAAGGTGGACAAGTCCCCAGGACCGGATGGAATGTATCCCAGGGTTCTGAAGGAAATGGCAGAGGTGATAGTGGATGCCTTGGTGATTATTTTCCAAACCTCGCTGGATTCCGGGGAAGTGCCGGAAGATTGGAAAATGGCTAATGTTACGCCACTGTTTAAAAAGGGTAGCAGGCAAAAGGCAGGGAATTAGGTTGGTTAGCTTAACGTCTGTTGTAGGAAAAATGCTTGAATCCGTAATCAAAGAAGAAATAGCGAGGCACCTTGAGAAGAATTGTTTGATAGAGCAGACGCAGCACAGTTTCGTTAAGGGGAAGTTGTGTCTGACAAATTTATTGGAGTTCTATGAGGATGTGACTAGTGCGGTGGATAGAGGGGAACCAGTGGATGTGGTGTTTCTCGATTTTCAGAAGGCATTTGATAAGGTGCTGCACAAAAGGTTGTTACAGAAGGTTAGGGGGCATGGAGTTGGGGGTAAGATGTTAGCGTGGATAGAGGATTGGCTGTCAAATAGGAGGCAAAGAGTAGGTGTCAATGGGTGCTATTCGGATTGGCGGTTGGTGACGAGTGGAGTGCCCCAGGGATCGGTGCTGGGGCCTCAGCTATTTACCATTTATATAGATGGTCTGGAGGAGGGAGCCGAGTGTAAGGTATCGAAATTTGCTGATGACACAAAGTGGAAAAGCAAATTGTGCGGAGGGTGTGGAAAGTCTGCAGAGGGATCTAGATAGGCTGAGCGAGTGAGCGAGGACCTGGCAGATGGAGTACAATGTTAGCAAGTGTGAGGTTATCCACTTTGGCAGGAATAATAGTAGGAGGGACTACTATTTAAAGGGCGAAAAGCTGCAGCATGCTACGGTGCAGAGGGACCTGGGGGTCCTTGTGCATGAGTCGCAAAAACCCAGTCTGCAGGTGCAGCAGGTGGTCAGGAAGGCGAATGGGATGCTGGCCTTTATAGCGAGGGGGATTGAATATAAAAGTAGGGAGGTCTTGCTGCAACTGTACAGGGCACTGGTGAGGCCGCAGCTGGAGTACTGTGTGCAGTTTTGGTCGCTGCACTCGCGCAAGGATATTTTGGCCTTGGAGGGAGTGCAGAGGAGGTTTACTAGGCTGATACCGGAGATTAGGGGGTTGGACTATGAAGAGAGGCTGAATAAACTAGGCTTGTACTCGTTAGAGTTTAGAAGAATGAGGGGGGATCTTATAGAGGCGTATAAGATGATGAAGGGGATGGATAGGGTAGAGGTGGAGACGTTCTTCCCGCTCAGAAAGGACAGCAGGACTAGAGGGCACAGCCTCAAGATAAGGGGGGAGCGGTTTAGAATGGAGTTGAGGAGGAACTTCTTCACTCAAAGGGTGGTGAATCTCTGGAATTCTCTGCCCGTTGAAGTGGTGGAGGCTGCCTCGCTAAATATATTTAAGTCACGGGTAGATAGATTTCTGATAGACAAGGGGAATTAAGGGTTATGGGGAGAGGGCGGGAAAGTGGAACTGATCCACTTCAGATCAGCCATGATCTTATTGAATGGCGGGGCAGGCTCGAAGGGCTAGATGGCCTACTCCTGCTCCTATTTCTTATGTTCTTATGTTCTTAATGGGCTGAATGGCTTCCTTCTGCTCTATAGGGATTCTATAAGTGAACCTAATTTAGGCTCATAAAGAAACCCTCAGAATGGAATGAAGTAAAAATCACCAATGTTAAAATATTCATATTAATTCCATATCTATGTACCTGTGAAATATCATAATCCCCACAGTATAGAAGGAGGCCTTTCGGCCCATCGAGTCTGTACCATTCACAATCTCACCCATGCCATATCCCCATAACCCACATATATACTCTGCTAATCCTCCTGACACTCAGGGACAATTTAGCAACCTAACCAGCACATCTCCGGGCTGTGGGAGGAAACCGGAGCACCCGGAGGAAACCCACGCAGACACGGGGAGAACGTGCAAACTCCACGCAGACAGTGACCCAAGCCGGGAAGCGAACCCATGTCCCTGGAGCTGTGAGACAGCAGTGCTAACCACTGTGCCACCGTTTCAAGCTTTATACATTTCATCCAACACAAGATGCATAGAAAAGTAAGCCCAATATGGAGGAATGTGGGATTCCGAAACGAGAACAGGGAAAATCTCAGCCAGTTTGGCAGCCTCTGTGAGGAGTCTCACAACACCAGGTTAAAGTCCAACAGGTTTATTTGGTAGCACACCAGCTTTCGGAGTACTGCCCCTTCATCGGGTGAGCGCGAGTGCCCCTGTCCAACGCTGGCAACTCCACATCCGATAAAGGCCGGAATTCTCTGCTCTCGCATGCCCCGCTGCCGCTGCCAACAGGAATGGAGAATTTGGCTCTGAGCTAAGTCTCCATTGTCTGCAGCGGGACTGGAAAATCCCAACCATGAGTGAGGTCACGCCAGCGCAGTGGGACGGTACAACGAGGGCAGAGGCAGTGGCGGGAGGCCTGTCATTCGTATTAAAATATCATAATCTTTGCAAATCAGGCTCATCGCCTTCCTGGGCATGAACCATGATTGCATCTTCGGAGGGGTGGGGGGCGAGGAACGTCATTCTCGGATAACTGACTGCCGTAAACGATGCTTTTGACCTTTCACAAGATTTAGTAGCCATTGCAGAGTTTGTGTCCACAGTTAGCACGGCCACTGGCAAAATCACAGCCTCTCTATCGCCAGGGTTGCAATTGAACCCAAGAACATTGATGGGACCAGTTAGCCACCAGTTAACTGTGAACAACTGCCATTTATCTCCTAGGCAGAAATATTTGGGGCGGCACAGTGGTTAGCACCGTCGCCTCATAGTGTCAGAGACCTGGGTTCGATTCTTGGCTTGGGTCACTGTCTGTGTGGAGCTTTCTTTACTCAGAGGGTAGTAAGGGCGTGGGATGCCCTGCCTGCAGCAGTTGTGGACTCGCCAACTTTAAGGGCGTTCAAATGGTCAGTGGATAGGCATATGGATAACATTGGAATAGTTTAGGTTAGAGGGTCATTAGATTGGTTCCACTGGTCGGTGCAACATCGAGGGCCAAAGGGCCTGTACTGCGCTGTAATGTTCTATGTTCTATGTTCATTCTCCCCATGTCTGTGTGGGTTCCCTCTGAGTGCCCCAGTTTCCTCCCACAGTCCAAAGATGCGCAGGTTAGGTGGGTTGGCCAGGCTAAATTGCTTCTAGTGTCAGGAGGACTAGAAGAGTAATTATGTGGGATTACGGGGATACGGCCTGGGTTGTCAGTGTAGACTCGATGGGCCAAATAGCCTTCTTCTGCTCTGTAGGATTCTATTCTATGATTAGATATCAATGGACTTCTGGCTTGAGGCATTCTGCGGAGACAATGTTGACCATGTGATCGAGACTGACTTCTGATAATAAGATGCATTATTATCCCAAGACCCAGAGAAGACTTGGCCGGCTGCGGAAGAATACTGACAAGACAACAGCCAGAGAGAGAAAGGTGTCTCAAGAACCATCAATAGTCAAGCCAATCCAAGAACAAGGCTCTGAAACTAGCTGTAAGTCCTTTAGCAGGCAAAGGTTTGATTTTGATTGGATTTATTATTGGCATATGTATAAAATGAAAAGTATTGTTTCTTGCACTCTATACAGACAAAACCGTTCATAGAGAAGGAAACAAGAGAGTGCAGAATGTAGTGTTACAGTCATAGCTAGGGTTCAGAGAAAGATCAACTTAATGAAGGGTAAGTCCGTTCAAAAGTCTGACAGCAACAGGGAAGAAGCTGTTCTTGAGTCAGTTGGTACGTGACCTCAGACTTTTGTATCTTTTTCCCGAAGGAAGAAGGTGGAAGAGAGAATGTCCGGGGTGTGTGGGGATCCTGGATTATGCTGGCTGCTTTTCCGAGGCAGCAGGAAGTGTAGACAGAGTCAATGGATGGGAGGCTGGTTTGCGTGATGGATTGGGCTACATTCACAACCCTTTGTAGCTCCTTGTGGTCTTGGGCAGAGCAGGAGCCCATACCAAGCTGTGATACAACCAGAAAGAATGCTTTCTATGGTGCATCTGTAAAAGTCGGTGAGAGTCGTAGCGGACATGCCAAATTTCCTTACTCTTCTGAGAAAGTAGAGGCGTTGGTGGACTTTCTTAACTATAGTGTCGGCGTGGGAGGGAACCAGGACAAGTTGGTGATCTGGACACCTAAGAACTTGAAGCTCTCGACCATTTCTACTTTGTCCCCGTCGATGTAGACAGGAGCATGTTCTCCTTTATGCTTCCTGAAGTTGATGACTATCTCCTTTGGTTTGTTGACATTGAGGGAGAGAATTCCACAGGTTCACCACCCTCAGAGTGAAAACATTTCACCTCATCTCAGTCCTCAATGACTTACCCCGAATCTCGGGGTGAGGTGGTTATAGGTTCAAATCCCCTACTCCCCTAGGCTGGCATCCCGACAGAACAAAGAATCATCTCGATTTTCTGACTAACCTTAATCCCGCAAAACAAAGTGGCGGAAAGTACAGAGGGCAGAATTTCCTGCCCCTCCCGCCACAAGGATTGTAGCAGGTGCGACACAGGCTATGCGAAGGTCCATTGACCTCGAGCGGGATTTTCCAGCCTTGGGGGTAGACTTGGCAGGAAAATATCACCCAGATTATCTGATCGCTGATCCCATTGCTCTTTAGTGGGATCTTGCTGTGCGCAAATTGGCTGCTGTCGTCCAACATTGGCTGAACATCACAAAGAGTATTATTGGCCGTCAGTGGGATGTCTTTGGGTTGTTTTGCGATGTTTGTTTTCCTTCTCTGGAAAACAAAAGGAAGGGAAAAAACTAGACCAGGAGGATGGGCAGCACAGTGGCACAGTGGTTAGCACTGCTGCCTCACAGCGCCAGGGACCCAGGTTCTATTCCCAGCTTGGGCCACTGTGTGTGTGGAGTCTGCACATTCTCCCCATGTCTGCGTGGGTTTCCTCCAGGTGCTCCGGTTTCCTCCCACAGTCCGAAAGACATGCAGGTTAGGTGCATTGACCCAAACAGACGCCAGAGTGTGGGCGACTCGGGGAGTTTCACAGTAACTTCATTGCAGTGTTAATGCAAGCCTTACTTGTGACGAATGAATAAACTTTTTTTTAAGTGTGATTCTGGTCTGGGAAGTGGTGTGGGTTTGAACCGGAGTTTCAAGCTGACATGACGTTGGGTCAACACCTGTCTGAAATCCACTCTGACAACCTCGGAAATACGTCGCAGACAAATGGAGTCAATTTGTCCTAAAGAGGCATTATTGGTGGGAGCTATCATTCCCTACACCTCCAGGATTCAATTATATCTGCACGAGTCGATAAACTCTGAATGTTATTCACGGCTTGATTAGGACATAAATGTGATAAACCGGCTGAAGACTGAGTCCCACAATTTGGCAAAATGAATGCGCTCACCGCCAGGCTATTTTTCAAAGTGTACAATGAAATTGATTTTACGAGGTAATCGTTCTGTGCCTCACCTGCGAAAGTTCATTTCTTGTCCTGCGATGAGTTTAATTTCCCCATATTAACCCTTCAGCTTCAGGCACGCAACGCCTTCATCCAGAATGTTTTTGCTCACAAATCAAGTGCCTGTTACCTTGGCAGTGGGCAACAGTGAACAGGAGGGTAGGAAGACACCACATGGTGCATTGCATTGCTTGACTGTGTCAAAGATATGCAGGTTGTGTGGATTGGCCAAGCTAAATTGCCCCTTAGTGTCCAAAGATGTGCAGGTTAGGTGGATTGGCCATGCTAAATTGTCCCCTAGTGTCCAAAGATGTGTAGGTTAGGTGGATTGGCCATGCTAAATTGTCCCCTAGTGTCCAAAGATGTGCAGGTTAGGTGGATTGGCCATGCTAAATTGTTGCTTAGTGTCCAAAAATGTGTAGGTTAGGTGGATTGGCCATGCTAAATTGCCCCTTACTGTGCAAAGATGTGTAGGTTAGAACATAAGAACATAAGAACATAAGAAATAGGAGCAGGAGTAGGCCATCTAGCCCCTCAAGCCTGCCCCGCCATTCAATAAGATCATGGCTGATCTGTTGTGGCTCAGTTCCACTTTCCCGCCCTCTCCCCATAACCCTTAATCCCCTCTCTTATCAAGAACCCATCAACCCGCGTCTTAAAAATATTTAGCGAGGCAGCCTCCACCACTTCAACGGGCAGAGAATTCCAGAGATTCACCACCCTTTGAGTGAAGAAGTTCCTCCTCAACTCCGTTCTAAACCGCCTCCCCTTTATCTTGAGGCTGTGCCCCCTAGTCCTACTGTCTTTTTTGAGCGGGAAGAGTCTCTCCACCTCTATCCTATCCATCCCATTCATCATCTTGTACGTCTCAATGAGATCTCCCCTCATTCTTCTAAACTCTAACGAGTACAAGCCTAGTTTATTCAGCCTCTCCTCATAGCTCAATCCCCTCAACTCCGGTATCAGCCTAGTAAACCTCCTCTGCACTCCCTCCAGGGCCAAAATATCCTTGCGCAGGTGCGGCGCCCAAAACTGCACACAGTACTCCAGCTGCGGCCTCACCAATGCCCTATACAGCTGCAGCAAGACCTCCCTACTTTTATATTCAATCCCCCTCGCTATGAAGGCCAGCATCCCATTCGCCTTCCTGACCACCTGCTGCACCTGCAAGCTGGGTTTTTGCGACTCATGCACAAGGACCCCGAGGTCCCTCTGCACCGTCGCCTGCTGCAGTTTTTCGCCATGTAAGTAATAGTCCTTCCTACCATTCTTCCTACCAAAGTGGACCACCTCACACTTGCCAACATTAAATTCCATTTGCCATTTCCTGGCCCATTCGCCCAGCCTATCTAGATCCTTCTGCAGACTCTCCACACCCTCCGCACAATTTGCCTTTCCCCCAATCTTGGTGTCATCAGCAAATTTCGACACCCTGCACTCGGTTCCCTCCTCCAGATCATCTATATAAATGGTAAATAGCTGAGGCCCCAGCACCGACCCCTGGGGCACCCCACTAGTTAGGTGGATTGGCCATGCTAAATTGCCCCTTAGTGTCCAAAGATGTGTAGGTTAGGTGGATTGGCCATGCTAAATTGCCCCTTACTGTGCAAAGGTGTGTAGGTTAGGGTGGATTGGCTATGCTAAATTGCCCCTTACTGTCCAAAGATGTGTAGATTAGGTGGATTAGCCATGCTAAATTGCCCCTTACTGTCCAAAGATGTGTAAATTAGGTGGATTGGCCATGCTAAATTGCCCCTTACTGTCCAAAGATGCGTCGGTTAGGTGGATTGGCCATGCTAAATTGTCCCTTACTATCCAAAGATGTGTAGGTTAGGTGGATAGGTTAGGTGGATAGGTCATGCTAAATTGTCCCTTAGTATCCATAGATGTGTAGGTTAGGTGGATAGGTCATGCTAAATTGCCCCTTAGTGTACAAAGATGTGTAGATTAGGTGCATTGGCCATACTAAATTTTCCCCTAGTGTCCAAAGATGTGCAAGTTGGGTGGATTATCCATGCCAAATTGTCAGTATCCAAAGATGTGCAGGTTAGGTGGATAGGTCATGCTAAATTGCTCCTTAGTGCATAAAGATGTGTAGGTTACATGGATTGGTCATGTTAAATTGTCCCTTAGCGTCCAAAGATGTGCAGGTTGGGTGGATTGGCCATGCTAAATTGCCTCTTAGCGTTCAAAGATGTGTAGTTGATGTGGATTGGCCGTGCTAAATTCCCCCCTGGTGTCCAAAAATGTGCAAATTAGGTGGATTGGCCTTGCTAAATTACCTCTTCGTGTCCAAAGATGTGCAGGTTAGGGAGAGTCGTAGGATAAATGTGTGGGGTTACAGGGATAGGGCAGGGATGGACTTGGGTTAGACATTCTGTCAAAGAGTGGATGCAGACTCGGTGGGTCACATGGCTCCTTCTGTACTGTAGGGACTAAAACCTGGTGTTGTCAGACTTTTCACTGTGTTTACGCCAGTCCAACGCCGGCATACCCACATCATGACTCCACACATGACCAGGATTTTTTTATATTCATTCGTGGGACATGGGCGTCGCTGGCTGGCCAGCATTTATTGCCCATTCTTGATTGCTTTCGTTCAGAGAGCAGTTGAGAGTCAACCATGTTGCTGTAGCTCTGGAGTCACATGTAGGCCAGGCCAGGTTAGGACAGCAGATTTCCATCCCTGAAGGACATTGGTGAACCTGATGGGTTTTTTTCCAACAATGGTTTCATGGTCAGTAGTAGATTCCAGATTTTTTTATTAATTCAAATTTCACCATCTGACGAGTCCCCAGAACGTTAGCTGAGTTTCTGGATTAATATTCTAGCGATAATACCACGAGGCCATTGCGCACCCGCCCCCCCCCCCCCCCCGACCTCCACACATGACCAAGTGTCCCCTGAATGGATTCAGGAGACTACGCGAAGAACTTGGGGCCCGAGGTAATAGAATTTTGATAAATTTACAGCGTAGAAGGAGACCATTCAGCCCATCATTCCCATGCTAGCAACATTGGCCAGAACTTTACCAGGCCACCCGCCATGGGAATCAGAGTGCGCGGGGCGGACCATGGAAACGTCCATTGATCTCGGGCGGGATCTTATGGCTTCGGGATGAGTGAGGCCGTCAAATCCCACCCGTCATCTCTCTCATCCACTCCCCCATCTCAGAAAGGGCGTTATACCTTCGGAAAAAGGGATGAAAATAGAAACTCCAGGAGAGAAAAATGAGACTTCTTTGACAGGTGTCGATAGCTATCAGGAAGTTAGTTTTAAATGATTTATATTTGCATGGGTTAACATTAAAAAGTAAGCTTTGATTTAGGTAGGTTTAATTACGGGGATAGGAGCTGGGTGGGATTGTTGTCGGCGCAGGCTCAATGGGCAGAATGGCCTCCTCCTGCTCTGTAGGGATTCTGTGATTTTAATTGAAGGTTTCGTGTGTGGGGGGTTTTATTTCACGATCCGGCTGAGACTCTACTGTGACCAGAAGAGAAAATGCTGGAAAACCCCAGCAGGTCTGACAGCCTCTGCGGAGAGAGAATGGAGCCAGCGTTCCGAGTCTGGATAACCCTTCGTCAGAGCTGGAAGCAAAGAAAATCAGACAGGATTTATACTATAAGAGTGCAGGGGGGCTGTATTTGAACAAATGCTGATGAAGAAGGCTGAGAAAGGTACCAAGAGTGTCCATAAGAACATACGAAATAGGAGCAGGAGTAGGCCATCTAGCCCCTCGAGCCTGCCCCACCATTCAATAAGATCACGGCTGATCTGATAGTGGTTCAGTTCCACTTGCCCACCCTCTCCCCATAACCCTTAATTCCCTTATCGATCAAGATTACCACAAAATGATCGGAATGTGTGAATGGCAGAACAGAGGTACAGATCATGAAAAACTAACTGAGGAATGTCACCGTTCATAGCATCTCTAGAGTGCAGAAGGAGGCCACTTGGCCCATCAACAGCAATCCCACCCAGGGCCTATCCCCGTAACTCCGCATATTTACCCTCCTAATCTCCCTGACACGAAGAGGCGATTTAGCATGGCCAATCAACCCAACCCACACATTTCCACAGGGTGCTCCGGTTTCCTCCCACACTCCAAAGATGTATGGATTAGGTGGATTGGCCATGGTAAATTGCCCCTTAGTGTCGGAGGGACTAGCTATGGTAAATGCATGGGATTATGAGGGTAGGATCTGGGTGGGATTGAGGTCAGTGCAGACCTGATGGGCTGAATGGTCTCCTTCTGCACTGTATGATTCTATCTTTGGAGTGTGGGAGGAAAGTTTATCACAGTTTATTTATTTATTAGCCACAAGTAAGGCTTACATTAACACGGCAATGAAGTTTCTGCGAAATTTCCCTAGTCATCACACTCGCCTCTCCAAGACAATCCACCTAACCTGCACGTCTTTCGGACTGTGACAGGAAAGTGGAGCACCCGGAGGAAACCCATGCAGACACGGGGAGAATGTGCAAACCCCACACGTACCGTGACCCAAGCCGGGAATTGCACCCGGGTCCCTGGCGCCGTGAGGCAGCAGTGCCAACCACTGAGCCACCGTGCCCACCCTAAAAGTCGCGGGGCGTGGGGGTGCGAGGGGATTTGGAGACAAGAGGATGAGCAAGATGTGAGAAGTGGAAGATTCAAAGCAAGAATGAAGGGTGAGATAAAATGGGTGAATGAGATGAAAAGAAGAGACGAAATAAAATAAGTGGAAATGGGGTGAAGGTCGGGGGGAGAGTTTGTGCTGTGAACTTGTTGAACTCAGTGTTCAATCCGGAAGGCTGTAAAGTGCCCAATCGGAAGATGAGGTGCTATTCCTCCAGATTGGATTGGAGTTCGCTAGAACATTTCAAAAGGCCAAGGATGGACATGTGGACAGGAGAGTGGTGGGAGATGTGGGTAGCAAGCAACCCAGGACCAGCAGATAACTAACTAAAGTGTTAGTGTACACCTCTTCGTCATTACCGGGCAGCACAGTGGCACAGTGATTAGCAACCCAGGTTTGATTCCTGGCTTGGGTCATTGTGCAGAGTCTATCTATTCTCCTCGTGTCTGCATGAGTTTCCTCCAGGGTGTTCCAGTTTCCTCCCCATAGTCCAAAGATTAGTACAGATTAGAGGGATTGACCATGTTAAATTATCCCTTAGTATCCAAAGGTGTGTAGATTAGCAGGGTAAATATGTGGGGTTATGGGGATAGAGCTCAGGTAAGATGCTCTGTCAGAGAGTTGGTGCAGAATCAATGGGCTGAATGGCCTCTTGTGCATGTAGGGATTCAATGATACTGGACAGAGGTTCACAAGAAACACACAAGATTTTGATAAGATAATTTTGATTTCATTATTATTACAATACTATAATGTTGACTTATTATCATATAGTGATAATAGTAAGGGGAATTATGAGGCTAACAGGCAGGAAATTAGAGGCATAAATTGGAAAGAGGTTTTCTCAGGGAAATGCACAGAAGAAATGTGGCAAATTTTCAAGGAATATTTGTCTGGAGTTCTGTACAGCAACACTCCAATGAGACAGGGAAGTTATGGTAGGCTAAAGGAACCGTGGTGCACGAAAGCTATAATGAATTTAGTCAAGAAGAAAAGAAAAGCTTACAAAAAGTTTAGGGAGCTAGGTAATGTTAGAGATCTAGAAGAGTATACGGCTAGTAGGAGGGAACTTAAGAAGGAAATTAGGAGAACCAGAAGGGGTCATGAGAAGGCGTTGGCAGGTAGGATTAAGGAAAACCCGAAGGCTTTCTACAAGTATGTGAAGAGCAAGAGGATAAGACGTGAAGGAATTGGACCTATCAAGTGTGACGGTGGGAAGGTCTGTATTGAACCAGTAGAAATAGCAGAGGTACTCAATGAATACTTTACTTCAGTATTCAGAGTGGAAAAGGATCTTGGTGGTTGTAGTCCAGACTGAAAAGCTTGAGCATGTAGGCATTAAGAAACAGGATGTGTTGGAGCTTTTGAAAAGCATCAAGTTAGATAAGTTGCCGGGACCAGATGGGATGTACCCCAGGCTGCTGTGAGAGGCGAGAGAGGAGATTGCTGAGCCCCTGGCGATGATCTTTGCGTCATCGATGGAGACGGGAGAGGTTCCGGAAGATTGGAGGATCGCGAATGTGGTGCCTTTATTCAAGAGAGGGAATAGGGATAGCCCAGGAAATTACCGACCGGTGAGTCTAACCTCAGTGGTTGGTAAATTGATGGAGAAGATCCTGAGAGGCAGTATTTATGAACATTTGGAGAGATATAATATGATCAAGAATAGTCAGCTGGGCTTTGTCAAAGGCAGATCGTGTCTTACGAGCCTGATTGAATTTTTTGAGAATGTGTCTAAACACATTAAGAACATAAGAAATAGGAGCAGGAGTAGGCCATCCAGCCCTTCGAGCCTGCCCCACCATTCAATAAGATCATGGCTGATCTGTCGTGTCTCAGTTCCACATTCCTGCCCTCTCCCCATAACCCTTAATCCCCTTGCCTATCAAAAACCTATCAACCTGCGTCTTAAATATATTTAGCGAGGTAGCCTCCACCACTTCAACGGGCAGAGAATTCCAGAGATTCACCACCCTTTGAGTGAAGAAGTTCCTCCTCAACTCCAATCTACACTGACATTTCTATCTCTTAACATTAATAGATCATCAAAAAAACTCATAGAATCATTGAATCCCTACAGTGTAGGGGGCCATTCGGCCCATCGAGTTTGCACTGACCACAATCCCACCCAGACCCTATAACCTTACATATTTAACCCATCAATCCTTCTAACTTATGCATCCCGGAAAACTAAGGAGCAATTTAGCATGGCCAATGAACCAAACCAGCACGTTTTTGGAACGTGGTAGGAAACCAGAGCACCCGCAGGAAACCCACACAGACACAGGGAGAATGTGCAAACTCCACACAGTGGGGTGAGTGGAGTCCATTCGGCCCATCAAAGTTGCTTCACCATCCAGGACTTTATTCCCTGGAGCGTAGAAGAATGAGGGGAGATTTGATAGAGGTGTATAAGATTTTGATGGGTATAGATAGAGTGAATGCAAGCAAGCTTTTTCCACTGAGGCTAGGGGAGAAAAAAAACCCAGAGGGAATGGGTTAAGGGTGAAGGGGGAAAAGTTTAAAGGGAATACTGGGGGGGGATTCTTCACACAGAGAGTAGTGGGAGTGTGGAATGGGCTGCCGGATAAAGTGGTAAATGCGGGGTCACTTTTAACACTCGGACAGGTACATGGATGAGAGGGGTGTGGAGGGATATGGTCCAAGTGCAGGTCAGTGGGACTAGGCAAAAAAATGGTTCGACAACAGACAAGAAGGGCCAAAAGGCCTGTTTCTGAGCTGTAATTTTCTATGATTCTATCTATAAGCTTGATCTGATTGTTCTGTCCACTCTTAATTTCCTCCCTGCCCCCCAGTAACCCTTGACTCCCTTGTCAGTCAGACATATGTAACTCAGCCTCGAATATAGTCAGTGAGCCAGTCACCCCACCCCCCCAGCTTCTTGTAGAAGGGAATTCCAAACACTCCCCAACCTCTGAGAGAAGAAACTCTTCCTCATTTCCATCTTAGATGGGAGACCATTTATACAGATGATCTGGAGGAGGGGGCTGAGTGCAGGGTAACGAAATTTGCTGATGACACAAAGATGAGTGGAAAAGCAAACTGTGCGGAGGGTGTGGAAAGTCTGCAGAGGGATCTAGATAGGCTGAGCGAGTGGGCGAGGACCTGGCAGATGGAGTACAATGTTGGCAAGTGTGAGGTTATCCACTTTGGCAGGAATAATAGTAGGAGGGATTACTATTTAAAGGGTGAAAAGCTGCAGCATGCTACAGTGCAGAGGGACCTGGGGGTCCTTGTGCATGAGTTGCAAAAACCCAGCTTGCAGGTGCAGCAGGTGGTCAGGAAGGCGAATGGGATGCTGGCCTTTATAGCGAGGGGGATAGAATATAAAAGCAGGGAGGTCTTGCTGCAACTGTACAGGGCACTGGTGAGGCTGCAGCTGGAGTACTGTGTGCAGTTTTGGTCGCCGCACTCGCGCAAGGATATTTTGGCCTTGGAGGGAGTGCAGAGGAGGTTCACTGGGCTGATACCGGAGATGAGGGGGTTGGACTATGAAGAGAGACTAAATAGACTGGGTCTGTACTCGTTAGAGTTTAGAAGGATGAGGGGGAGATCTTATACAGACGTATAAGATAATGAGAAGGGTGGATAGGGTTGAGGTAGAGAGATTCTTCCCGCTCAGAAAGGACAGCAGGACTAGAGGGCACAGCCTCAAGATAAGGGGGGTGGGGGCAGTTTAGAACGGAGTTGAGGAGGAACTTCTTCACTCAAAGGGTGGTGAATCTCTGGAATTCTCTGCCCGTTGAAGTGGTGGAGGCTACCTCGTTGATTATTTAAGTCACGGGTAGATAGGTTTTTGACAGACAAGGGAATTAAGGGTTATGGGGAGAAAGAGGGAAAATCCACTTCAGATCAGCCATGATCTTATTGAATGGTGGGGCAGGCTCGAAGGGCTAGATGGCCTACTCCTGCTCCTATTTCTTATGTTCTTATGTTTGGAAGGTGTGATCAACTTTAAGTGGTAAAAACTAAAGAAATGTTTACGCTTTGGACACAGAGGGAGCGCACAGCTCTCACAGTCAATGTTGTGAGCACTCACTAATCTGGTTTCCTGTGAATTTACCCCCCCTTCACCCAACACACCATAGTCCACTCTCCCAGGAGTTGGTCAAATCTTTGGCATTGTGTGATTGTCAAAAAACAGGGTAGACAAAGCAAGGGAGCTGCTAATCCTAGGTGGTCTTTGGAAGTTTCCTCATATCACCTTCCAGCTGTCCATCCTACAAGTCAAACAGTTTCCCAACCAATAAACAAACTAAAATAAGGGGTGTGGGATGCGTTGCTGGGGTGTAGAATGGACTGCCTGCTGTGATAGTGGAGTCGGACACTTTAGGAACTTTCAAGTGGTTATTGGATAGGCACATGGAGCACTCCAGAATGATAGGGAGTGGGATAGCTTGATCTTGGGTTTGGACATAGCTCGGCACAACATTGAGGGCCGAAGGGCCTGTACTGTTCTACGTTCTATAAAATTAAACCCACATGTCATTTTTTTCAAAAACTCTTGTTATTTTTCTCCTCGTATTGATGACCTACAAATTAATATCTCATTTTTGAAGTTTTCAGGGCACTCCCGGAGTGTTGGCAAGCTAAGGCGGAAGGCACTAGGCCTCAGGCCCAGCTAGGCCTTATCGCCTTGTCGGGTGCTTGCTGGATAGGGAAGCCTCCAGCTTCTCTGATATGTATGGACGCCAGATGCAGCTTTTACTGCCATTGCAGGAGAGAGTTGGCATCATGATAATATCACTGGCTTGCCACATACTGATGGATAGTCTATTCCAGGAAGCCACTCTGGATTCAGTGGAAAGACTTTACCTTGGACGTACGTGAGTGCAAGCCTCACTCTACAGACCTGAGTACGGACACCCTGTGACACTCCAGTGCAGTATTGAGGGGGAACTACCAACTTGCAGATGTGACATTACACAGTAGATCTCTCAGGTGGACGTAAAAGAAATCGCACACTTCAGAGAAATTGTTCTGCCCAATATTTATCCCTCAGCCAACATCACTAAAACAGATTCTCTCTGCTCCTTATCACAGAGTTATCTGTGGGACCTTACTGTGCACAAGGGGAGGGGTAGCATCGTGGTAATGTCACTGCGTCAGTAATCCAGAGGTCCAGGCTAACTTTGCGAAGGATGTGGGTTCAAATCCCACCCTGGCGGCTGGTATTTATTCTAAGATAAATCTAATCTTAGAATTAGATTTATTAGAATAAATCCAATTCTAAGATTAGATTTCTAATCTAAGATTTCTAAATCTAAGAACAAACCTGTTCTTAGATTTGCATTCTAAGAACAGTACAGCTGAGGAACAGGCCCTTCGGCCCACCAAGCCTGCACCGACACACAACGCCTTTCTAAACTAAAGATCTTTTGCCTCTATGCAGTCCATATCCCTCTATTCCCTGCCTACTCATGAGTCTGTCAAGGTGCCTCCTAAACATTAATAAATCTGGAATCTAATTGTCCCTTGAGAAGGTGGGGGTGAGCTGCCTTCTTGAATCGCTGGGTTGACCCACAATGCCGTTAGGGAGGGAATTCCAGGATTTTGACCCAGTGACGGTGAAGGAACGGTGATATATTTCCAAGTCAGGATGGTGAGGGGCTGGGAGGGGAACTTGCAGGTGGTGGTGTTTCCAAGTATCTGCTGCTCTTGTCCTTCTAGATGGGAGTGGTGGTGGGTTTGGAAGGTGCTGTCTAAGGATCTTTGGTGAGTTGCTGCAGTGCATCTTGTAGACAGTACACACTGCTGCTACTGAGTGGTGGAGGGAGTGGATGTTTGTGGATGTGGTGCCAATCAAACGGGGCTGCTTTATCCTGGATGGCGTCGAGCTTCTTGAGTGTTGTTGGAGCTGCGCCCATCCAGGCAAGTGGGGAGTATTCCATCACACTCCTGACTTGTGACCTTGTAGGTGGTGGACAGGCTTTGGAGAGTCAGGGAGTGAGCTGTGCGCCACAGTATTCCTCGCCTCTGACCCGCTCTTGTAGCCACACTGTTTATGTGGTGAGTCCAGTTGAATTTCTGGTAACCCCAAGAATGTTGACCATGGGGGATTCAGCAATGGCTACACCATTGAATGCAGTGATTAGAGTGTCTGTTATTAGTGACGGTCGTTGCCTTGCATTTGTGTGGCGGGAACGTTACTGCCACTTGTCAGCCCACGCCTGGATATTGTCCAGATCTTGTCGCATTTGAACATGGACTGCTTCAGTATCTGAGGGGGTTGCGAAAGGTGCTACCTAAATGCAAGTTCTTCCTTTGCAGTCCTGGCTGTTACTGCGTGCATTCTCCTGTTAAAAAAAAAGTGTTGTGATACCTTCAACGAATGCAGAGAAAGGAGCTGAATTGACGTTTCATCTTTGCTAGTCTCACTGCACCAGAGATCAAAAACATATTTCTTGGTGCGGGATTCGAAGCCACGATCTTCGTTCTCAGAGTTGCCAGATGGTCTGCCGACAGAGCCAGGCTGATAGATAGTTGAAAGCAAACGGACATCTGAAGAACGCTTTCAAAAATAACCGTATCCCCCAGGAGGAGAAAAATAATGAACAGCGAGGGAAGCAGTAAACACGCTGGAGTTCAGTGGACGCACTCCTGTCTGGGACATGTCGAGAAAGCAATCACTGGCAGGGATTCAACGCGATTGTTTTCAACTGGGAATTGTGCTGCCTTCAAAAATACTTTAAAGAAGAAAATCTCCTCCCGTCCACAGGACCAATCTTGATAAATTGGGCAGGATGTTGTGCCAGCTTGGTGTTGTTACTCTAACCCTACATTCTGCACCCTCTCCTTTCCTTCCCTGTGAACGGTATGTTTTTTCTGTATGGTGCGCAAGAAGCAATGGCCGGGATTCTCTCCAAAAAAATTCTACGCGCTGAGTTGGCGTAAAAACTGGAGTAAATCAGCGGGATTTTCAAAATGGATCTCCCACACTCTGGGTGGGAGATGTGTATGTTGAAGGCCCCACAACACTTTTTTGAACAGGAGAATGTACAAATGCACAGACTGCCTCAGAGAGAGTCACGCTAAAAATCTGTCGGCAGGGCCTATTCTGCTGTGGAGGCCGGCACCTTAGTGCTGAGCGAGCCATTGCGCATGTGCCGATCTGTCAGAACAGAGATCGGTGTATGTGCAGGAGTCCCGCATTGCTCACCTCCCAATCAATGGCCAGCTCAATCGCTGGCCAGCCCCGCAACCCCGCATCGCTGGCCATGTGACACCCCCTGCCCCCACCCCAACCCCCCCCCCCCCCCGCAGCCCAATCCCTGGCCTCCCAGACATCTCCATCTCCCCTCACCCCGCCGCTGTGCCAGCTCCGATCTCCTCGACTCTCTGCCCAACCCGCTCCGCAGAGCATCTGATTCCAGCGCAGAGTGGCAAGGGGGCACCCCACCCCCGACAGATCGCCCCTCCAACAGGTCCCGCCTCCTTGGCACCGCCCGATGTCTGGTGGACAGTGTCAAGGTGCCCCTTGGGCAGTGGCAAGTTCACTCCAGTGGGGTTGGGCTGCCAGCTCCCCGCTAGTGAGGAGCCGTTGTAAACTCGGCTGGGGTGAACCACTCCTGGTGGGCGCGGGGTGGGGGGGATTGGAGATCCTGGGACTGCTAATGACATTCAAAAGGGGATTTTATTATTTAAATCAACTCTGCTCTGATTTCCGGTACGGAGCTAAGTGTGCCGGAGATCTGAGGCCCAGAGGCACGGGGAGGTCATGGTGCCCAGCGGGTGACGCCTGCTAAACAACCTCCTGGCCCATTGCAGTGCTGGAGTGGGATGGGACAATCCTTTGGCTTTTGCTACCAAATAAACCTGGTGGCCTGTAACCTGGCATTGTGAGACTTCTTACTGTGTTTAACCCAGTCCAACGCCAGCATCTCCACATCATGACTACACGTGACTCCACAGCAATGTGGTTGACTCTCAACTGCCCTTGGGCAACTTGGGATGGGCAATAAATGCTGGCCAGCCAGCGATGCCCATGTCCCATAAATGAATAAAAAAATAGTAATCCAGTGCAGAAGGAGGCCATTCGGACAATCAAGTCTGTGCTGTCTCTCTGATAGAGCATCTTACCCAGTCCCTATCCCCTTTGAGCCACATATTTACCCCAGTAATCTCCCTTATTTGGGACACTGAGGGGCAATTTAGCGAGGCCAATGAATAAAAGAAGCAGAGTCTTCTCTTCAGTTCCTTTGGTTGTGTTCAGTTCTTGAGGTGATAGAACATAGAACATAGAACATTACAGCGCAGAACAGGCCCTTCGGCCCACGATGTTGCGCCGACCAGTTAAAAAGCAATGACCCTCTAACCTAAACCAATCCCTTTTCATCCATAAACCTATCCACGGATCTCTTAAACGCCCCCAAACTAGGCGCATTTACAACTGCAGCAGGCAGGGCATTCCAATCCCTCACCACCCTCTGGGTAAAGAACCTACCCCTGACATCCGTCCTATAACTACCACCCCTTAATTTAAAGCTATGCCCCCTCGTGCTAGCTTTCTCCATCCGAGGAAAAAGGCTATCACTACCCACCCTATCTAAACCTCTAATCATCTTATATGTTTCAATAAGGTCCCCTCTTAGCCGCCTTCTTTCTAACGAAAACAACCCCAAATCCCTCAGTCTCTCCTCATAGGACCTCCCCTCCATACCAGGCAACATCCTGGTAAACCTCCTCTGCACCCTCTCCAAAGCCTCCACATCCTTCCTATAATGTGGGGACCAGAACTGCACACAATACTCCAAGTGCGGCCGCACCAGAGTTGTGTACAGTTGCAACATGACGTTGCGACTCCTAAATTCAATCCCCCTACCAATAAACGCCAAGACACCGTATGCCTTCTTAACAACTGATGTTCGTAACTCAAATGCGGCCTAAGGATCGATCTTTCTCAGCACAAACGCACACCCTCCGTTCATTAACACGCTTCTGAGGCAGGAGAAGCAGCTAAAACTCCAGGAGCTGGGGCTCTCAGTTCAGAGTGGGAGGCTATTCTGTCTGTTCTTCCAGCTATCCGGTGGAGCTGTCTAATTAGTCCCGGTCCCCGGCTCTTTTCCCCTGGCCCTGCCAAAGCAACGCTTTCAAGTTGAAAACACATGACTGTTAAAACTGGAGTAAACAGGGAAGGGCTGAGATTAAAGCGTACTCAGGCAAGAGAAGGCATCAGGATGAGCAAGAGTCAAATTCTCCCTCGCTGTGCTTCTAAATATGAAGAAAACATGTCCGTGGGGTAACAGCGGACATTTATTCAAAGCAACGAGAAAATAGAAAGGAAAATGCAGACGCTTGAGTGGAGGTGTGAATTAGCCGAAGCCTGAAGGTTATGCAAGCCAGGCTGACAAAGCCTTGAAGGGAGTCAGTCCCAGGCTCCCATATGTTATCACCAGCAGACTCTTCCAATTGATGCGCCTGCCACAGGCGTCTGAACAACTTTTACAGATGCCCCACAGAAAGCATTCTTTCTGGGTGTATCACAGCTTGGTATGGGCTCCCGCTCTGCCCAAGACCGCAAGGAACTACAAAAGGGCATGAATGTAGCCCAGTCCATCACTCAAACCAACCTCCCATCCATTGACTCTGTCTACACCTCCCGCTGCCTCGGCAAAGCAGCCAGCATCATCAAGGACCCCACGCACCCCGGACGTTCTCTCTTCCACCTTCTTCCTTCAGGAAACGATACAAAAGTCTGAGTATGCGTACCAACCGACTCAAGAACAGTTTCTTCCCTGTTGCCCTGTTGTTTCTCTACACCCTAGCTATGACTGTGCATCCTCTGTGTGACTTTCTGCACCCTCTCCTTTTCTTCTCCACATACAATATGCTTTATCTGTATAGCGTGCAAGAAACGATACAATTCTCTGTGTACTAATACATGTGACAATGATAAATCAAATCAAATCAGTGTTTCTGAGCAGCTGTCTGATTTTTCTCAATGATAGAGCGGCACGGTGGCATAGTAGTTATCATACCATTCTACCAAAGGTCTGGAATAATACCCTGTATTAGTTCATATCCCACCGGAGCAAAATTGAAATTCAATTTTTAAGTTCAGACTTTTAAAATTTAAACTCAATCAAAATCAAAAATTTCAAAATTTAAATTCAATTTTTAATTCAAATTTTTAATTTTAAATTCAGATTTTTAAATTTTTAATTCAATGTTTTTGGTGGGATTTTTTTTTAAAATTGTGATTCTATGATTTTGCTCATCCCTGATTGCCTCCAGAGATGGTAGTGATGGGCAAGCATTTTCTTCTTGTTGCAAGAATGTGCTTTATTCAAATAAAGAGATAAAATCTGGAACAAAGTAAACTTAGTCATGTAGCAACCAAACTGTAGAAAAAACCCATCCAGTGTGATGATGCCTTTTCGGGAAGGGAATCTGCCGTCTTTATCCGCTCTGTCCTACATGTGAATCCAGACCCTCGCCAACGTGGTTGACTCTTAACTAGGCAAATAGCCTAACAAGCCATTCAGCTGCATCCTAAAAGCCTGCCTTAAGGGATGTACGGAAGCTTGGGACAGCTGCCACAGAGGGGCAGTGGGGGAGGTCACTGCCCAAGGCCTTTCAACCACAGTGCACGGAGCTGAATGTCTCACTGAACGGACACACTGAACATCACATGTCTCTCAGTTGTACTGAAGCACCTCGGAGTGCAACTTGTTCTATGTAGACAACCTTTAAATACCTTTGCACTAGTTGCAAGGACCATTGTAAGATGTTTGTAACTCCTCCTTATCTTTATTGAAGCTTCTCAGGGTAACGTTGTCAAGAACGTGATTATCACTGCTTTTTGTGCAACATTTATTTTGGAATCTTTGTAATGTTCACGCAGATGTTTTATGAATAAATATATTTTTGCAAAAACGAAATGCCTGCCCATCACTACTTTCTCCCAAGCCAATCCCATCACCCCCTCCTCCCAAGCCAATCCCATCACCCCCTCCTCCCAAGCCAATCCCATCACCCCCTCCTCCCAAGCCAATCCCATCACCCCCTCCTCCCAAGCCAATCCCATCATCCCCTTCTCCCAAGCCAATCCCATCACCCCCTTCTCCCAAGCCAATCCCATCACCCCCTCCTCCCAAGCCAATCCCATCACCACCTTCTCCCAAGCCAATCCCATCACCACCTTCTCCCAAGCCAATCCCATCACCCCCTCCTCCCAAGCCAATCCCATCACCCCCTCCTCCCAAGCCAATCCCATCACCCCCTCCTCCCAAGCCAATCCCATCACCCCCTCCTCCCAAGCCAATCCCATCACCCCCTCCTCCCAAGCCAATCCCATCACCCCCTCCTCCCAAGCCAATCCCATCACCCCCTTCTCCCAAGCCAATCCCATCACCCCCTCCTCCCAAGCCAATCCCATCACCCCCTCCTCCCAAGGCAATCCCATCACCCCCTTCTCCGAAGGCAATCCGCTCACCCACTTCTCCCAAGCCAATCAGGGAATTAAAGGCCGGTTAGTTTAATGTCTGTTGTTGGAAAAATGCTTGAATCCATCATCAAAGAAGAAATAGCGAGGCACCTAGAGAAGAATCCTTTGATAGAGCAGACACAGCATGGATTAGTTAAGGGGAAGTCGTGTCTGATGAATTTATTGGAATTCTATGAGGATGTGTCTAGTGCGGTGGATAGAGGGGAACCGGTGGATGTGGTGTTTCTCGATTATCAGAAGGTGTCTGATGAGATGCCGCACAAAAGGTTGCTTCAGAAGGTTAGGGGGCATGGAGTTGTGGGTAAGGTATTAGCGTGGATAGGGGATTGGCTGTCAAATAGGAGGCAGACAGTTGGTATCAATGAATGCTATTCTGATTGGCGGTTGGTGACTAGTGGAGTTCCGCAGGGATCGGTGCTGGAGCCTCAACTATTTACCATTTATATAGATGATCTGGAGGAGGGGGCTGAGTGTAGGGTGTCGAAATTTGCTGATGACACAATGATAAGTGGAAAAGCAAATTGTGTGGAGGGTGTGGAAAGTCAGCAGAGGGATCTGGATCAGCTGAGCGAGTGGGCGAGGACCTGGCAGATGGAGTACAATGTTAGCAAGTGTGAGGTTATCCACTTTGGCAGGAATAATAGTAGGAGGGATTACTATTTAAAGGGCGAAAAGCTGCAGCATGCTACGGTGCAGAGGGACCTGGGGGTCCTTGTGCATGAGTCGCAAAAACCCAGTCTGCAGGTGCAGCAGGTGGTCAGGAAGGCGAATGGGATGCTGGCCTTCATAGCGAGGGGGATTGAATATAAAAGCAGGGAGGTCTTGCTGCAGCTATATAGGGCATTGGTGAGGCCGCAGCTGGAGTACTGTGTGCAGTTTTGGTCGCCGCACTTACACAAGGATATTTTGGCCTTGGAGGGAGTGCAGAGGAGGTTCACTAGGCTGATACCGGAGTTGAGGGGGTTGAACTATGAAGAGAGACTAAATAGACTGGGTCTGTACTCGTTGGCGTTTAGATGGATGAGGGGGGATCTTATAAGAGACGTATAAGATAATGAAGGGGATGGATAGGGTAGAGGTAGAGAGATTCTTCCCGCTCAGAAAGGACAGCAGGACTAGAGGGCACAGCCTCAAGATAAAGGGGGGGCAGTTTAGAACGGAGTTGAGGAGGAACTTCTTCACTCAAAGGGTGGTGAATCCCTGGAATTCTCTGCCCGTTGAAGTGGTGGAGGCTACCTCACTGAATATATTTAAGACACGGGTAGATAGGTTTCTGATAGACAAGGGAATTAAGGGTTATGGGGAGAGGGCGGGAAAGTGGAACTGATCCACTTCAGATCAGCCATGATCTTATTGAATGGCGGGGCAGGCTCGAAGGGCTAGATGGCCTAACTCCTGCTCCTATTTCTTATGTTCTTATGTTCTTATGTTCAATCCCATCACCACCTTCTCCCAAAGCAATCCCATCACCCCCTTCTCCGAAGACAATTCCATCATCCCTTTTTCCCAAGGCAATCCCATCGCCACCTTCTCCCAAGGCAACCCTATCACCACCTCCTCCCAAGCCAATCCCATCACCACCTTCTCCCAAGGCAACCCTATCACCACCTCCTCCCAAGCCAATCCCCTCACCACTTCCTCCCAAAGTGATCCCATCACCCCCTCCTCTCAAGCCAATCCCATCACATCCTTCTCCCAAGCCAATCCCATCACCCACTT